>NC_133771.1:79736176-80053901 GCF_003597395.2 Chelonoidis abingdonii | reverse complement strand
ATGGTACCACTTTCCAGTAGGGTCCTTGGGCAAAGACTCCCGTAACGCTTCACCTGCCTACCTCAAATATGAGAGTGACACGAACTAGGAGAGTCATGCCGGCTGGACGTCGCACATGGATTAACAAGGTCCGCGCAGATGTTGAGGAACCAGGACAATCGACGATATTAATGGGGCTACTGGAACAAACCATTCATGACGAGACAAGAGATCCTGGAATTGCATGGAATGCTACTACACAGTAGACCTATATGAGAGGGGATATATGAAACGTAGGAGGACTGCGGATGGACAAAGACCAACTCCACACTTACGGAGAAACAGCTAGTTATCCAACGCTTCAACATAGTAAAGAGGAAGCTGCTCTCACAGCTTGAGATAGACCAACTCCACATTACATCCCAGACTCAAGAGGCCTGGAAGAACAAAGGATGTGCAGCCCACACCTGAAGCTGAAACTTCACTGCTACCCCCTCCATTGCGGAGCACGCAGCAGGATATGAGGCATAAGATCATGGAGAAACTAGCTACAGTCAATCTCTGAGACCGATTACCAAGGCTCAGTGGAGAAGTACATCAGATAATATGTTAGAAGATGCCAATAGAGCTCTCATGACAATCCCTCTACCACCATAACTCAACCAATGAATGTTATACGCTACAGCTCTGTACATCCTGGAGATGCTTGGCTGCACGATCAAGAAGAAACACAGTACTGTACCACCCTGCGAAATGAGGTTGGAGGATAAGATGAAGGCGACTCGGAGGAAGTTAGTCAGCTGGTGGAACTACAGAAGGGTGTAGAGATTAAGGATAAGACTGGCTACTGACAAAAGGACAAGGACCTGACTCCATCTGGAAGCCCTAGAGCTGCTAAAAAGGCTCACAGCACTAGCTACAGGCTAAGAAGATACACTCAGAAGCAGAGGCCAAAAAAGTAAATGCCTGTTCTCCAAAGAACCATCAAGGTGTACTCCCAGCTGTAGTGCAACACACAATAACAGCGAGCCACCAGCAGCAGAAACTGAACACTATGGAGAACATAATGGGAGAAAGAGGAGACTCTAAACACCAGTGCAAAGTGGCTGCAGGACACTGAGAACGAGCACAAGCCATATCTCCAGAACAGAAACAGTCACCATCACAGTAGAAGACATCCAGCAGCGGGTCAAGAACATGAAGAGCTGGACCAGCACCTGGACCAACATGATCCACACTACTGGCTAAAGAAACTACAGCAGTGCATGAAGACCAGCAGCACAGATGAACCAGCTGCTAGCACAGGCTCACCCCAAACTGGCTAACACAAGGAAGACAGTGCATTGTAGTTTCCTCAGGAAATCAGTGATGTCACGGAGATAGCTAGGAGCACTGGTGGCATAGGGTCTGAGTAGAGGGTCCACATATCCAGACAGTCCTTCAGTGAGAGTGCCAATTCCTGAGATGATGGGGCGTCCAGAATTTCCGGGTTTGTGGATCTTGGGTAGTAGATAGAATAACCCTGGTCAGGGCTCTAACGGTATGTTGATTTGTTCTAGTGTTAGTGTAGGGCGTGTCCTGAGTAGATGATGCAGTTTTAGTGTATCCCTCAGTGGGATCTGAGGGAAGTGGTCTGTAGAAGAACGGATTCAGTCATCCTTCAGTTCAGTTCCTTTGCTTAAAGGAACTATCTATTGCTTAAAATGCATATAAAAGTTTTAAAATAGATTTTTTTTTTTAAGATGAAGTTTGCGGCATATACATCTATAGAAAATGCAATTCAAATAATATACTCTCTCACCAAAACAAGATGATAAAGGTAAAATTACTTCACAATACGTTTGTTTGTATAGCTGTAATTTTTGTCCCTACTATGCTGGTGGTTTTCCTTAAGACAGTATTATCAGTTAAGTAATTCTCATTTAAGTGCTTCATTCTTTTCCATATTTTGGATGTAATTTTAGGATTCATGTTGGGTTATTCTTGTTCAGACAATCAATTGAAATGATACAATTCTTGAAAGGATGCAAGGGGGACTCTGAAGGAATTAGATTTGCATGATTATAGAAAAATATAAGATAGTAACTCTGGACTTCAGTATGGCTAAAGATTAGAAAGGATATATTTAGCTTGGCTAATATGGCAAAACTTTTTTAAATGATACAGGGGACTGTTTGCCTCAAGATCCCCTGCTTCTTTGAAAATTGAAATTTTAATGTCATGGAATGGAAATATTTGTTATGGAAATATTTAATAATTAACACTTTTTTTTAAGATGTCATTGCAGTTGCAAAACTTCTATTGCAAGTTCTAACAGATGTCTCTCTCTCATGCACACACACACACACACACACACTTCCTTTCTAATGATTTCACTTTACTTCTCAACGTCTTTTCCTGTTTACACTGACTTGGAGGTGGCCACAATTCTTTGTCACTCCTTCCAGCTCAGAGGTCTTTGAGTTCCAGTCCTTTTCTCTGCAAACCCTAGTCCCAAGTTCATTTTCCCTTTACTTTCTGCCATGCAGGCTCTGCCACTCTCCTCATTATATTATTTTCTACTACTTTTATCTTCTTTTCTTCTTTCTCTGTAAGACCTAACATTTCTAAACCTTAAAGCAGATTGGGAAAACACATGGAGCATACACTGTTCCTTTCTAGTGATTTCTTTATAAATGTCCCATTGTTTCCTGCTGTTACTTCTATACTATACTTCTTACTGCTATAATGTCTTCATTTTAATGTCACTTATACAATATTCTCTTTGTTTTATACTGTTTGCTTTAAAATTGTATCCTAATAATTTGACTTTGGTAGTATCCAAAATGTGCTGGTTTCTTTACATCCCTGTCTCAAAATGCATCTTAGGTAGAGTTAAGAATTATTATTAACTGAAAAGGGGTTTGAGGTATGAGTAGAGTAATTTTGCCAAACTATTTGGAAGAATATGTAGCTTCCCTATTTAATGCTTAGTTGATAGGTGATCTTAAAGTTCTTAGAATAATTTTATTTGAATATATGTAGGGCCCTACCAAATTCACGGCCATGAACAATGTGTCACGGACTGTGAAATCTGGTCTCCTGCTGTGAAATCTGGTCTTTTGTGTGCTTTTATGCTATACTATACAGATTTCATAGGGGGAGACCAGCGTTTCTCAAATTGCAGGTCCTGAGCCAAAAGAAAGTTGCAGGGGGGTCAGAAGGTTATTTTAGGGGGGTTGCAGTATTGCCACCCTTACTTCTGAGCTGCCTTCAGAGCTGGGCAGCTGGAGAGCAGTGGCCGTTGGCCTGGTGCCCAGGTCTGAAGGCAGCTCCTGCCAGCAGCAGCACAGAAGTAAGAGTGGCAATATTATACCATGCCAGCCTTGTTTATGCGCTGCGGTCTTAAGAGCTGGGCGGCCAGATAGTGGTGGCTGCTGACTGAGGGCCCAACTCTGCAGGCAGTGGTGCAGAAGTAAGGGTGACAGTCCCATACCATGTCATTCTTACATCTGCGCTACTGCTGGTGGCAATGCTAGCTTCAGAGCTGGAGTTCCGGCTTGTAGCCACCACCACTCTCCAGCTGCCCAGCTCTGAAGGCAGCGCTGCAGCCTGCAGAAGCACAAATGTAAGGATAGCAGTACCGCACCCCTCTCTAGAATAACCTCGTGACCCCACCCCCCAACTCCTTTTTGGGTCAGGACTCCTACAGTTGCAACACCTTGAACTTTCAGATTTAAATAGCTGAAACCATGAAATTTATTATTTTTTAAAAATCCCAGAACCGTGAAATTGATGAAAATAAACTGTGAATTTGGTAGGGCCCTAAATATATGCAATTGTGATCTTTCAAAGGTTCATGACAATGTAATGTGAATGCCATAGGTGCTGTTTTTTAAATTCCATAATAGAATCACATCTGAATTTTTTTCAAGGAGAAAGCAAATATTCTTTATTCAGCACACCAAGTACTGTACCTGCTATGTATGAAATTATAAATCAAATCTACTTTGAGTTAACACCATGGGAACAATTCAGAAAGGCATTGGGAAAGATTCTTAATCCTTTATAAACGCACTTTATTGTTTGGCTTCAAATAACTGAAGAATACCTAATATTTTTGGTTAACTTTTATTTAAAAAAATAATTCTGGACTGAGACCAAGCATGAGAAATTTCAGCCAAAATGCTTTAAGGCTTAGCTACACTTGGAAATTTACAGAAATAGCTATTCTGGAATAATTATTTTTCAGTAGTTATGTCAGTGAAACTCCATATAAACACTATTTTTCTGGAATAAGAGTGTCCACATAGAGGTCTATAGAAAAATAAATATTCCAGGAAAAAATATTCTGGAACAGTTATTTCAGTAAATGTGTAAGGGTAAGCTGTCCTTAGTAATTGAAAATATCAGTATATAGTGGCATTTTTTGTTGCTAAAAGCTGTGCAGTGCCACTCTACGGTGCTCAGCGATTTTTTAAAGAAGTTTACAGATTTGCCTGCGGGCCACTTCAAATTGTGAGAATTGGAGGGTTTTTTGGGGGGAGGGGCGGATTGTAAACTTAGTAACTAACCATTCCCAAATAAGGCTATTCTAAGTCAAGTTATCCTGAGAAGAGTAGATACAGAGCTGATCCAGAGCTTGCTTCAACCAAGACTCTAGCAGGCTGAGAAACTTTAGAGATGGCTAGGACATCAGATAAGAGGATGGAGAGGCAGGAATAACCAGCAAGTTGATTTGATTGGCAGTATTTACTGAGAAATGATTGACTTTAGTGAATCTTCTTTGCAGCCTGGCTTTTTTCTTAAACACTTTTTATTTGAACTCTTGCCAGTATGCTAATGTTGCTAATGATTCATAATGGTTAAAAAGCAAATTTAAAAAATAAACTAAAATATATTGCATAACCTAATGCTTAAGTGTTCATAACTAATTAGTGTAAAATTGCTGCTTGGACTAGGAACTGATGCAAGTGGCTTGAAAAATATCCTAATTCCAAAGTAGTGTGAGTAATTCCCGCCGGCAATCATTCTGATCTGGGATCTCTCTCTCTTTTTTTCCTCTCTCTCCTCAAGTCCCTGCTTTTCCCCTTCTCTGAGGTCCTTCCCCGTTCACTCAATCCTCCCTACTTCTGTTGCTTGCTCTCCCCCACCCTCACTCAGTTTCACCGGGCTGGGGCAGCGGGAGGGGGTGTGGGCTCTGGGCTGGGGCTGAGGGGTTTGGAATGTTGGAGGGGGCTCCGGGCTGAGCCTGGGGCAGAGGGTTGGGATGCAGGAGGAGATGTGGAATGCAGGCTTGGGAAAGGAGTATGGGTGCTGGAGAGGGCTCAAGGCTCGGGGTGGGGGTGAGAGGTATAGGCTCCGGCCGGGAGGCACTTACCTTGGGTGGCTGGCATGTTCCTGCGGCCCTTGGAGGAAGGAGGTTGGGGGTTCCACATGCTGCCCGCAGGCACTGCCTGTGCCCACAGACATTGCCCCTGCATCTCCCATTGGCTGCAGTTACTGGCCAATGGGAGCTGGGTTGGGGGCAGTGCGCGGAGACCCCCTGTCCCTCCTCAGGGGGGCACAGGGACATGCTGGCCGCTTCCGGGAGCAGCGCGGAACCAGGGCAGGTAGGGAGCCTGCCTTAGTCCTGCTGCGCCCTTGGACTTTTATCAACCTAAAATCTCCCTGTTTTGTCTTCAGTAGCCTCCAGGAGATAGAGCCTGATTCCAGGAGGATTGGCAACCTTAAAACATGCGCGCACACTGCTTTATCAGAAATATATGTATGTATTACCATTTCTGATAAAACATCAGAGGACAGATTTTTTTCCCCCCAACACTTATCTCTACTTGCATCTGCTGAATAGTGCATGAGCCCTTACATGCCTGTGCCCTTTGTAGGTGTAACATGTCTGTATTAATGTTTGTCTGCACTCTTTAATCTAAAACCTGTGACTGTTCAAGTATTAAGTTTTTGTTTAGCAAGTTTGAGCACTTGCGCAGAGCATGTGTGAGTCTCAGGTACATGCCCAGATTTGTATGTGGAAAAGTGGAATCCAGGTAGAGCACTGACTGAAAATTCCTATTAACCTAGTTTACTTTCTTGGATAAATCAATGGGGGGAGGACAACATAGAACAGAGATTACTTAATTACATGACTGAGAAATATCCAGATCTTGCTGAGGTTCATAGACTTGCTGTAAGACTACATAGCTAAGTTATGCTATATCGATAAGATTAATTATCTCCTACCTCAAAGTGCGGTAAGACAAGTGAATACAGGATGGGTCTTGTAACATGTAAGAGGTCCATTGGTTATGGCATATATTCAAATCAAACCAATTAGCAGGGTAAAAGCTGCATGTTCAAATTTGTGATCTGAGCTAAATGGATAACATTAGTGATGTAGGGTGGCTAGGCACCTGTTTTTTACAGGAAAGTCCAGTCGAAAAGGGGACCTGACAATGTGCAGTCAGATCTACTGAAAGGACACCTAAAGTCTGGTTATTATGATTGGGGGAGGTGCTGGGTCAGCACATCTACCAGCCCCTACTCAGCCAGCGCTGCGTTCTACTTTCATTGGGCAGCTGCAGCTCCCAGACCCAGCTCCACAGGCCAGTTCCTCTGGACCTGGGTGCGAGGGGAGAAGCTGCCACCAAAGGGTGCTAGAGGGGCAGAGGAGTGGATGGAGGTGGGGCAGAGTTGGGGGAAGAGGCAAGGCAGGGAAGGTTCCGGCACTCCTGCTGGAGTGTCCAGGTTTTAAACACTATGATGATGAATGAGTAATAAACTCTTTAATTTGTTATATTAAAATAACAGATGTTAGCACTGTAGGACATTTATCTCAATTAGATTATTGTATGCTGTACAATTAAAACACTGACTAAATTTTTCATTTAAAATAATAAGATATAATCTGAGTCTAGTATTGGGTGAAATCCATCCAGAGAAATGAAATCGATGAATGTCAAATACCTATTTTTAAATTAGAGATGTTGAGTGTGTGCTAAGAATAAATCAAAGTACTCACACATTTCAGAAAACTAGTACTCAAATCATTGGCTCTGGGAGACTAGTAAAGCAAGGGAGAAAGTGAAGAAATTAGATCTGCTGTTGTTGCTTCATATGGCTGTGTGAAGACATGCTATCTTAACTCTGTGCATGGAAGCATTAAAACTGAGCTGCTGCTAAAGTACTAGCATAATACATTTAAGCAGACTTAGAAGCATACTGAGCCATCTAGTGAAATTTTGTAATATTAGAGTTGACTCTGTGACAAATGATTTTTGTTAACTATGGTATTTATGCACTAAGTGTGGAATTTAGCAAACATGGAGAATGTCCACAAGATGCTCTGCTGCTAATGATTGTAGCAGTGGTGTTCTGTTCTGGGCAGGAAGGGGTCTATGCACAGACCTCAGAGGCCTGCATGAAAAAAGCTGTGGGTGGCTATTGGAATTATGCTATGAGGATCCAGTAGTCTTGCAAGAAGGGAGACACAGGAGGCTGATGGATCCAGTGCCTAAAACCTCCTGCATGGCAGGTGCTGAGGAACTGTGGCTTTTAATGCAATCGGTAGGCATAAATACTGACTGGTAGTATAGATGTTTTTCCTCCCTGTAACTTGATCACTCACTGGAGGGTGGATTTCTCTCAGTCACTGCAGACATTTCCCATCTGCAGCCTCGTTGTTCAGATGGTTGTGCATCCCTATGAATTTCACCATAGATTATTGACTTGAATAAGATTTTCACACTTAGCAATTTCTGGTTTGTCGTTTATAAATTAGCATCAAAGCAACAAAGTGAACATCTTTTGTAGTGAATTGACTATCCTAACTGTCTTTACCTAATCTGTAACCTGGAAAGTAGTGAGTCGTAAAAGGGTGTAAGGGTCATAGTGGACAAGCAACTCAATTTAAACTCTGAATATGACATTGTGGCAAAAAGGGCTAATGTGTTCCTTGGATGTGTAAACAGGAAAGTGTTTTTACCTTTTATATGGCATTCATGAGAATGATATTGGAATAGTTCATCAAGTTCTGGTGCCCACATTTTAAAACAGATACTGAAAAATTCAAGAGGATGCAGAAAAAAAGCCATAAAAATTATTTCAGTTCTGGAGAAAATGCCTTACAGTGATACACTAAACAGACAGAGATCTTGTTACTGAAATACTGGGTTTGCCTAGCTGAGAGCCAATTAACAGCCTGACAGGGATAAGGAAAAAAAATGCTTTATTTTGCAGAAAAAGGAGAGCCTATACCTTGGTACAAAAGACTTTGTCTTACACAAATGCCACAAACCTTTTGTACACATTTAGACAAAGACCCTTGCGTGTTAATACATGATTGGTAAGTGTAAAATTTTATGTTTTTGTTATTTGGGTAGTATTGACTGGTTTAGAGCAGGATTTTCCTGCCTTGAGGCAGAGGAAAAGAGAGAGCCTAAATTTTTACACTACTGTGACCATGAGCAGTACTCACCGCCCCCTCCCCCCCACCCATGGCCACTTGTAATCTATTAAGGGGGGTTAGCCAGCTTTTACATCTTTAAGTCTATCAGAGAGAAGATTGAGAGGTGATTTTTATTACAGTATACGAGGACCTTTGCGGGGAGAGAATATTGTGTACTAAAGGGCTCTGTAATGTAACAAAGCAAAAGGCATAACAAAGACCAATGGCTGGAAGTGGAAGCTAGGCACACTCAAATTAGAAACTTTTTTTTTTTAAACAGTGTAGATGATAAGACTGTCAAGGGAAGCGATGAAATTCCCCTTTCTTGGCATCTTTTAGTCAAGACCAGCTACCTTTCTGAAGGATATGCTTTAGCCAAACCTAAGTTGTGCTTTAGTTAAACACAATTTATTGGACTGAAATACAGGGTTAACTGGGATATACAGGAGGTCAGACTAGATGATCTAATGAACCCATCTGGCCTTAAACTCTGTGAATACGAGAACTTCAGACCTCATGTTATGAGGCGCTCTTGCTTTATGCCTAATGTAGTGTGTGACTGACTATGTCCGGTCAGGTATACTGACTGGATACATAAAAGTCCTAAATGTCCTATACTATTGAGGGCCCACTGGATTCAAAATTAAAGTGGGAGAGAGCTAGAGAGTCCCACTCTGCAACTGATTTCAAGCCCGTCTTGAAGATGGCTGTCTCTCGGCTGTGGAGAGAAATTAGAAGTCACAGTGGTCTTTTATATTATGGATAATGACTATGTAAAAATGGTCCCTTCTTACAGCAAAGATCTGCTCCCTGTATGCATTGAGAGTAAATTATGTCGGATTCAGTGGCAATACTTTTTTTTACCACTCTGTATCTATATAAAATTGCAGAGATAACACAACTGGACCCAGTTTCTTCACATGCACCTTCAGTCAAAAGCCAAATTTTGCCCGTATATGTCTTTGCAATCCCATTGAGCACAAATGGGTTGCATAGGTGTAGCTGATAAAAGAATTTCTGTCTCACAGAATTTTTTGCTGCGGATGATTTGCCATCAGAGAAGAACCCTGTTTGACTTTTAGATGAGTTTAGGTTTGCAGGGCTGGCAATAAAAACCTAATAAACAGGGCCAATTTTATATAGAAATCATTGACACAGTAAGCTTGGAACTCCACAATACTATTTTAGTCAGTTATTAGAGCCCATCCACATTAACTTTTTCTAAATATTCATGCTCTTTTATCCATTCTTGTAGTTGAAAAAAAAAACAAGCTTTTTTCTGTGCAGTTCTCCTACATTTTGTTCAAGCATAACTTTTTAAAGAGTTAGTCAATTTGGAGACTCTATGATCTACAGTAAAAAATACTATTGTATGCTGGGTGTTCCCAGACCTTCATTAACTACACTAATCCCTCAGATTCCCCCTACACTCCTTCCTACTGTACCCTTCCAGTTCTCTCTCTCAACACAAATAGTGTTTCAAAATAAAGTCTAGTATCTGGTTTATTAATATCATTAAATAAAAAGTATACCTCCTTTTGCCTCTATATCTGGCTCCTTTTTGATATTCCCCCAGTCATCCTCATGTAAGACTTTGACTGCTCTGTTTAGCAAGACCTTCTGCTAATCTGTCGTCTGGGCTTGTGCCCCAGCTCCCTCTGCACTTGCTCCACTGGTCGCATTCTGGACCTTTAGCTTCTGTTCTTTCACAGACAGCCGTTCTCCTGCTGTTATCTGTGGAGAGATGCGCAAAAGCTCACTCTTAGTCCATGATCGCTTTTGTTTCTGCTGGTCCCAGCCTCAGAGACAGGAAGCTTTGCATCTTGTTTCCTATCAGTCACATGCCTGCTTTCAGTCATGTACCTGGGTCTACAGCTACCAGTCTTACAAGGCCAACCCCCCTAATAGATATGCTGGGTCACACATGCGCCCAAATGACTAGTGTTCTGTTAGACTCATTTGCCAGTGGTTTACCTTGTAAACATTCTCATGTCCAACATATTTGAAACCAGTCTATTTTTTCCCGTATACCTCTTAAGGTTGCTCAATATAAACCTCATTTTTCATATAGGTGTCAGTTATTTTCCCTTGTGTGTGCTAGCAAATTCCTATTGAAGGTGTTTTAGTATTTCCCTACAGTAGTGATAATGGTTATATGCCTATTTAAGTGAACCATATGTCGTGTATTAATATATTATTTTTGTTTATTTGGATTTATAAACCTATAAATAAGCACCAACGACATGCCATTAAACACTAAAACAAAGAACTGGCCTGCTTATCCTGTTAAGTAAAGGCAACTGAGTAATACACCTTCCACAGAAGACATAAAAATCCCTCCCGGAATGCCAGGGAAAAAAAAGATAAACGTTTCGTTGTGTCCTGAATGGTTAACAGACTCTGACTTAATATAGTCTTACAGGCCCTGATTCAGCAACATAGTAAGTACATACTTAACATAAGCATGTGAATAGTCCTACTGATAAGTGTACTAATGCGCTTAAATACATGCTTAATCTCTTCGCTTAATCAAGGCCATATTCCTTTTGTCACCATACTAAAGGCTGTCTCCACCTGAATTGTTATATTACTTCTGCCTTTTTAAAAAAACATTCTGGTAAAATACTGTAAGTTACTTGAGTGTTTTATTCAGCTTTAGTATTTGTGTGGTGTTCTCCAGTAGTTTCTTCAATATGACCTGCAAACAGTTTGCACAGTATGAAAACCCTAATTAAATGGAACTTTAAGAAACAAAGAAAAAAAAATACAACCATTTTCAAAAGTGTTTGAAGAATTCCTAAAATTAAACAGTGCACAAACTGGAAACTCAAGATAAATAAAAAGACTATAAAATACATTGATCGAACCCTGCTATGGCTGTGCAATCATTGCCTCTGTAGGGAGCTCATTAACACTTTATTAGAGCCCCATTGATGAAAATGAAGAGACACCAAGTAAATGTACATACGGCAGTTGATGGGGAAACAAATGGCTTTCCATCTACAGTTTTCAGATGGAATAACCTATAAAAGTATATTACTAGCAAAGTGTTGAAACACAACAACTTAAAGTTATAAGGAGACCTCCTGAAAAGTTCTGGAAATAATTTAAAATAGATCAAGGCAGGAATAAACATTTTTCTGAATCACAAGATTCAGTGAACTATAACAGACATTCAGATGCACTTGGGATATGTGTAGAAGCTTGAATTCAAATGCTGTACACAAAAATACAGACTGAGTTTGCGTTGCACTGCTACTATTGTGCACAAGGGAAAACTAAGATAATTTTCATACACAAATTCTTAGCTAATTAATGTATTCTTGTTCCATAATCAGTACATTTATAAAAGCATATTTTATATGAAGCTTTTGTGCCATGTGATTTTCATTTACAATAGCATTATTGCTTACATGTTTAGGGCTTATTGTGATGAAAAAGGCCACATTGCCCCTTCGATTAATCAGGCATTCATATACTACAGAATATATTTTCAGGAGAAAGTCCAAGGTATACATCTTAAAACATTTAAACTGCCTTCACCAAACAAGGACACTCCACCAAAGAAGTAGATTGTATCATGGAATGGACCACCCAAATACCCTGAGAGAACCAGCTTCAATACAGGGGGAGGAGGGAGAGAACCACTGACCTCACACCCCTACGTGTCATCTATCACCCCACACAGGAACCCAATGGGGTATCAAACAATTATAACCTATATGTTACATCCTGAAAGAAATCTTTGTCTGCCTTTCAAACCCTGCCCCTGCCCCCGCCCCCAACCTCTCCAAGCTCTTCATCATCAAAAGCAAGCTGCCCACAAACCATGACACACCAACTCAAAGTAGTACTGTACCCTGCCAGAACAGATGCAAAACCTGCAGATATATCTCACTACTGCAGTGACCTATACCCCTCACAACATGCCTTTCAAGATTCCTCGGTCCTACACATGCAGGATTGGTGTACCTTGTCCAGTTCCTCAAATGCCACAGTAACTGTGTAAGTGAAATCAGATAATCTCTACCTTCTCACAGAAAAAAAAATAAGACAAATTGCCATGGACAAACACTTTTTTCACTAAAAGGCTGGGCGAAAGCCAACAGATGTGGAGGAGCACATGATTTGGACAGAGACATCACTTAGGAGAGGCTCTATTAATGGAGATTCTCTATGTCCTAATAAGGAGGAGAGGCTGGAAGATGATAAAATACAGGTAAGATCTGATGAGAAACAGTCAAATGAAAGAATCCCCTTCAATTACATTACGTAATGGAAGACAGCTAAAAAGTGACAATATTTTAAAGAGCTTCTAACATTTGTATATGTCTAAATAATGGGTGAACTTGAGTGCCTCATATTAAATGAGGATATTGATATAATAAGCATTACAGAAATGTAGTGGACTGAGGATATTCAATGGGACACAGTAATACCTGGATAGAAAATATATCGGAAGGACAGGGCAGGGGGAGTCACACTGTATGTGAAAGGAAGCGTAGACTCAAAGTAAAAATCTTAAATGAACCAAACTGTACCATAGAGTCTCTATGGGTAGTAATTCCATGCTTGAATAATAAGAATATAGGAGTAGGGATATATTACTGACCACCTGACCAGGATGACAATAGTGACTCTGAAATGCTTAGGGAGATTAGAGAGGCTACAAAAATAAAAAAGTCAGTAATAATGGGGGATTTCAACTATCCCCATTTTACCTCAGGTTGCTATGCAGAAGTAAAGTTTCTTGACACCTTAAATGACTGCTCCTTGGAGCAGCTAGTCCTAGAACCCACTAGAGGAGAGGCAATTCTTGATTTAGTCCTAAGTGGAATGCAGGGTCTGGTCCTAGAGGTGAATATAGCTGAACTGCTTCGTAATAATGACCATAATATAATTAGATTTAACATTCCTGAGATGTTGAGGGGAGACATCACGGCAGCCCACCATGGTAGCATTTAATTTCAGAAAGGGCTACTACACAAAAATAAGGAATTAGTTAAACAGAAATTAAAAGGTACAGTGCCAAAAGTGAAATCCCTGCAAGCTGCATGGAGAGTTTTTAAAGACACCGTAATAGAGGCTAAACTTAAATGTATACCCCAAATTAGAAAAACATAGTGACAGAACCAAAGAAGTGCCACTGTGGCTAAACAACAAAGTAAAAAAAGCTGAGACACACAAAAAGTCATTCTTTAAAAAGTGGAAGTTAAATCCTAGTGAGGAAAATAGAAAGGAGCATAAACTTTGGGAAATGAAGTGTAAAAATATAATTAGGAAGGCCAAAAAAGAATATACAGAACAACTAGCTGAAGACTCAAAAAGTATTAGCAGTTTTTCTTAGCGTTCATCAACCTGAGAAGTTTAGAATGAACCCCTTAGCTTAATTACCAGCTCAGATTTGATCTCGCTGCCACCAGCCACCAAAATTCCAGGGTTTTGGCTCCCTCTGGTCTCCCCAAACCCTTCCTGGGGAACCCAAGACTCAGAAGCCCTGAGTCTTACCCACAAAGGGAAATAACCCACTTCCCTTCCCCCTCTCTCTCCCACCCAGACTTTCCTCTCTGGCTAACCTGAGAGTACTGATGCAATCTCTTTACATCACAATACCAAGAAGCATGTCTCCTCTATTCCACAAGAGACAAACCCCAAATACAAGGAAACAGAAATGATTCTATCTCTCTTCCCCTCCCACCAATTCCCTGGTGCTGCAGAGCTTTACCCTCCGTAGATCTAACACAAAGAGAATTCCCTCCCCTTCGTTCCTTAGCCTACCCAGAGAGAAAAACTCAAACAAGTCTCTAAAAAGAAAGCTTTATATAAAAAGAAAGAAAAAAACACATGAACATGATCTCTGCATTCAAGTTGACAATACACAGGGCTATTACTTAAAAGAAAAATATGAATAAACAGCCTTATTCAAAAAGAGATACAATTTAAACATTCCAGCAAACTACACACATGTAAATACAAAAAAAACAATAACAGCTATTGTTTTTTCTACCTTTGTACTTACAACTTTGAAACTGAAGATTAGAAGCTTGAAGATAGAAAGAAAGAAAAAATCCCCTCTCATAGCTGAGAGCCAGACAAAGACACAGACCCAAAAAATTCCCTCCCCTGAGCTTTGAAAAAATCCAGTTTCCTGATTGGTCCTCTGGTCAGGTGTTTGGTTCTCTTTGTTAACCCTTTACAGGTGAAAGAAACATTAACCCTTAGCTACTCAAAAAGTATTAGATTTTTTTTTTTTAAGTATATCAGAAGCAGGAAGCTTGCTAAACAATCAGTGGGACTACTGGACAATCAAGATGCCAGAGGAACACTCCTGAAAGTAAATGAATTTTCTGCAATAGTGTTTACGGCTGAGGATCTGAGGAAGATTTCCAAACTTGAGCCATCATTTTTAGGTGACAATCTGGTGGTTTTGGAACAAATTGATAAACTCAACAGTAATAAGTCACCAAAACCAGATGGTATTCACACAAGAATTTTGAAGGAACTCAAATGTGAAATTGCAGAACTACTAACTGTGCTATGAAACATACCATTTAAATCAGCTTCTGTACCAGATGACTGGAGGATAGCAAACATGACACCAATTTTTAGAAAAAGGCTCCTGAGGTGATCCTGGCAATTACTAGTCTGTAAACCTAACTTCAGCATCAGCAAACTGGCTTAAACTACAGTAAAGAACAAAATTATCAGACACGTAGTTTAACATGACTTGTTGGGGAAGAGTCAAATTGGCTTTTGTAAAGAGAAATCATGCCTCACAAATCTAGAATTCTTTGAGGGGGTCAACAAGCATGTGGACAAGCATGATCCAGTGGATATACTATACTTAGATTTTTAGAAAGCCTTTGACAAAGGCTCTTAAGCAAAGTAAGCTGTCGTGGGATAAGAGGGAAGGTGTTCTCATGGACTGATAACTGGTTAAAAGATAGGAAACAAAGGGTAAGAGTAAATGGTCAATTTTCAGAATGGAGAGATGTAAATAATGGTGTCCCCAAGGAGTCTGTACCACTATTCCCTCTAATTTTTTTACAACCATATGTGGAATGAATTTTGCGATATGGAGGTGATGTATGGCCCAGGGTGGGGCGAGGAGTTCAGAGTGCGGGACGGGGCTCAGGGCTGGGACACAGGATTGGAGTGTGGGAGGGTGAGGTCTCTGGCTGGGGGGGTGATCTCTGGGGTGCAGCTGGGGATGAGGCGTTTGGGGTGCAAGACGAGACTCAGATCTGGGTGAGAGGGTTGGGCTGTGCGGGAGTGAGAGCTCTGGCTGGAGATGATGAGTTTGGGGTGCAGGCTGTCCCTGGGCTGCGGCAGGGATAGAGGACTCCCTCCAGCCCTCTCTTGCTGCGACAGCTCAGAGGCTGGGACCAGGGGAGAGGCACCTCTCCTTGCTTGTGTGGTCCGTGATAGCCTGCTGCATGGCTGTGCAGCTTAGAGGGAACTTAGATCTATACTTGGGCCAGTACTGTTCAACATATTCATAAATGATGTGGAAAAAGGAGTAAACAGTGAGGTAGTGTAACCGTGCAGGACTCACTCCTGCGGCACCTCCTGCTGGCCTGCTGGGGAATTAGCTCTCAAGCTGTCTTCTGAGCACTCTTTGCAGGCCGGTGTCCTGCTTTTCCTGGCCCCCAAGTCCCTCTCAGACCCAGTGCCCCTTGCATGCTGGGGTGCAGTCCCCTGGGAATACACCTCTCGGTATCTGGGTATCTCCTCCCCAGGGAATCCCCACCCACTATCCCCACATTGTCTCAGTCTTTGGCTACTGCCCAGTCTCCATCTAGCTGCCATTCACTGGGGCAGACTGCAGTACAAATGCCACTCATCACAGGCAAAGGAGGTTGGACCTGCTGCTTCTGCCTACCCCTTTGGGCTTCCCCTTGCAACTCTAGTACCTATTTGGCCTTCCTCTAGGCCGCAGCCTGGGAATTTCCAGGTCAGAGCTCCCTGGGCCTTCCCCAGCCCTGCTCCAGCTCATGTAGCCAGGTCCCTCCCATTCAACAGGCTAGAGAGAGTGTGTGTTTTTGCTCCTGGCCCACTGCCTTCTTATAAGGGCCAGCTGAGCCCTGATTGGGGCATGGCCACAGCTGAGCCTACTTTCCCACTCAGCCGAGGAACTGCTCTACTCAATGTCCAGCGGCAGTTAAAAAGGTTATCAGAATGCTGGGTATCATTAAGAAAGGGATAGGTAATAGGGAAAATATCATACTGCCTCTATATAAATCTTGGATATGCCCACATCTTGAATACTGCCTGCAGATCCGGTTGTCCCATCTCAAAAAGGATGTATTGGAACTGGGAAAGGTACTGAAAGGGACCAGAAAAAAATGATTTAGGGGGTATGGAACAGCTTCAGTATGAGGAGAGATTAATAAGATTGGGACTTTTCAGCTTGGCAAAGAGACAACTAAAGGGGGATATGATAGAAATCTATAAAATCATGATTGGTGTAGAGAAAGTAAACAAGAAAGTATTTGTTCCTTCTCATAACACAAGAATGAGGGGTCACCAAATGAAATTAATAGGCATCAGGTTTAAAACAAACAAAGGGAAGTATTTCTTCACACAATGCAGAGTCAACCTCTGGAACTCTTACCAGAGGGTATTATGAAGTCCAAAACTATAACAGTTCAAAAAAGAACTAGATAAATTAATGGAGGAAAAGTCCATTAATGGCTATTAGCCAGGGTGGACAGGGATGCAAAACCATGCTCTTAAGTGTCCCTAATCTCTGTTTGCTAGAAATCGGGAATGGGTGACGAGGGATGGATCAGTTGATGATTACTTGTTCTGTTCATTTCCTCTTAAGCACCTGGCATTGCCCACTGTTGGAAGAAAGGCTACTGGGCTAGATGGATTATCGGTGTGAGCCAGTATGGCCATTCTTAGAAGATCATCCTTTCTCTTCCTGCAATCCTCTGCGTCATTGACTAGGCACCCTCCAACTTCTGCCACATACAAAGCAGGGGTCCTACAGAGTATGTCCATATTGCATGTGAAACCTGCATCTGTAGGGACCTGGGCCTGTGAACTCAGTATTTCCAAATCATTATTTAAACATCCACACTGCGTCATAAACCTGGGCTTGCAGTTGCTGGACCTAGGTCTCATAGCCGTGCTTACATGTCCATAGTGACTACACAGACTTTCTGACTCAGATCTGTGGCTTGAACTGCATCCATGCTGCAAAATGACAGGGCTTGGACCAGAGTCACAACAGGGTCCTAGGACCTGAGTTTGCTCACCCAAGTCAAACTGATTTGTATATGAGCAGAAAGGAGTCTTGGGCTCAAACCTGAGTCAGAGCGTGGGTTTAGTGTGCAGTGTATATATACCCACAGACAACAGTCTCCACTGCATGACCCTGGCTCTTGTACACTGAATAACACAAAGGTCGTGTGGGAAAAGTAATAGTACTGTCTGATTTTTACCGAAAAAAAAAAATCCAAAAAAAGAAACGCTCAGATTTTACAAAAAATATTATTCATATTTTTCTGATTTTTACCTACTTTTGTATCATATCAGTATATAAAAATAATTTGTTTTATTAGGAAAGTATGAGATTTCATGATATGTACTGTGATAATACATTAGTCTGGGTGTATACACAGAGCTATCTGTTGAAGTAAAGCTATGAATTAGTTCAGAAGATACAATAAACAAACAGGGTCACATGCAAGCTCTGAAGTCCATGCGCATCTTCATGTACTGACGAATCTCACTCCCACTATGTACATATTTCAAGTTGTTAGAGAATGGTTTAAATATCTGACACAATGGAAAAAACAAAAATCTATCAGAATACTTTTCAGAACACAAGGATGTATTCGAAAGCTTTTAAAAAAAACAAAACAGGAGAAAAGGATGAAGTTTAGTGTATATGCTGTAAATGGTGTGGCCCAGTTATTAAATGTAAATATTTATAGGCTAATAGTTCTAAGTCTAAACGGTAAACTGTTTTTATTCAAATGAAAAGTTTTATTTGGGGATTGGAAAGAGATTGTTTTCTTAAACTCAGAGTGGCATTTTGTTTTTAGTTCTGCAGCAAACCACATAGAATCCGATTCATCAAAGCATTAATCTACTGAATACTTTTTTCCTTTGTCCTTCCATCCAACAAAATAAACCCTGATTACTGATCCAGAAAAAATAATAGTTTTTTCCACCAATTTTCACCTGCTTTTGTGGTTGTAGTAATAAACGCCAGTAAATTCCTGGGAAAAATTAAATAAAATAAAAACCGAAAATGAAGGGCCCTAATCATATTGCATACGCTAAAGGGGCCCAACATAAGGCAGTAAGACAACCTTAATTTTGGCATTTCCTAATTTTTGTGTGATTGACTTTGTAACCTTAATGTTCTCTTAATATTGTTTTTTATTGTAATATGTTAGTCTATATTTTGGACTTTTTGTTTAGCTATGCTATACATAGGTGGTGGCCTGACACTGCCCTAAAGGTGGTCTCTCCCCCCTCGCATCAGAGAGGAGGAGGGTATTGTTTTCTTTGTATGCTTTAGGATGGCTTTAGAATTTAAACTTAGTACATCTTTCCTAATGTATAAAGCACTATAAAGGCGTACGTTTTCTCACTAATAATTATGTCTTGTTTAAAATACATAAGTCATAATCTATTAATACTGTTTTTATGCTAATATTCATTAACTATTAATGAAGTGTGGTCAGTGTGTTTTTGGTAAAAGTGAAAAACATAACAGTGGTGTAGTTAAGAGTAACTTAAGTTAATGTTTTAAAAGTTATCCTACTTGGAATATGTAAGAAATGTGAAGTTTCCAGCATGGTAGTTGTAGCCTTTTGGTATCAAAGGTTTGTGACCAGGGTCGGCACCAGGCACCAGCTTATCAAGCAGGTGCTTGGGGCGGCAACTCGGGAGTGGGGCTGCACTTTCAGGGACTTGGCAGCAATTCGGCGGAGGGTCCCTCACTCCCGCTCGGAGCGAAGGACCTCCCGCTGAATTGCCACAGATCGCAATTGCGGCTTTCTTTTTTTTTTTTTGGCTGCTTGGGGGTGCAAGACCCCTGGAGCTGGCCCTGCTTGTGACTAATTTCTAAGAAGATCCAAAAATTATCCCTCTCTTTTTGCTGTCCTTGTATTTTCATTGCAATACTTTTTTCTTTCAGATCGGGCAACTTGTATTTAAAGGCATGAAAAAACTAAACCGAATCCAATCAATAGTTTTTGAGACTGCCTACAATACAAATGAAAACATGCTGATCTGTGCACCAACTGGAGCTGGGAAAACTAACATTGCCATGCTAACTGTCCTGCATGAAATTCGCCAGCATGTTCAGCAAGGAGTTATCAAAAAGGATGAGTTTAAGGTAGGAATTCAATGAACCAAAACCAGCTTTTTTAACTCAAAAGATAAAACCCATTGTACAGTTATACACATTATATGAAATCAAGACGTTTTCAAGGGTATTATACTTCTCCAGGTCTCACAGAAAATGCTGGTAATTTACTTCATTACTATTAAACCAATTCCCATTTGTGTTCTGAAAATCTTATTACCCATGTGAAAAGCTATGAAAATATATTTAGCTTTGATGCAGAACCAATTCTCAAAGTAATGAGGCTGTATAAACATAATCCATTGTCCTCTAAACAGCGGCACACTTATCTAACATAGATAACTACTTTTCATATATCACTATTAAGATTTTTCACTGTAAGTGCCTAGAATCATATTTCACAATAAATTGTGATTTGTATTGGTTGCCATGAAACAAATGACATTGTGCAGTTTGCTCATTTATCAAGCTAGTGTCCTTTTGCTGCAGATTGTGTATGTTGCTCCTATGAAGGCTTTGGCAGCTGAAATGACAAATTACTTTAGCAAGCGTCTGGAGCCACTAGGCATCACTGTGAAAGAGCTGACCGGTGATATGCAGTTGTCAAAAGGTGAAATTCTTCGAACACAGGTATGTTTTGTTTCAGATGAATAGTGCCTGTGTGCAGGCATGTGTGTATGCTTTAATTTGTTAAAAAACCTTCATTGTCAAATGTTGTAGTAGTTGGAATGTAACATTGTGGTATTAATTATACTGTGTATGTTTAAAATGTGACCAAAGTTTGGAACACCTTCACTATAGAGAAAACTTTCAGATAGATATGAAAAACAAACCTAAAATGATCTATTTTTTTTCACTGAAATTTGAGGTTCCATCTACAATCTTATAATACACCCACAACCTTCCTATCATTTCCTAGTTTTATTAGGTCCCTGGGTAGACCCATGGTCTCTTCATTGCATATAATCATTAGTAGAACCAAATCCCTTACTTCTGGGTTCCAGCCTTTTAATGGATTATTGTTCCTACCTTTTAATGATTGTGTCAGGGATTGTGGTACTAGGTATTCATTTAAAAAAAATATCTCCCTAGCTTCCCTCAACACCTCTCTCCAAAAAATGCCCCCCCTCAACACACACCTTCACCCAAAAGTCAAGTAGGGTCAGGTCCTCAGATGGAAAATGCGGGAGAAGTTTGAAATATTACTACAACATTGTTGTTGTGTAAATTAATACTTTGTCAGCCCTCTTTTTAAAGTATACAGTGGTGGTGTAGCTGTGTTGGTCCCAGGGTATTAGAAAGACAAGGTGGGTGAGGTCATGTCTCTTATTGGAAGTTGGTCCAATAAAAGATATTACTGCACCCACCTTGTTAATCATCTTTTCAAAGGGTTAATAAAATTGAAGATTCTACTGATGACTAATCTCAGTATATTTCCTCTGATAGAGCATTTAAGTGATGAAAAGTATCAGGTATCATTAATAATGTTCTTTTGCCTCTTAAGAAATTCTAGACATTTTAATAACTGAATTTTGCATACCTGACTTCATGTACAGTGTTGCGCAGCATGCAGATTTTTTTTTTGTTAGCAGATACGACTATTCCCATACTGCCTTATTTGTTTAGAAAAGAGGCTTTTATCAGGTATACGTTTTGGGCAGTCTTTCAGTCAGCGATGTAACACTTTTCCACAACATGAAAAAGTGTTTGTATTTTTATGCTTAAACTCCTTGTTGCTACCCTTTTGTCTCCTAATTTCATGAATCTGAATAAGCTTTGGCTGTATATATTTATGTATTATGAACCCTTGTGTCATTAATCCCGTAGTAATTAACACTGATTCAATTGAGAGATACTTTCTTCTTAATTTTGGTATGCTTTAAATCTCCATTATTACACTGGAGATTTCTTTTCCTATGTTAAAAAGAAAATATAGATGTATGGATTATGAATCCAGAGGGGACTATTGTGATAACCTATCCTGACCTCCTGCATAACACAGACTATGGTTTTTCCCTGAATTAATTCCTGTTTGAACGAGATGTTTTTTAAAAATCATCTAGTCTTGATTTGATGCTTTTGCATGATGACCAAAGCCCAGGTATGTTGTTCCAATGATTAATTACTGTCATTGTTAAAAATATACACCTTATTTTTAGTTTGTCAAGCTTCAAGCTCCAGCAATAAGCTCTTGTTATACCTTTGCTAGACTGAAGAGCCTTCTCATCAAACTTTTATTCCCCATTTTCATTGCAGACTGTGATTAGGTCACCCCTTCCTCTTTTCTTTGTTGTTCTAAACAGATTGAGCTCCTAGAGTCTTTCACTATATGTAGGACTCAGTGTCTGTTAGAGAGGTCACGCAACATCATGGATTCCATGACTTTCCACAGCCTCTGTGACTTCTGCAGTGGCCAGTGTGGCTTAATCCTGGGCTGCTCAGGGCTTTGGGACCAGCTGCTCGGGTGGCCCTGGAGACAGCCACACTGGCCGCTGCTGGAACGGCTCTGCATCCATTTTATTGGTCAGACCCACAGCCAGCTGCACCGGTTGCTGCTGGGGTGGCCCCGGGGCCAGCTACACCAGCTACTGCACAAGCGGTCCCAGGGTAGCTGGAGCAACCACTGCCACTGGACCCGCCACTGGCCCCCCACAGTGAACCCCTGTCTTTCCTCTCCTCTGCCCCACCCCAGCAGCAGCCCTTTGTGGTGTGCCCTCCTCCACCCCTGATTTATTCAGGGGTATTTATATATAAATCATGGACAGGTCACGGGCCATGAGTTTTTCTTTGTTGCTGGTGACCTGTCCATTACTTTTACTAAGAAATACCCATGAAGATCGTAGCCTTAACTATATGGCATGTTTTCCAATCCTTTATTCATTCTTGTGGCTCTTTTCTTCAAATTTTCAGCATCCTTGAATTGTGGACACCAGAACTTGACACAGTATTCTAGTAGCGCTCACACTATTGCCACGTACAGAGGTAATATAACTTGTCAGCTCCCCCTAGGTATTCCCTGTTTATATGTCCACAGATTGCATTAACCGTTTTGGCCATAACACCACATTGGGAGCTCATGTTCAGTTGATTATCAACAATGGCCACAAAGTGTGTTTCTGAATCACTGCTTCTCAGCTTAGAGCACCACCATGCTGTATGAATGGACCCCTTATGTGATTCTTAGATATATGTCCTTACTTTGACCGTAGTGAAACATGTTTTCTTGGGTCCAGCTTACTAAGTGATCCAGATGGCTCTATATCAATGTCCTGTCCTCTTAATTATTTACTACACCCCAGTCTTTGTCATCTGCAAGCTTGATAAGTAATTTTTGTTTTCTTCCAAGTTATTGACAAAAATGTTAAATGGCATAGGCTGATTCCCACCAGATCCCTTTACAAACACACCAGCTTGATGATTATTCCCGATTTACAATTACAATTTGAGAACTATCAGTTAGCCAGCATTTAATCCAGTTAATGTGCACCATGTTGATTTTATATCAATCTAGTTTCTTAATCAACATATTTTGTGGTACCAAGTGAAGTGTTGTACAGAAGCCTAAGTATATTAAATCAACACTACTACCTTTATCAACCAAACTTGTATTGTTAAAAAAATAAAATAAAATAAAAAATCAAGTTTGTACGACAAGATCTGTTTTCCATAAACCCGAGTTGACTGGCATTAATTATATTACCTCATGGTTTTGCCCAAGGTGATAAAGAGCGCAGCAGGCTGCTGATGTCTCCAGTTCTTTCTCGCTTCTGCATGGTCCCTCCTCTCCCCCATCCTCCTCAGTACCCAGATCTGGGTACTGGATTATATGAATGTCTGACACAGTCCACTGCTCCCGTTCCAGAAGTATTACTATCGCATTGTGCCAGGGGCACTGAGATAATTCCTCACCAGTCAACTCCAGCTACTTCACATCTTGCACACGTCAGTACTTGTGAGAGTGGCCCTATTGATCAAGTATCAGAGGGGTAGCCGTGTTGGTCTGGATCTGTAAAAGCAGCAAAGAATCCTGTGGCACCTTATAGATTAACAGATGTATTGGAGAACATGTGCACACACTCTGAAAAGGGCTGAAAAGAGGCACTATGTCTCCGCAAGGAGTCAGAGTTTTATTCTCTCATTCTCCATCCAACTCACAGGTCATCTAGGCAGCATCAGAGTGATCTAAGAAACAACACCTCTGCCCCACCCCAGAGGGCAAAAGACTAGACTTAATCGGTAGGAAGGTCTCCTTGGCAGGACTCCAATTCTATATTTCCAACTACTTAGCCCTGATGGCCCGATATGACTTCATCAACTATGGATGAGGGGCTGAGATCACTGACAAACTAACGCAAGATTGCAACCAGTTCCAGGTGGTTTTGAAGGAAGTCATATTACTCGTCAGGTCCATGCTACTGATCATAGTGGATTCAGCAGATCCATCAGGCCATGTGTTGGCAATTGGGATTGTCCTTAAGAGGGAATCCTGGTTATACTCCTCAGACTTCTCCAGGGAGGTGCAAAACACTATAGATGACCTTCCATTCGACAAATCATACCTTTTCAACCAGAACATAGATGATTCTTACACTCCTTAAAGGATTCTAGAGACACATTAAGCTCTCTGGGCATCTACATACCAGCACCTAAGAGAAAGTTTTAACTCCTGCTCCAATAACAACATTACAAGACCCCACAGCTATGCCACCCATGTACCTATGAGCATCCTCAAAAATGCCCTAAGGTCCACAGAACCTGCCTGCCTACGTCGACTGCTTAGTCATCCATGCAGTGCACACAATCGTCACATAAATGGTATCTGAGTGTCATTAGAGAGCCATCAACCATTCTGTACATCAGTGCTCCTACTGGCTACCCCCTTTGAGGGCTGCCTCAAATTCTTTATGCCAGCATAGAAAGTCTTAACAATGGACAAGTAAGTCCTAGATGTTATCCACAGCAGCTATCTCATAGAATTTACAGCGATGCCCCCATCATACACTCCACTGTGGTCCACACATGGAGCACTTACACAATGACATCCTCCAACTAGAGATGGACTCGCTTTTGTGGAGGGGAGCTATGGTGCCCATCCTGGAACCATTGCAGGGCACAGGGTTCTATTCGAGCTACTTCCTAGTACCCAAAAAGAATGGAGGATGGAGACTGATCTTGGATCTCTCATGCTTCAACTGTTCAGTTTCCAAACCAAGATTCCGAGGGGGGAGAGAGAGCTCAGTGGTTTGAGAATTGGCTGTGAGTTCTACCCTTGAGGGGTCCATTTAGGGATTTGGGGATTTAGTTAGGGATTGGTCCCGCTTTGAGCAGGGAGATGGACTAGATGACCTCCTGAGGTCCCTTCCAGCCCTGATATTCTATGATTCTGTGATCGCACTTGGAGCAATCATTCCCTCTCTAGAAAAAGGAATGTGGTTTATGGCTTTTGATATGCAAGACGCCTACTGCCATATCTATATACACTGAACTCTCAGAAGGTTCCTGAGGTTCAAGGTGGTATCTCAACATCTTCAATACTGGGTTCTCCCATTTGGACATACCACTGCCCCATGAGTGTTCACAAAAGTTTTCTTTGTGGCGACAGCTCATCTCTGATGTCGGAGGATCCTCGTTTTTCCATATCTAGACGACTGGCTGATAGCAGCAAGGTCCAAAGAAGAGGCCCGGGGCTCAACGTCCCAGCTCCTTCTATGCCTTTGCCTTTTCCCCTGGAATTCAACATCAGCGTTTGAAAAATTAACTTTTTGCCTTACACAATCCCTGGAGTTCATAGGAGCTCACATATACACAACATCTGCCCGAACTTATCTGCCATGGGACAGATTCCAGACAATGTGAGAGCTGATCACTTCAGTGACTTTCCAACCCTTTGATTTTGGACAAGATCTGCCTTTTTCTCTTGAGGCACATGGTGGCCTGCACATACATGGCACCCTTTCCTCAACTGAACTTGCTCTGTCTACAACTATGGTTACAAAGAGTCTACTTCCACATACACACTCCTGTTTACAATCCTATGCACACCTGGCTCAGCATCCCACCAGAAGTAATCTCTAAACTACAATGGTGGCTGTACCCTCAACGAGTTTGTTTGGGGATGACCTTCCTCTGATTTTCTCCCACTCTGACAATCGTAATGGACTCATCTCTCATGGGCTGGGGCACCCACATGAGAGACTGCATGACACAAGGCACTTGGACACCACCAGAGACCAGGATGCACATAAATATTTTGGAACTAGGGGTCGTGCTCAGAGCTTGCCATGTGTTTTTGCTAATGACTAACCCCCCTTTAATACTTTCTGTAAAGACAAGGTCTCTGTACACTTGTAAGTTACACTTTCATGATAAAAAGATTGCACTACAGTACTTGTATTGAGGTGAATTGAAAAATACAATTTCTTTTTTCTTTTTTCCCAGTGCAAATATTTGTAATAAAAATAATATAAAGTGAGCACTGTACAGTTTGTATTCTGTTATAATTAAAATCAATATATTTGAAAATGTAGAAAACATGCAAAAATATTTAAATAAATGATATTCTGTTATTATTTAACCATGCAATTGAAAGCACAAATAATTGTGATTTTTGTTAATCTAACAATTAATTTTTTTAATCATTTGACAACCCTAATAGATATTAATTAATTTTGGATAATGAGGTAAAGGAGGAAGGGGGTGTTGATAAAAGCAGTGTGTCATCTTGGGTATAAAAACTGTACTGAAACTTAAGCTTTACATTTATCAATATAAATATAGCCAAACCATAGGCCTGTTACACTGCAGTTGATCACTGGGTGTGGCAGTCTGTACCCACTGAAATAAACCTTGGATTTGAACTCTGAGTTAGAAGTGGTTTTGTCTGCTGCAGGAAGCAGAGGTGGTCTGCTTTGCTGCATTTGTAAAGTAACATGTAGGTCTGGTTGTTGGTCCTGAAACATCTTTACACTATATACTTTTGGACAAATAGATTGTAATTAAAAAGAGCAATCATAAGAAATTCCAAACCAAAAAATATTAATAAGTGGCATATACACTTGTGGCATAATATACAAGACCAAAACTCTTGGAAGGCACATTTTGATTGGCATGAAATACAAGTACACTAATTTAAATATAAATCAGTGTTAGGCACTTTTCCTATTAATCTGCATATACAACATTACTCTAAAGAAACACCAGGTAAGTACTTTAAAACTTTTATTAACTGGTAGTTTCCACTTACCACCCATGAAAGCAAAATATTTCAGTATAGAAACTGAAATAAAAAAATCTTCCAATACATCTGGTCAGAGTTGAGGTTATTTTGCTGACGTTCAGTGTGTATCTCTCTCTACTTCAATTTTATGGGCTGTATATTATTTGTCACATGTTGAGCCATTTATTTGCTTGCTTTGAAGTACTTAATTTTGTAAATGCAGTTGATATGGAAGTACTGTACATTGTTTTCCACTTAGCAGCTTTCATTGGTTTTTGAAACAGTGTTGGGTTTGGAATATATAAGAAAAAAATTCTTGTAAATTTGAAATTCCTCCATGGTATGTAGTCTTTAGTTACTTAAACATTTTAAAACAGTTACAAATAAAGATTCTCTTTAGGATAGAAGAATTTTAAATTGTTTTTTTATTTTGAATTCCGCAACCCTGCTGTGTTTTTCACATTAGTTGCACCCTCAGCATATGATGAAATGTCCATCACTATAGACAAATAAAATATTTTCCTCCTACTCAGTCTGTATACTGAAAAACTAAAGTCACTGTGGCAAAATAAAACATGTGCATGCCCAAAGTATAGGGGCAGTTCTGAAGAATTAGAATTTTAAAAAATCTTCTCCCACTGTTGGCTGTACAGCAGAAATTTACGAACTCATCTTATCTCTAGAGCTGTATGAATATCAAGCAAGGAAGTAAACAAAAAAGTCTTATTAATTTTAAGCTTCATTAGAAATGGAGGAGTGGGGGAAATCAATGCTTAACAGACGTAAAGAGGGAAAAATGGTCAGTGAAAGACATATCATTCAGCTTCTTTTAAAGAGTTTAAAGAACTGAAAGTCAAGTGTCTTTTTAACAGTAATGAACAACTGAGCAGTGATGTTCAAAGTGCTAATTTAGAACAATTTAGTAACATAAAATATATGCAATAAAACTTTGATTCTTCATGGTCCTCTTATTGCTCCAATGACATCCTTTCTTTTACCAAGTTTGCCATTTAGTTTCTGTGGAAGAGATCAAGACACAACAAAAATCTGCTAGTGATGTATATAAATGGGCAAAGAGGAACAAACTTCACTTGAGAGATACTTGTTCTTTTTGTGTGGAGATTGGCTTAGGATCCATTTAATCTCTTCAAATTGAATAACAATGAAAATGCAGACTGGTTAGGTAGGGATAGAATGGTCCAATCAAACTATTGTCTAAAGCAACAAATTTCCAAGTAATATAAACATTCAGAGCTCTAAGATGAGGCTTGTTTGCCCAACTGACACCATACTGCAGCATTCCACTATTTTTCTGAGGAGAAAAAGTGGTGAGAAAAGGCCACAATCCTCCATGTATACATGTCATCTGAATCCTCTTTCTCCAAAGTACTCCGAAGGATGAAATCAGAAAGCACAAAGTAATCCTAAATATCCTAAATTTACTAATAAAACCATGTTATTCAGACCAATCAGAGATGTCTGTAGTCCAAACCTGCCTCTACTTGACAGGCTAGATGCCCTATGTCATGGTCCAGTTCTACATGCAAAATCAACATACTGTGATGTTGCACTCTATATGCCTTATGAAAGTATGCTTATGAATGTGAATATGATGTAATTGGAATATGCTTTATGCAAAAGGTCTCTTAGAAGATTATAAGCTTTGAAATGATATCTTACGAGTGTGTTCATCCTGTTCGTATGCATGTATCATCTTTGTATCTGAAGCTAGAAATATGAAGTATAACTCTGAGATCCTATTGTAACTATGCAAAATGTGGGCCATTAGTGGTGGTTTAGAATGTTGATGGCTCCCGCTGATTAGGACAGTTGGTTGTAAATGGTTTGTTTACCTGCAAGCCTCCATGTGTACCTGTGGGCCAACCCATGGGTAATGAAGAATGAGATCTCACAGGGACATGTGACCATGTCACCTGATGATGAAATCCATCTTGAACCTGGTACTTTTCCATTTAGAAGGAGGGGTGGGGACCCAGAAAGATGAAAGATGCCTGCTTTGTGCCAAAGCTGTAAAAGGGGGTGGAGCAGGGCAAAGGGGTTCCAGTCATGAGGGAGCCCTTGCTTTCTACCTAAGATGTCTGCTGGAACTAACAAGGACTGTACCAAGGGAAAGGATTGGGCCCAGACTAGGAAGGAGTCTAGTCTGTAAAAGCTTATTAGAACATCTCCGAGGGTGAGATATTACCTGTAATCAGTTTCTTAATGTATTAAGCTTGGACTGGCGTGTTTTTTGCTTTATTGTGCTTGGTGTCTTACTTTGTTCTGTCTGTTATTACTTCCTACTTTTTATACTTAACAAAATCACTTTTGTTTATTAACGAACCCAAAGTAAGTGATTAATACCTGAGGGAGCAAACAGCTGTGCATACTTCTCTATCAATTTTATAGAGTGCAGACAATTTGAGTTTACCCTGTATAAGCTTTATACAGAGTAAAACGGGTTTATTTGGGGTTTGGACCCCATTGGGAACTGGGTGTCTGAGTGCTGGAGCAAGGCAACCTGCTGTTTTCAGTTAAGTCTGCAGCTTTCGGGACCAGACCCTGGGTCTGCGTTGCAGCAGGCGAGCGTGTCTGGCTCAACAAGACAGGGTTCTGGAATCCCAAGCTGGCAGGGAAAACGGGCTCAGAGGTTATTCTTCTACAAGCGATTACTCATGTGTATTCCACAATAGGTATGTGTGCTTGCCACGTGCACCGGTGTCAGAAGTTTTTCCCCTAACAGTACCTGTAGGGGAGCACCCCTAGCGTGGCACCTCCATGGCGCGGTATAAGGGGCGCTGCAAGCTCCCCCTACCCTCAGTTCCTTCTTGCCGCCAGTGAAGGTGCTTCGGAACTGATCTGCTCCAGCTTTGCTGCAGCTCTTCCCCAGAACTCTTGTTAGTTCAGTGGATAGTACCTGTAGTTAGTGGTTTAGGTTAATTAGTGTGCCCGGGTTGTGGCATGCCCTGTGCTTTGGGTTTTAAGCTGTGCTACACTTGTAGGACTGATGCCAGAGAGTGATCCTCGTGTGTACTGCTTACGTTGTTTGGATGAAACTCATCTCCATGATCACTGCAAGATTTGCAAGTCGTTCAAGCCTTGGAGTGAGAGAGAGAGAGACATTAGGTTCTGGGTCATCCTGATGGAGTCGGCGTTGACCCCAACTCCAGTGTGCTGCTCTTAGTTGGCACCGGGTACCACAGCATTGGTGCGCGGCGACCCCTTGGCACCATCTACTATTGGCACCATTCCCTGTCTGTGGGGCTTGCCAGGAAGGTGAAGAACAGGCCTTCTCCACCACATCACTGGAGCAAGACTGAGGGAGAGGCTAGACCCATGTTGGGCAGTCCTCGATCCCCATTGGCCTCTAGGCCTCTGACTTAGGTTGAGTGGAGTAGCCCGGCCCATTTGGAGCAGGCTTCCCGGATGTCCAGATGCCCTCCACACCAGAGGCCCTGCAAGCGGCTGGGACGTTATGTCCATGCTGGTACCAGGAGCATCGCCAATGTTGGCCCTGTGGTCCAGAGGCAAGCTGTCACTGGGATCTCTGCAGTTGCCCCCGACTCAGTACTGGTCACAGTCATGGGAATTTTCCGATGCTGTTCGTCACTCAGCGACCATCCTGTGCGTAGTCCACGCAGGTTGCCATCAACGCCCATGAGGTTGTCTGGCTGGGTTCCGACTGACAGAGACTCCAGGCACCACTCCACCTCAAGGAACAGACACCAATGGGACTGAGGCAGAAGACGCCGAAGGTCCTCATCTCAGAGGGGCTGTCGTAGCCAGTCGTGACAAGAATGTCAATGCCATTCCTGTGTATCATCTCGCTCTGCCACGGTACCACTTCTGCAGCCCCGGGCATTGATCGCTTGCCATCACAGATCCGCCTGCAAAGCTGATCATGGAGAAGCTGCTACCGGTAGTACCATTCCTCCATGCCGGGATCACAGTCTTGTGGTCGGCACCATTCTCAGCGCCGCCGCTCCTCCTGGTTCAGGGACAGCGGCAGATTGTACATCAACCCGGCCTCCCTTTGTAGTCGTCCATCGATGGGTCAGGCCAGCCAGACTGAACAACCTGCTCCACCGGTGCCACAGCAGATGCAGTGGCACCGGGCCCTGTGGCTGGAACAATTGTACCATTGGGAACCGTGGCCTCTGATGCAGACTCCGGTGGGGACTTGCTCGGTGGCTGGAGCCTCGGAACGGCCATTGGCCTCCCTCTCCCGGTCTCCGTGCCCGGAGAGTGACCAGGTGGTGGATCCTCTGGTGTTGGTGGACATGCAAAGTATCGCGCCTGCCTCCTCACTGTCCCCTGATGAGGTGATTATGACCCCTCCTCATTCCATCCCACAGGAGGACTCTTAAGCCCACCAGGATCTATTGAAAAGGGTGGGGTCAAACCTCAACCTTCATGCAGAGGAGGTGGAGGAGCCTTGGACTCCCTTTTTAATGTCCTGTTCGCTTTGATGCTGGGCAAAGTGGCGTTGCCACTCCACAAAGAGGTAGCATAAATTTCAAATGCCTTGTGGCAAGCTCCAGCCTCATTGCCCCCCATCTCTGAGAGAGCAGAACGCAAGTATTTTGTGACCAGCAAGGGGCATGAATACCTATACACCCTTCCTAACTCCCTGGTGGTTGAATTGGTCAACAACAGGGAGGAGCAGGGCCAACCAGCCCCCACTCCAAAAAATAAAGATTCAAGGAGGCTGGATTCATTTGGGAAAAAAATTCATTCGTCCTCGAGCTTCCAGTTACAGGTGGCGAACCATCTGGCTCTCCTGGGCCTGTATGAGTTCAATCTGTGAGGCTGTCTGTCAAAGTTCGAGAACTCCCTCCAGGACCGTGACAGGAAGGAGTTCAAAACTCTGGTGGAGGAGGGTACAGCAGCTGCCCGGGCAACCCTGCAGGCAGCGTCGGATGTGGTGGACACGGCCACGTGGTCCATGGCCTACGCGGTGTCCATGAGAAGGTTGTTATGGCTCCTCCTGTCTGGGCTGTCCGGTGAGGCACAGAACTCTTTGCAGGACCTCCCATTTGATGGCAAGGCTGTGCTTTCAGAACAGACGGACTTAAAACTGCATGGCCTTAAAGATTCTCGCACTATGCTTAAGACTCTTGGCCTTTATGTTCCGGCTCTGGCTAGAATGAAGTTTAAGCCGCAGCAGGATCCCTCCCAGGCCACCAACTCTCAATATGAACCACCTTATCAAAAAGTGGCGGGACTATAAGAAACGCCCACAGAGACAGTCTTGGTCTGCCCCCAAGCCTGGGTCCTCCAAGGGCAAACAGGCAGAGAAATGGCAGTTTTGATGGGATGCCTGGGGGTGACCTGCCAGTTCACATCAGGGATCCACCCACAATAAAGCTTCCCTTCTCCAACTGGTTATGTGTTTTTCTCCCAGAGTGGTTGTGGTTGACCTCGGACTGATGGGTCCTCAGCATTATCTCCTGGGGTTACGCCATCCAATTTATCTCTACCCCACCCAACCACCCTCCACCCGTCTGTCCTGGGGGACTCCTCTCACGAGGCCCTGCTCGTGCAGGAGGTGGGGCGTCTCCTTGGCCTAGGAGCGGTGGAAGTGGTGCCAGCGGAGATCAAACGCAAGAGGTACTACTCCCACTATTTCCTTATCCCGATGCCCAAAGGGGGGGCACAGGCCCATCGTGGACCTGCGAGGCCTGAACCAGTATATGGTGAAGCTCAAGTTCCACACGGTCTCCCTGGCTTCCATTCCCTCTCTGGATCCCAGGGACTGGTATGCTGCCCTCGATCTGCAGGATGTGTACTTGCACATCCATATGTTCGAGGGGCACAGGTGCTTCCTCCGTTTCATGGTGGGACAGGAACACTACCAATTTACGGTCTTCCCATTTGGCATGTTCACTTCCTCTAGGGTATTTACAAAGCGTACGTCTGTGGTGACGGGCTACCTCAGGCACCGTGGGGTCCAGATCTTCCCCTGTCTGGATGAGTGGCTGGTCAAGGGCAGCTCTCGGTTGTAGGTGCAGGATCATGTGGTGCTCCTTCTGTCCATGTGTGCTACTCTGGGCCTGTTGGTAAACGACACCCAAGTCCACTTTAGTCCCGGTACAATGCCTAGAGTTTATCAGGGCAGTACTAGACTCCATGTCGGCCAGAGCCTCCCTCCCACCAGACAAGTTTGAGACCCTGAAAAGGCTCATTGACACAGTCACAAGGTTTCCAGTGACAACAGCCAGAGCATGTCTCCAGCTCTAGGATCACATGTTGGCGTGCACATATGTGGTTTGTCATGCCAGACTCAGGATGAAGCCCCTCCAGCTCTGGTTGGTCTCGTGTTCTTCCAGGCCAGAGACAGGACGGACAGGGTCCTCACTGTGCCTGAACCGGTGATGGCCTCCCTACACTCCCTCGCGGGGAACATGCTCCACAGGGTCCCGTTCAGAGGCAGGCCCCCATTGATGGAACTGGTGCCCGACGCTTCAGACCTGGGGTGGGGAACCCATGTCCGAGACATTCAGACCTGAGGTCTGTGGTCTGCACAGGACCTGGCCCTCCATATAAAAGTCAAGAAGCTCGGGCAGTCCAGCTGGCGTGCGTGGCCTTTTACTTGCACCTCGGGGGCAGGGTGGTCAGGGTTCTCACAGACAACACGGCCTCAATGTTTTACATTAACAGACAAGGTGGTTAGGCCAGGAGTAAAGGATATTCTCGGAAGGGGTTCAGCGCATCCTTGTGGAAAGCTGGCGATCCTCCACATACTAAGCTTACTTGGCAAAGTGGTATCGGTTTTCCTGATGGGCGGCTGAACAGGGTGTTTCCCCCATGGTTGCCTTGATGCAGCTCATTTTGGACCACCTCCTTCACTTTAGAGCCCAGGGCCTGGTGCCCTCATCCATCAAGGTGAACTTGGCAGCCATATCGGCTTTCCACCTGCCGGTGCAGGGGCACACGGTATTCTCTCATGCCATGAGTAGCCAATTCCTTAAGGGATTGGATCGTCTCTTCCCGTATGTTAGGCACCCAGTCTCGCAGTGGGACCTGAACTTGATGCTGGCCCAGCTGATAGGTCCCCCGTTTTGAGCTGCTAGCTATGCACTCCTGCTTGCACCTCTCATGGAAGATTGCCTTTCTGTTAGCAATCACATTGGCTAGGTGGGTCTTGGAACTCAGGGCCCTAACCGTTGAGCCTCCATACAGTGTTCCATAAGTATAAGGTCTAGCTCTGTCTACATCCATTGTTCCTCCCGAAGGTGGTCTCCGTCTACCACATGGGTCAGGACATTTTCCTGCTAGTCCTCTGCCCCAAGCCCCATGCGTTCAGTGAGGAGCGCTGCCTCCAAACGCTGGATGTGAGACGGACTCTGGCTATTTATCTGGAGCAGAATAAGCCATTCAGGAGATCTTCACAGCTGTTCATCGCCTCACCTGAATGCACGAGGGGTCAGCCAATCTCCACTCAGTGGCTCTCCAGCTGGATCATCTTGTGTATCCGTACCTGTTATGACCTGGCGGGAATTCCTCCACCGTCAATTGTGAGGGTGCAGGCCTTGTTGGCTACCTTTTTAGCCCATGTCCCCATTCAGGACATTTGCAGGGCTGCCACATGGTCTTCAGTTCACACTTTAACCTCACATTATGTGATTGTCTCCCAGACCGGGGAGGACGCTGGGTTCGGCAGGGCTCTGGTCCGCCCCGAGAGTTTGTGAACTCCTACCCACAGATATAGCATGGAATCACCTATTGCGAAATACACATGAGCAATCACTCGAAGAAGAGAAAACAATTGGTTTCCTTTTCCATAACTAGTGTTCTTCGCAATGTGTTGCTCATGTCCATTCCATATCCCACCCTCCTTCCCCTTTGTTGGAGTTGTCTGACATGAAGGAACTGAGGATGGGGGGAAGCGCGCAGCACACCTTATACCATGCCATGGAGGTGTCACTCCAGGAGTTGCTAGGAATGCTCCCCTACGGGTACTGCTAGGGGAAAAACTTCTGTCACGGGTGCATGTGGCGAGCATGCACCTATTGTGGAATAGACATGAGTAACACACCTTGAAGAATACCAGTTACGGAAAAGGTAACAGTCTTTTTCAGCACATCAGGTGACAGTCCCAAGAGGGTCTCTGTGACTGAACCCGTCACACATACCCTGAATCAGATTGCTTGGATCTAAGAACTTGTCTACATTGGCACTTCACAGCGCTGCAACTTTCTCACTTGGAGATGTGAAAAAAAACACCCGTGAGAGCTGCAAGTTTCAGCGCTGTAATGTGCCCAGTGTAGACAGTGCACCAGTGCTGGGAGCTACACCCCTCGGGCAGCGCTTTAACTTTGCCAGTGAAGTTGTGCCCTTAGACGAGGGGTTCTCAAACGGGGGGTCGGGACCCCTCAGCAGGTCAAGAGATTATGACATGGGGAGTTGCGAGCTGTCAGCCTCCATCCCAAACCCTGCTTCACCTCCAGCATTTATAGTAGTGTTAAATATAAAAAAAAGTGTTTTTAATTTATAAGGAGGTGGGGGCGTACTCAGAGACTTGCTGTGTGGAAGGGGTCACCAGTACAAAAGTTTGAGAACCACAGCCTTAGACAGACAAGGTAGGCAAGGAAATACCTTTTCTTAGATCAACTTCTGTGGTGGAACAGAGACGCTTTCAAGCCGCACACAGCTCTTCTTTAGTTCTGGGAAAGGATGTTAGCATGTATTCTAAGGCACCATTCAAGGCAGAATGCTCCGCCAATACCTTTGCTGTCATAGGACAAAAAGAGGGGGTTAGTAAGTTAGTTTGTTGTAAAAAGCCATAAATCCTGGTTGTACCACCCACATAGTTGTTGGGGCAATTGATCACGCACACATGATAGGGTTTTCTTTTCTTTTATCATTTTCCTGTGTGAGCTTATTGGAGAACAGAGTGATTGTCTGACCCAATAAATATGAAACCAGGATTTATAGTTTATTACTACAATCTATAACCCACTATTTCTCATTTTTTGTCCTATTACTGCAGAGGTGTTAACAGGCCACTCTACTTTGAATATGCCCATGAAAGCTTATGGTCAGATAATTGGTTAGTCTCTAAGGTGCCACAAGTACTCCTGTTCTTTCTACCTTGAATAGTCCCTTACAATCTGTACTATCTCGTGATCCTTGTAACCAATACCTGTAATCCCTCATAACTCAATCCTGACCCCAGATGTATAGTACTTTGCCTCTTAACTTGTGTATATTTAATTTTAAACATTTACTTGATTAATTTTTTTAAGTACTTGTGCTAAACCACACTGGGAGTTTCTTTCCCTGACCTGAAGAAGAGCTCTGTGTGGCTTGAAAGCTTGTCTCTCACACCAACAGAAGTTGGTCCAATAAAAGCTATTACCTCCCCTGCCTTCTCTCTCTCAGATTTTGGGACTAATACGGCTACAGCTTTGCTGCTTGGATCTTGTAAGAGAGTTAATTGAAGCAGTCTATTTCACAGGTGCCACAGGATTCTCTGCTGCTTTTAGTCTATTTTTAGGGGCTGTTCCAAATTCTGTTTGCTTCTAGCAAAAGATCCACTTCACTAGCGTCCTCCAAACCATGGAAAAGATTACAAAGAGAGAGTATCATATTCAAGAATTCTGGGAGTCTGAGCATCCTAAAGTTTCTATGGATGCCCTTTCCTTACACTTAATGTAAAGATTGCTAAAGGAATTTGGTACAAAGTCTTCGCATTCAAGGACTTTATCCTCATTCCCCCCAAAACTTCAGCTGGCTCCAATCCACCTGCAAAACTTCTGGTCTCCCTCCTGCACTGTATAACTTCTACAATGCAGTTGTATACTGTCAGTGCAGAAATCTTTGCCACATTGAAAACTGAATGTGATGACTGTGGAAAAATAAATAATTACAAACTACTGTACTCATTCTATTGCTCATATTTGTAATTATTTCAATTTTAAAAATCAGGGGTTTTAGTTTAAATAGAGCGTCACTATTTTTCCATTTTGCTTCTCCAGAGTGCAGAATTTAGGGACCTTGTTACAGAATTTAAGTCCAGATTGCTATGGAGTACAAGTTCCATTCTTCTGTACAGTTGACTGACTCTGCCTTTGAGACTATACTATTCTGTTCTTTACAGGTTCTTTTACCACCTTTATCACCATAGTATCTTAGTGCCTACCAGCAGTGCATTAAGTGACATAACTAACATCTGCTACGTGTGATTTGTTGTTTCCTCATCCTCTGTCCAGAGAGAAATGGCAGTGCAATAGGATTTTTTAATGTGTACATGCTGCTTAATGTTTATATTACAGACTATCTATGTAATGATGGTATTGGGATATCCGCTATCATGGGATGTTGTCTTTTTGTCAGATAACTGAATGGTTGTTCATTTGGTCTTTACAATAGCCTCAAAATGCTTTTGTTTTATGTAATCAACAAGAATGTATGCTATAGTTTTGAACCCGGTTTACTAAAAAACCCCGAGGAAAACTATCCTTTTATAGTCCTACCCAATATCTTATAGTAAAAAATTACAAATACCTTTGAAACCTCCTGGACCATGGAGGACACAAATGGGTTTGAAGTACTGCAGATTTGTTTGTAAATCACTAGGCTAGGAGACACAAAATGTTTTGTGATGCTGGGATTTTGTATTATAAACAGATGGCTCTGTTAGCATGATGTCTTAGCCTGTGGTAGACAGCTGTAACCTTTAGAGAATCATAGAAATGGCTTCCTGGCCCCCAGGCATATTAATGCCTAGAGGGAGATAGCTTTGAATAATACGATTTGATACATGTGTGGCTTCCACTTTAATTGCATTTATGCTGAATTGTGCTTTTATTAAGGTTGTTTTATTGCTGTGTATGCAAAGGAGCTGGCTGTTTAAAGATAAGTAGGGAGATCTATGACATTGTAATAACAGGAAAACACATTTAAGATGGCTTCATGTTCACACAGTAGAAACATGGAATTTCTTTACTTCTCAAGAACCATTAAGTCATTTGCTATTTAAGTGTGAAGGCCATATTTGGCAAAGGAGGTGCAACTAGTGTATTCACCAAAATGCACATGCCTCTGTTGCCTTTCCCGTGTATTTGTTTGCTGACAGATTTGGTGATGCATATCTGTGGTGGTAGTGGTGGTTGTTACAGAAAAAGGCTTGTTAGATAATGGTTTATCAGTCTGAGTTGTTGCAGTCATCTTTTTATGGCTGCTGAATTAAAGTGTTAATTGTAGTTTGAGAATAGTAAGGAAAGGAACTTTTGCTTGGTTATCACAGCCATATTTATAGAACTTTATTTATTTTAAACATAACAAAAACAAAACAGCAAAGTAAAACATTTGGGACTCAAAAGTGGAATGAAATAATTTTGAGAAATTTCCCCTTTTTATTTAAAATGTCTTTTACTGGAAGCAAAAGTTTCTCTTGGAAGAAATCATTTTGCTATTGGATTTCAACTTTAGTTATTGTTAAGACATTTCTTGCTCCTTAGACACATATGACAAACATACACAAGAAGGAGAATGAAATAATAAAAGGAAAGGAAAACTTCTACCTGGCTCATGCTTGCTTCGTTCAAGTGCTGTAGGCACGATATGGGGGACACAGTTCAGACTAGCACAGATTCAAGTCAGCTGCTTGAACCTATGGTGCTTGCACTTTCTGGGATAAAATCTAGTGGGCATTGTCTCGTGTCCTTCCTGCACAGGTGCTGCTTCATGCTGGAGGAAGGCTGCCTGTGCTTGTTTTGTTGGTAAGATCATACAGTTCAACTAATACAGAACTGGTCAAGCTTGAAATTGTTTAGCCAGAAGACAATAAGGATAGGAAGGAGAGAAAGCGGGGACAAAGTGATAGCAGAAAGCTTAAACCTTGCGTCATAGGGTAAGGATTTAACCAATCTGATGATGATTGACCAATATCCATTTGTGGCCTGGATTTATAGGAGAATTTACCCAAAATACTGCCTTAGATGAGATAAGCTAGCAAGGTTCCTGAACACTAAGGAGCTGTTTGGCTACTTAGCCTCTTGTATGCCGTTACTTTTTATTCACATTTAATCTGAGAATTTAGAACACTCTTAAATGTCATTAAGGTCTGTAAAAGGTGTTATCATAAGCATCTTCCCAAATCTGGACCTTAGCGTCCAAAAATCTGGGTGCCTAGCATGAACCCCTCTAAGTTCAATTTACCAGCTTAGATCTGATCTCGCTGCCACCATCCAAAATTTCCAGGGTTTTGGCCCCCTCTGGTCTCCCCAAAACCTTCCCTGGAGGGACCCCAAGACTCAGAAACCCTGAGCCTACAACAAAGGGAAATAACCCACTTCCCTTCCCTCTCTCTCTCCCACCCAGACTTTCCTCTCTGGGCTAACCTGGGAGTATTGATGCAATCTCTTTACATCACAATACCAAGAAGCATATCTCCTCTATTCCACAAAGAGACAAACCCCAAATACAAGGAAACAGAAGAGATTCTATCTCTCCTCCCCCTTAGCTTCTTCCCGCCCTGGGACACTAGGAGAGTTAAACACAGAGCGTAGTGTTTCCCCTCCCCCCTGTCTTTCCTTTCTCCTTAACCAGAGAAAAACTCAAACAGGTTTTAAAAAGAAAGCTTTATATAAAGAAGAAAGAAAAAAGACATAAACATATTCTCTGTAACAAGATGATAGTACTGGGCTATTGCTTATAAGAAAAACATGAATAAACAATCTGAGTCAAAAAGATATCCAATTTGAAACATTCTAGCAAGTTACACACATGTAAATACACCCAAAACAACACAGAAGCCTATATTGTTTTTCTACCTGTACTTACAAGTTGGAAACAGAAGATTAAAAGAAGAAAGAAGCTTCTCATAGCTGAGAGACAAACAAAAGACTCAGAGTCCAAAAATTCCCTCCCTGACTTTGAAAAAATCCAGTTTCCTGATTGGTCCTCTGGTCAGGTGTTTGGTTCCCTTTGTTAACCCTTTACTATCTATTTATGACAGGTGTTTATTAGCTCCACATATGGTCTTCTGTGCTTTAAATCATAGAGTTCTCATACCCATAAATTTCCAAATTTCATTTTAATCCCAAGAAATGAGGTATTACCTCCTCAAAAGGATAGGACTGGTACAACTGGATTTGTGCTATTGCTACTGGTGGAAAATCATGACTTGTGGAATGACATTACATATTTCCCAAGGGCCTAAATCATCAACATTTCTCTATGTATTCCTTATTATTATTATTATTGTAGAGTGTGGGAATTTGGAGTGGTATTTGCCTTGACCTTCCACTTCACCCTTCTACATCTATAAATGCCAATCATTTTTCCTTAAAAATTTGCAAGTGACGTGAAAATGGTCAGAAAAGAGAGAATTCAAATATCTTGATGTGACTGAGCAAGCAGTGTTTCAGTTGCTTGTTAAGTGTACCAAATGTTAACAGGGGTGAAATTTTCTATGCAACATATTTGTCTTGGCTTAATTTAGTTTAGGTTTAGTTTCAGCAAAAGTAGTTTTCTAAGACTAATTGTGGAAAAAATACATTTTTGTTCATGTTAATATATACACACACACACAACTCTGTTTCACTGAGCATGCTTTGAAGCAGGGACTCAAAATTTGTCAGAGTGGTTAGCGCTGGTGTCAGGAATGAGACTTTTGCTGTACCTTTTGTAAAATGTCAGTTTGCGCATGCTGTGTTCCTGCGTGGGGGTGGAGTCTTTAATTCCATGATCACATATTATAGGAAGAGGTTAAACTAATAGCAGAAAGGGAGGGTAAAAAAAGGGGAGATATGAGCACCCAATGCAAAACTAAGATGGTGAGCCAAAATTAATCGAGGAGCCAAAGAACATGAACACAAGACATTCTTTAATTGCCTATATGCCAATGCTAGGAGCCTGGGTAACAACAAGCAAGAGGAATTGGAATTGCTCACTTACGGGCATAAATTCAATGTAGTTGGTATTATTGAAACCTGGTGGTTTTCTTAACATATTTGGAATATTAAAATCAATAGTTATAACCTATTTAGGATGCGGGAGTGGCACTCTGTCAAATGAAAAAGATATTACCTATTTCCAAGTCAATGGTAATTCAGAAGAAAATGATCCTGAATGTTTATGGATAAGTGTCCTAGCAGATAAAGCACAAAGTGGAGGTGTGAGTTGGTGGCCTATGTAATATACAGGAGATCTGACTAAATGATCACAAGGGTCCCTGCTGGCCTTGGAATTTATGACTCTTATCATAATGCATATACACAAGGGAGACAAATTTATGTTGCAAAGTTCTTCCATTTTCTAACTTTGAGTGCTTGACTTTACAGCCTTAAATTTCTTTTAATGTAGTTTTTTAATGTATGTTTTCATTGTCTCTTGATCAACAAACAAAGCTTATAAGATGTAAGATTTTTTTATGTCAAATGATCTGTTTTACAGTTCTCTTTTAGTGTCCAACACTTTAACTTCTCAGTGCTTAGAAACTAACAGCTTTATGTGTTTCATTGTAGGACTAATTGCTTAAGGGGGAAAAAAACTGGTGATCACAGCCTCCATAGTGACTGATAAGCTCTTGTTGCATGGGTAGAATGGGAACGGACAATGTGTTGAGTCGGAAATCTCCCAATGTACCAACCAGCAGAGCTTTCCTGGCATAGAGGTGGCAATAATTCACTACTGGCATGGATTGAGTAGCAGATTAATTCTTTCCTGGGAGTCTCAGTTCTTTCCTTGTGCTGTCCCCAGGAATAGAACAGTACTGACATAATTTCCTTTCCTCCCTCCCCAACAATATAAAAATGCCATTTTTATGGAACGTATTGGCAAATTTAACAGGGCAACATTGAATGTCATAAATATTTTCATGCTTGATATGATACAAATAATTTTAAGGATCCTTTACTTGGAAAAATCCCAAGAAATTTCAATACAATCAACTTAAATGTTTTTTGTTTTGCAGCAGCCTGCTGTTACAGGGAAATTCTTTGGTTTTATGCTCCTGTGTATTTTGTTTCAGTGCAGCCTGCTGCAAAAATGTCATTTTAATCACTTTCATTGTTGACTAGCACACAAAGACAACTGACTATCATATTTGTTCTCTGCTTGCTTGCCAAAACTAAATAATGATGATGATACTTTGAGCTGATTTCTTAAATTTCCTAGAGTTATATTGTAAATTTTTGTTTGTGGAAATATTATCCTCAGTGGTTTTATTGCTGAAACAGAGCTGATCATCAGGAAATGCAAGGGTAGGAAACATAAAGGATTTAAAAACTTCTAGTGCTTTGCAACTATCTGTTATAAAATAAAACAAACGGACAAAACCCCCAAGCATTCAGCAATATAAAGTCATGTAGTTTCTGAGCATACTCTGCCAAAGCATTTTTTGTAGCTCTGTGTTTAGGAAGCGTCCCTTGTGACTAACACCTTAAAGTAAAGTGTCAAAGACTTACATGACATTTAAGAATCTTTTTTTTATGTTCTGTGCTCCAGAGGAATTGTAATATGGATGCCATAACAGTGCTGGTTAGTTAAAGTTATCATTTTCACTGAAACTTTGACTTGAGTAGTTTGAAACTGCAGCAAACAGTTTGCTATCTTGTCTATATGAATTTTTGTAAACATAATTTTTTTTTAACTTTGAGCAGTGTGGATCTTGCAAATGGCAATACATATCATTTTAAAGAAAAGCTTTTTCTTTAATTTTTTTTTTTTTTGACAGGAGAAAACTGAAATCTACTTTCCTCAGAACAGATACAGCTGTGTCATTGCAATGCTTACATACAGCTTATACTGCTTTATTTTTCTCAAAATAGTAGAAAAGCTGAGTAAGTAAATATTAGGTTTGTGTTGAAGTTAGTTTTAAAAGGATTAAGACATTTTTGGTCTAGCACTTTGCTTTTAAAGTTTTTATGGAAAGAGAAATATATTTGTGCAACTGTAAAATAGCCAAACACACACACAAATTATTTGAATAATTGCCATATTAAAACCATATATGAAAACAATTGTTACTGGCAACGTATGCCACAAAGGTCAATATTGTGTAGCTTAAAGTGAAAGGGAGATTCTTCTTGAAAATTAGAAAAGAGAAAACATTGATCTCATCAGAAGAGCATAGGTAATACAATACTGATATAAACAATTTGTTTTTCAAAAAGCCACTTCTGAAAAATAAAAGCAGAATTTATGCAAGTGCGGTTTTTATTGGCGAAGGTACTTGTCTTGTTTTTAGTGCAGAGATGATTTTTCTTGAGCAGAGAAAATAGCTTAGAGGACTGAATAGAGTCTGACATCTTAAAGATTAGTTGATTAATTGTACTTGTGATGACAAAGCAGAAGTGAGAAGTGAAGCAGAGACCATAAAAGCTGATAGGGTGAGTGGCTGAGGATGGCAAACGGCATCAGAATCTTTGAGAAATATGGATGATTATCCTGATGGGCTTTGTCAGCTGATGGACTCTAATATTCACTCATGAAGGCTTTATTCCCCTTTGAAATCTGATTCTAATACAATGAAATAATGTTTTTTTTTGTTAAGCTCTTGCCTGCTAAATAAAACTAATCAGCTCCAAAACTACTTAAAGTAACAGAGAGAGCTATCAGTGTCAGTCTCTTTTGTCTGTGATACGCAGTGTTTTACATCTCACGTACAAGTCTCATGATTTTAATAAAACAGATTTAGTAAATTTGAATCCTATTGTATTTGTTTCTGTGTAAGAGATGGAAAATGGAGACTACACATTTGTTTCTGCACTGAGTTATGCTGGCAGTGTACTGTGTTGAACACATATGCTACTAACTACATGAGTGGACTTATTACTGAAAGTTGTGTCTGTGTAGTATATTGATGACGTAGTGACTCTACAGTAGTTGAAATGGAAATTGCACTTTCTGATTATTTTTTGTCATATAAATTTCTCCAAACATTAACCGTTGCATTCAGATTCTTCATGCTTAAATTCAACCCACAAAAAAAATTAAAAAATCCAGACTTCAGGAATTATTTGAATTTGAAGTATACCTTAAATATATATATAATATAAAAAAAATAAAATAAAATTTCCCTCTCACCCCTATGGACAGAGAGCTCTGATGTTGTTCCTGGGATCTGTTGGAGCCACTCACCCAGCTTAGGAGTCACAGCCCTGAGTGCGCTCCTACCACCACCAGGAACCACTTGGCCTTCACGTTCCCACATCCTCTCTAGTTCCTCTTTCAGGCCCTGGTACTTCACAGCTTGCTCAATCCTTCTTCCTGATGTTGCTGTCCACTATGGCATCATATCCATCACCACCGCCTGTCTTCTGCTCTTGTCATACCCACGATGTCTGTTGATGGCCATACCTGTCCGTTCCGTCTGGATTCGAAGTCCTACATGAATCTTAGCCCTGCCCTATTCCATACAACCTCTGTGAATCTCCCATCTGCTCTTGGCAGAGTCTAAGCGCCATCCGCCGTGCCAGATGTTCTGCTAACACAAATGCGAGCCACTGGTTGTGCCGTTCAGTGTATCGCTGTTCCTTGCCTGCATCTTAACACGTCTCTGCACTATGTGTTGGAACCTGTCCTCTGAGGCCTCCTCTGCACAGTCTGCACCTTGGTCCTCTCTCGTGTGGTAGAACCCCTGCTTAGTGGATCTGGTGCTCCAGGTGCCTGTTCCTGGCTGCGTATGAGCAGTGCCTCAGTGCTGTCTTTTAATCAGGCCCTTTCCAGCCACTGATCAGTCGTTTCCAATCGTCAGCCACCTCAGTATCTGTCGATGGTACTCCCATGCAGGTCTTGTCTTCCATCGGCACTTCTTCTGCTTAGGTCTTCCTCCCATGTCTGCTGCAGCCTCAGGAGTTCTCATCAGCAGCTCATCTTTGCGGGGCCAATCTGTCATACGATAGCGTAAGGGTTATGTCTCTTTACCTGTAAAGGGTTTAACAACAACACCTGACCAGAGGAACCAATAGAGACAAAATCTTTCAACTCTGGTGGAGGGAAGTTTGGGTGTGGTCCTTTGTTTCTGCTGTCTGTTGGTCTCTCTGGCCTCGAGGGGATCACACGATCTACCAGGCTCTTTAAGTTTCTGTTCAAGATAGTAAGTAGTAACAGGCAGTTTAGGTCTTTTAATTGTTTTAAAGCTCTTTGCACATGTGGACTGGCGGTTACTTTATATGTGTAGTTGCCTGGGAATATTTGATTTGTAGTGTACTGGAGGAAGGGTTTTCCCTTTTCCCTTTTTGTTCTGTAAACTATACGACCCTGTAATATTTACAATCTTGAAGTTACACGAGATAATTCTTTACTTTTTCCTTTCGTTGTTATTAAAAGATTTCTTTAGAGACCTGATTGACTTTCCTGTTTCCCTTGTTTTATATCCGCAGGAAGTGGGTGTTAAACACCAGGACTGGGTGGGGGAGGAGGGAAGGGGGAGAAAGAGAGCGCCAATTCTCTCTGTGCCCGAGGATTGACTGCTCTCTCAGGGAAAGTCGGGGGCCGGGGGGAAGGGGAATGGTTATTTCTCCTTGTTTAAAGAATCCAAGGGATTTGGGTTCTGGGGTCCCGAGGGAAAGCGTTGGGGAGGATAGAACAGAGTGCCCCAAACACTTATATTTTGGGGTGGTGCAGATAGGCAGATCTAAGCTGGTAATTAAGCTTAGAGATTTCATGCAGGTACCCAAATTTTGGACGCTAAGGTTCAGATTTGGGAAATATACCTTATGACACCATCTTACTGATGTACTCCTGGATGTTCCGGGTTTCATCCAGGACAGTGGTTTTGACGTTCACCAAGCCCCGCCTGCTTTCTTTCCGGCTGGTATACAGTCTCTGGGTGTTGGACTTGGGGTGGAAACCTCTGTGCATTGTGAGGAGCTTCCGAGTCTTCAGATCGGCAGCCTCCATGTCCTCCTTTGGCCAACTCACTATACTGGCAGGGTATCTGATGACTGGCAGGGCGTATCTGTTGATGGCTTGGATCTTGTTCTTCCCACTGAGCTGGCTCTTTAATAATATATGTATAATATTAAACTTCAGGGGTAGCAAAAATTAGTGACAGAATTGTTACTAAGCCATTCAATACGTGGATACTCATTCATTGATCTACTTCTGGACTTACTCAACTGTGTAACTACACTTGTAGTTTGGGTTGAGGACCAGTGTCTCTGTTTGCTTGACTAACTTGTTTTTAAATAATTTCTAGAGGTTTGAAAATGATAGTGTGCATTAGTAATACATTATTTTCCTTAACCTCAGGAAGATGTAGTAAGCTACGGTACTCAGAATGTATGATTATTCTAGAAAAACTACATGAGTGATGTGGATTATTTGGGGTTAAGGTGAAGGGGTTAAATAGTGCTGTGCTTCCAATATATCCTAATTTGGATACCATACAAAAATAATAGCTTGGAGAATGACACTTCTATTCTGAGAAAGGGTTTGCTTGCCTTTTGTATATCAGTGCCATCCTTTTATAGACCATCTCAGAGCTTTGGTCATAGCATGAAGCATTTGGAGGTTTCCTTTGGAATAGGAATCAAGCAGCAACAATGAGGATGAATGCACAGGTTTTCAGAGTTGCTGTATACCACAGTACTAAGTAATCCCATTTTGTTAGTGTCCTCGGTGAGGTCAGTGAGTGTGAAATTCTACTTACTGTTGGCCAGTAGGGGAACATCCATATTATAGAACTCTGATTATTAAATAGACATAAGATCAGTCATTTCCTTGCTAATGAATTTCCATCTCTGATATGATTCTATGTATGAGAATACTTGATACACAATTCTTTTCTCAGGGTTAGGAATAGAAAGGAGAGAAACAGAATAATTTATTTATCAAATTGTATTCAGGATCTGTCTTGTCCATGTTCCCTCACTGGCTGTAATGGTTGGTGGAAGCTTTGTACCCGATATCGTTGTGGCAACTATAGCAATTGTATACATTGAAAAAATATTAGGTGAGATGTCATTAGTTGTTCTGTTGGCTCTTTAATATATTGTGTTGTGCACTTCCATTCTCTGTATGCTCCATTGCTGCCCAGTCCATTTGTTCCCTACTTTTGCTGTCTGATTGTTAGGTACTTTTCTAGCCCTCATCTCTGTAGTGTCAGAGTCCCTGGTATTCACCTTCTCCAATGGACATTCATTTCTTGATGGTGACTCCTTTATCTTCCAACTGGTAAGTCTCAGGGTTTGTTGAAAGCACCAGTCTTGCTGCTGACACGAGACTCTAAAGGTATGTCTACCTTTCACTTCAACAGCTGCTTCTGGCTTGTGTCATCTGACTCGAGTTGGGCTGTGGGGTGTAAAATTACAGCGTAGAAGTCTTGTACTCCATCCCTTACAAGGTCCCAGACCCTGGGCTTCAGCCCAACCGTCTATGACACACAGGGCCAGCTTTATGAACAGCAGGTTCTGATTCGAATACCCGGTGGCAGTCCAGGGCTTTGGCGGCACTTTGACGGTGGGGGGGTCCTCTCTGGGTCTTCCGTGGCACCGAAGAAACTCTAGCTGCCAAAATACTGCTGAAGCCCTGGAGCAGACCCCTCCAACCCCCTCACCGGTTGAGTTTTAAAACAAAAAAATTAAAAAGATGCCTTAAGTGTGGGGCCTGATTCGGAGGAATCGACTTAAAGATGGCTCTGATGACTGAATTTTACAGTTCCACATTCCAAGCCCCAAGAGCTTGAGACAGCTGACATGGGCCAGCCATGAGCGTTTAATTACAGTGTAAAAGCAGCAGAGAATCCTGTGGCGCCTTACAGACTAACAGACATTTTGGATCATGAGCTTTCGTGGGTGAATACCCACTTGGTCAGACGAATGTAATGGAAATTTCCAGGGGCAGGTATATATATGCTAGCAAGCAAGCTAGAGATAACGAGGTTAGTTCAATCAGGGAGGATGAGGCTCTGTTCTAGCAGTTGAGGTGTGAAAACCAAGGGAGGAGAAACTGGTTCTGTAGTTGGCAAGCCATTCACAGTCTTTGTTAAAACCTGAGCTGATGGTGTAAAATTTGCAGATGAAATGAAGCTCAGCAGTTTCTCTTTGAAGTCTGGTCCTGAAGTTTTTTTGCTGCAGGATGGCCACCTTAAGGTCTGCTATAGTGTGGCCAGGGAGGTTGAAGTGCAATGTAGACATACCCTCAGATTGACTCCCTTTTCCCCTTTCTTCCTCCTTATGTTACAGCATCTCCTAAAGGAGACAATTAGACAGGCTCCTCCTCTTCCTTATTTCCCATGCTTTACAGTTCTCTACAATGAAAACTTTTGACATCAGTAGAAGCAACTGAAGCTAGGAAGACAATCATGAGCTGATCCATCAGCTCTCTTCAGACTACCAGAAATGGTTCTTGGGGCACAGGTGAGAACCACACAGTGGCTACCCTTCCACATCTTTGCATTTGAAAAGGAGAGTTAAACCGAGTTAACACTTCTAATATTTCTTCTATCGTGACTAAAATGAATGCACTGCACAGCCACAGAGCTCCAGAAGCAGAATATCCTCTCTTGATCAACATTTGGACTGGAAGATGTAACTTTACCAAAGGGCATCACAGTCTAATACTAATAAAAGTAGTAAGAATTTTTTCTTCTCTCACAACATATCTCAGTGGCATAATAATGCTGAAAGAAAAGTTCCTTTATTCTGAATATTAAAAGATGTGATCTATTTAAAAGCAGATTTTTTCCTCCTTTTAAATGAAGTACTAAAAACTTCTATCTTTCATATGAGACACAATGTTCCAAAAGATTGATGTGGTGTTCAGAGCTGTGAGATACTTCCTAAAATGTATAGCTTTCTTTAGGGAGATCAAAATCTCTTTATTCCATATCGTTTCAGTAATCCAAAGTCTTCCCCATCTCATGCTGTGTCATTTTCTTATGGATTTTGCTTTGTATCAGATGGATTTACACTCCAGAGAACAAAAATGTACTTCTCTCTTCATTGTTCATTCTGCCTTTAGAGCAGAACTATGTATTAGAAAAGCACCCCGTCTAGCATATCTTTTGAGACGGTAAGACTTAAAAATCTACAGACTCTGTATCAAATTCCTTTGCCTCCTTACTTATTAAAGCATCTTTTCTATAAAAAGATGAGGAGACTGCTTGGTCAGTCTTCAGATCAGATATCAGGAGCCTTTTTAAATAAGAAATCTCATAAGATATTTTTATTTGTATCTATCTATCTATCTATCTATCTATCTATCTATCTATCTATCTATCTATCTAATCACATGATGGAGTACAATAGCAACAAAGAATTCTAATCTATAAAATATAAGTATACGCACAAAAGCCTATCAATGTCTAAGTTGCAATTTCTATAAAAGACTTTAATGGACTACAAGGTTAATAATGCAATAAATCAGTATTTCTGGACCTGTGTCTCAGTGCACGGTTAGGTTCAATAAGGTTGCCAACCCTCCTGGAGTCTCCAAGAATACGACCAACTAAAATTAGCAACCCTAGCTTCAGAACACCCTGTTCTCCAGAGTTCTGAACTGCTAGTCTTTTCATCAGTAAGTGCTGCATGTCTACCAGGTTTAGTGACATAATGACCAGTAACACTCACAACTGTTAATTTTATTTTCTCCTTCTGAAAAATGAGGGAAATTGCACTGCTTTGCCACTATGGTGTCCTGGGTCTGTCCATTCATTGTAGTACTTACCATCTGAGGCCTGGTGCCAAAAAATGTTGTGAATACACTGTTTTCTTAAATATATTATGTTCAGATCGCTGAACGCCCCTTCTGCATTCCCCAATTCTATCAAAGTAGTGACTATTACTGCTAAGCATTTGCAAAAACAAAGTACACTAAAAGCTGTTTTATCTGGCATTTTGGAGGCATGAAGATGCCACTAATCTCTTAGTTCACCAGCATGAAAAATGCTGGTGAACTAAGAGGGAAGGCGTTTGGGTGCCGGAGTAGGTGCAGGGCTAGAGGTTGGGGCACGGGCTCTGGGAGGGAGTTTGGGTGCAGGAGGGACTCAGGGCAGTATGTTAGGGCGTGGGAGGGGGGGTGCAAGGTGTCAGATCCAGGGGGCACTCACCTCAGGCAGCTCCCTGCAAGTGGTGACTTGTCCCTGCTGCTCCTAGGTAGAGGCGCAGCAGGTGGCTCTTTGTGCTGCCCCCACCCTGAGTGCTAGCTCCACAGTTCCCACTGGCTGGGAACTTCAGCCAATGCGAGCTGCAGAGGCAGTGCACAGAGCCACCTGCTGTACCTCCGCCTAGGAGCAGCCAGCACAGGTTGCTGCTTGCAGGGAGCTGCCTGAGGTGAGCGCACCCCAGATCCAGTACCCTGCACCCCCTCCCATGCCTCAACCTGCTGCCTCAAGTGCCCTCCCACACCCAAACATCCTCCCAGAGCCTGTGCCCCAACCCCCTGCCGGCCCTGCGCCAACCGGACCATAAACCAGAATTTCAATGAAGATCAGATATGCCGGTTTATAGAGATTTCTGGTTGGTGAAGTGACAGATAAAACAGCTTTTACTGTACTGATGCAAAATCAAAAGGTAACAATTTGAATCAGAAATGCTAGTCCCCACATTAGGAATTGGCAATACTTTTTGTGGCTGTATTAATCTCTAACTTTATACAAGCACGAATCAAATCCAGTGCAAGTAGCTCCCTTGTTTACTAACTGCTACTAAACGCATGTTTGAATTTTATAGGTAAACTGATTTCTCTTTCAAACAGGTCATGGTTTATTAATATTACAGTATGTGCAGTTTTGCCTAAGACTTCATGGAACATTCATATACAGTACACAAATTATCTGCTTTGCCTTTAATAATAGATGTGCATGCTCTGAGAAAATATACTGTTAAATTGGTATTTAACATTCTGTGTTTGATCTACGGAAATCTTTCTATCTGGATTTTCTCAATTTGTCCAGGAAGGGGGGGAGGGAGTTAATTTAGTGCTTTGTTTCTGAAGAAAAATTCGTTGAAATGATGCCAAGTAGAATTATAGTAATTTTGTACAGCAACAAGTTCTTCCACTCGATTTCTATAGTTAAATTATATAGGATTCTTTTTAATTACATACTTTGTTATGCATTCTTGTTTATTGCAAGTAAATTTGTTCACACCTGACTACTCTCATTTCCTGAAAGTTTTTCTAAACCTGTCTGAATGTAAAGTCTCAATCTCATTTTTATCAATAAATGTCTATAATCTCTGTCATGTATTGTATTTCAACACTAAAATCAAACTATGCCTAAGTTCAGTTTGAGTGAATAACCCTTGCTCTGTAAATATTTGTGTTTTTCTTCAGTGTGCATCTTTTTTCATTTATTTTAAACTTTATCTGAATAAATTCAGTTTTTAATATATCTGAACTTGAAGAACTTGTATTAGTCACTGTCTCTGCAGAGGCTGGATATTACAGTGAAACTTTAAAGAACTAATGTACAAATACAAGGAAAATAATTGTGTTTTGGATACATGATCGATCCAGACTGCAGTTGAATATATTGAGAGAAAATATTTACTGCTTGTGGCTTTTTGGTTGTGCGGATAAGCCCAACAGTGTCACCTGCAGGTGAAACAAAGAGCTTTCTTAATCCTTCAAATGGGAAATCTTAGATATACAAGTTAAGGTATTTATTGAAAATCAGTGAATAGTTTTATAATGAATATTTTTAATGATACTTGCCTTTTATTCTTAATGTCAACTGCGAACAGATGGTAATTTTCTCAAATTAATTTGCTATTAGAAACTGTGAATTTTTTTTGAAACAATTTATTTCATTTGCAAAGAGTTCATTTTGAATATTCAATGAGCTTGTTAGAATCCAGTATCTGTTGAGAATGTATCTTTCTATTAATATTCTGCAATATTTCTTCAAAATTCATTTTTAGTGAATACTCTGTTAATAAATTCATGCTAGGATATGTGCAGAAAGCAAATAAAAATGGAATGCACACCGTGAAAGTGTGTTGAATTTGTGCTGAAATTCAAATAAATATTCACGCAACTTTTTTTTTAGTATTCTCCCAATCGTAGAAATATCTTGGATAATCAACTTTATTTACAGGAAAAAAAATTGCTTAGAAAAGATTTATTTCAATAAAAACTGGGACAGCTTGCATTTGGATGAAAACTAATGTTCATTGTAAGATTTTAGGATCTTGTTGCGCAGCCAGGACAAGTAATAGACCCGCAGCTTGTTCCTCTTCCCTGGGCGAGATGGGGGTGAGCTGGGGCGCCCCACGGCCGGGGGGCCAAGGCAGAGCTGGCCGTGGGGCGCTGGGGGTCCCTCACCTGAGATGGTGATGAGCAGGCTGAGCGCCGTGAGGGTTAGAAGGGCCATGGGGCGGCCATGGGGCGCTTACCCGAGATGGTGGTGAGCAGGTTGAGCGCCGTGGGGGTCAGAGGGGCCATGGGGCAGGCCGTGGTGCACTTACCCGAGATGGTGGTGAGCAGGTTGAGCCCCGTGGGGCTCAGAGGGGCCATGGGGCAGGCCATGGGGCACTTACCCGAGATGGTGGTGAGTAGAAACTAGAGACTCTAACTGCACTGGGCAGACATATAATGCAGAGACTGTCCTTGCCCTGAAGAGCTTACAATCTAACTGTAAGATGAGATAACAGGTGGACACAACAAACAGAGGATAGCACAAGGGTGACCAGTGAGATAAATAACATTCATAGCACCTCATCTGCTTAATGAGCAGTGATCTGTTATTCTGCTATTAGAGTACTGGTCTGTGTTTTATATAATGTTTCTAAAGGAGATTATGTGTTCTTTAAAAAGTGTAATGCTTTATTGAGAGGACTTGAAGACTGAATAGTCCACATGAAATAGTGACAGACTAATCAGTTTCCTCATATTGCCCTCCCAGTGTGCCCCCACACTTATCTAGAGGGATCATGAAGCTGAGGTAGAAAAAGGGATAGTTAAATGCCTATGACCAACATTATTTTCTTTGTCCTCTCATTTAAAACTGTAGGACGCAAAGTGATTCCTAGCATTGTGGTGGCTTTCATGAGAAAAATATCTGTCCATCGTGAGTCAAACTGAGGCGATCAACTCATTTCATATAGCTAATGAATAAGTTCTAAATTACTTTAGATCATTACTGACCTATATTGTACTTTAGCATCTTACCTGTAGGTACAAAGGTCAATAGCCCCCATTCAACTTATTTTTTGAGCCTTCCCAAAGTCTGCTAACTTAGGCTATGTCTTCATTAGAAACACTGTAGCAGTACAGCAGCAGCACTTCAGTATATACGCTTACTACAGCAACAGGAGAGATTCTCCCATCGATGGACTTAATCAGCCTCCCTGAGAGATGGTAGCCAGGTTCCATCAATCTAGTGCTGTCTACACCAAGGGTTAGGTTGGCTTAACCACATCATTCGGGTGGTGTGGATTTTTCACACCCCTGAGCGACATAGTGGGGTTGACATAACTTCTTAAGGGTAGACCTGGACTTACTTAGTGCTGCTGTTTTCTGTATATCTGCTATTCAAGAAGAAATGAATTTTAGATGATTACCCTCACCCTTCCCAAATTGAACTTTCTCTCTTTATATTGAAGCTGTATTGATGATAAATGCATCACTGCTTTGCTGCTCTTGCTACTTTCTTGATCAAGTATTTCAGTGTGAAACATGCCCTTGAACAGTCTGTTGTTGTTTGGCTTTACAGTTCTTTACATATATTTCCTAGCTATGTTGCCCAAGGTGAGTATCATTGGGGAAACACAAAAAACAAACAAAAAAATCCATCCATGCCAAAAAAAGAGGTCGAACTCTCTCAAGGGAAGAACATTTAAAAATAAATCTTTATCACGTTATAGCTTCTAATATAATATTAACAATTCTTTTAACCTTATTGGTTTGTAGTATTTTCAATAAATGGCTGCTGAATTTTTATTGAAGGCCTTAGCATTAGGTCTGTCTGAGCGACTTTCATTACTTTGTTTATTAGAAAGTAATAGAAAATTGCCCCGTAACCGTGTACCTAAACATGAATACCATCGTCCCGATATTACACCTGTAATACTGCAGTGTATATTTAAAAGTTTCTGCTGGAGCTTCCTTAATATATTCCTTTTATGTATGTAGAATGATTGTTAAAAGAATAGCCCGTTCTACACTGTTTTGTTCAGACATTGGGAATGCCTTACTTGCCACTTACTTTGCTTCAGGAAATGACATTTATGCTTTATAGATTTATGTCTTTATAGCTTCTATGTGAATAATCTGCAATTTAGAGGCCAATAGTTCTCTCTCTCATTGGAAATTAAGCAAGTTACGTGTTATTTTAATCCAAATGTATTTTAAAGAATGGCACATAAGAAATATATCCATATGGAAGGATATATTTTACATTTCTGCATTTTGTGAAAATCTGCGTGATCAGATTTGTGATTCAGAAATGCATTACTTAGGGCAACTAGTATAAAATACAGTTATAAACCTCACTACAGTGCTGCCATATTGCTTCATAAATCAAGGGACGATAATGTAATGCTAATCAATTCAATTACAGTTAAATAAGCCACTTCAGTATTAGATTTATTTAAAATCTAGATGGAAAACACCAAAGGTTTTGGGTTTCAAGAAAACCCAACAATTCTGTAAACTATTATTGTTAATATTTATACCTTTGTTTCCAGTTTTAGATTTTTGCCTTCCCTAGTTGATTTACATGAGGTGTTGACTACTGTATGTAGCAATAAACGATGAACAATACAAATTAATTTAGACACTATCCTGCATGTGGAGAAGTTCCTTAATTTGGGGTCTGTTTTATGTTTGCAAAAGACACTTTATGAAATGTATTGAAAATTCTAGCCAACACCAGTGATAGTAGAGAGAGTGTGGGGGAAAATACAACTGTGATTTTGTATTTTCTAATTTAAGATGAAGGCTGGAAATCCTAATGTTAGCTTGTTTAAACATTAAACAGAAAGCCACAGTAAGAGAAGTTAATAAGTAGTTCCTGAACTTCTCAAAAGAAGGTTATCTAAAAAGATTTAGAATTCTTATATAAAATGCTAATAGATTGAGGCTTAAATAACTACTGTTATGAAATGGTGTTGCTCATAGGCATATAGTTAATGAGATCAAGCAACTTATTTAAAGCACCAAATATAACACACATATTTTGATAATGTTGCCAAAGAAAGCCGTTTGTCTTCATAGAAGGCATACTATTAAGAAAACTAATGAGTCCCATTTTGAAGAATGTCTCATTACTTTTATTGATAGCTTAATTAAAAAATAGTTGTAGAACTGTAGATTCCCTGTTGTTGGTTATTGATTATTTTTTACTTTTGCAAGATTTAATGGTCTCTCGTGAAATAACTTAAACGTTCTGTGCAAAGAAATCAACAAATGTCTGTAAAACTACAGTATAACTGTTTTGTGCTTCCTCACATACAAAAAAAGCGCTATAAATTTTAAAGTATGAAAAAGCAGTCTTTATAGTTAATGCAAATGATGCATTAAGCTAGACCCTTTTCCCAGAGTACAATTTAAAGGTATTCACAAGTCCAATTATCTTTGATTTAGCTGTAAAAATTGCAGAATAACATCTGTGCCTTCTGAGTGAATATTCCTCTGAAGAAAGATGGCTTATTTGAATGGAGTGGAGAGGGTGGAGAGGAAACAAGTTCTGGTAGTAGTTGCTTTTTCTGGCTCTTTACGAGATGTATTTAACATTTTCTGGCATGTTATGTGTATGGTCATCTCTCATAGACTTAAATTAAAAAAATAACGTTAAAGCAGTTTATAGATTATATTCTCTAAGTTAGTTTTCCTTTTTCCACAATTAATGTATTTTTTCTTTAGCATTTAATATGATTATTTATGGAAAAAGAATAACTTTACTTTAAATAAGACTACAGATAAATGTCTGTACATTTTGTAGATTATAGATACAAAGTGTATTCTGATTCCACAACTCCATCACAGTGAAGGTTCTTAAGGATCATTTATTGAAATCACAATATTTACAGGCTAGTTCAGTAATTTTATCTATGTAAAATATAATCATGCATTAATGTTAATTTATTTCATGTTTGTGACTGAAATAAGTGTACCTAGAATTAAAGTTTGAGAGGTTATTAAAAATAGTACCATATTTCCAAAGAGATTTTAACCCAACCAAACAATAATCTGTGAGCACTTGTCGATTAAATGTTTGTTTAATTGGTGGTCTGAATTGTGAATACTGCAGTTAAATTGCAATTTAAGGGTGAATAATAAATGTTTGCTGTGGCCAGGTAGCAAATCCTGCAGGAATGCAAATTACTAATTTTCTTTTATGTAGTGGTGGTGTAGCTGTGTTGGTCTCAGGATACTTACTAGTAACGTTTAGGCTTCTGTTCTACCAGTTAATGAACCTACAGTACAGTGCAACTCATATTTCCTATTAACTGATCATTTGAATACGTAACTTTCTCTGGAGTGCAGATTAACATATGGAAGTAAAATATTTAGTGCTGGTATTGTTGTTTTGTGAATAAGTACATTAAAAATCCTAATCATTGTAATGTCTGTTCTTCCCCTTCACGCCACCCCTGTTCAACCTATGGGAAAACGTCAGCCCTCCTTAGTTAAGATTACACTGTGGCATTCCAAAGTAATCGTATTGTGACACTAACTCGGAAAAGCCAATGTTGCAGGACCCTATCCCAGGAATATGGTTTCCAGGGCAGGACACACGAGGAACAGCTAGCCAAAAAAAAACCCTGCACTTTAAGAGCAATTCCTGGATAATTGAGGAAAAAGATGGATACTTATATTCCAGAGAATGGGATCCCACTATATTTCGGGCCGGCAGTGCAGTGTAGTGATGTCCTGAAGCAAATTGAGAAAGAGATTTTAAACTTGTTTTAGTACCAACTTGCTGGGACTGAACCCGCATTTCTTTCTGGCATAAATTTAAAAAATTGGCAACTAATTAAGGATGCTCGGAACTTAACATTAATGGCTAATTATAGATACTCAGGAACACAGAGTATTTCTATACTTGAGCTGGGAATAAGTCTCCCAGCCTAAATAGACAGACTCACACTAGCTGGACTCGAGCTAACATACTAAAAATAGCAGCATGAACGCTGAAGCTCAAGCTCCCAAGTCCCTGCAACCTTCTGGGTCTGAGATCGGATGGGCAGCCCCAGTCTCTGCAGTATCCACACTGATTCTTTTAATGCGCTAGCTCGAGCCCTGCTAGCTTGAGTCTGTCTGCCTGGGCTGAGAGGCTCGTTCCCAGATGCAGTGTAGACATACTCCCAGATGATATTGTGATGAGCCCTGGAGAGATGCCCATAAACAAATATTTAAAATTACGAAGCAAACAAGTGGGATTTTTGATTGTATTTTAAATTACACTGTTGAATAACTGTATTCGAAGTCATTGTTGGCCATTTTGTACTTTTTGAGACAGTCCCTATTGTCTCAAAAGGTACAAAACTATAGTTGATTAAGGAAAAAGACATTTTCATAGCACTTTTTCTCTTTTGCATTATTGCTAGTTAAAACAGCCCCTTATTATTGAATGTATAGGGAAGATAACTGTAGGAAAGGAAAAGTTACTCTGAAACAACTTTTTTAACCTGGTCTGAGTTAAAGGACAAATGGTCACTTTAGAAGTTTCTCATAAATGCCAGTAGATTCCCCAGCAAATACCCTTGTACTTGAAATCTTTTCTGTTAATAGTAAATTCTTATCCAGTAAATGGAAGTTGTCATTCTTGAACCAAATACAATCATGATCATGCTTCAAAGTACATAATTATGTACATTCATGCTAATGTATTTGAATTGTATTGCTATTGCAATATAATGCATTTATTCTGTAGAAGAGGGGGCAGCAAAATGGAGAAAAAAGGAGCATAGGGAAGACATTCAAGTGAACAGATTGGTTGGTTGTGCCCCAAGAGACAGACACTAGCTGTAAGTTGTCAGATCTGATTAAAGGGGCGATTGGCATCAGTCAGAGCTGACAGTGGTATATCTGAGGTTAGTATAGCCATAATTAGTGAAGCAATTGACAGCAAAAAGAAAAAAAGTCGGGTAGCATTTGGAATTGAACCTGTTTAAAACATTTAAATATATATTTAAACTTACAGGTTGTGATATATTTTATAATATAAGAACTGAACTTAACAAAGCATGCAAGCTGTTCTTTCTTTTTGTAGCCCTGGCTGTTAACATGCAATTTGTACTGACTTACCCCAGAAAAATATATGGAGCAGGTGTGCTTATGCTATGACTTTTCACTACAGAAAATATGACCCTAATGCCTATTGCTCTGCATAGTTTCTGCTTAGAGTTCATGTAACTAAGTTGTATATACAACATTACGTTCTTCTGTTAAGAAGCACAGCTTTAATGCTTTCACTGCACGTGAGAAAAGGAATTATCCATCTGATTGTCTGCGTTTGATTTAATTCCAGTTTATTATGATTGTCAAAGTCCACTAAATCAAGTTTTAGAATATCTATTATTTCCAGGGAAATGTTGTAATCCGTTTTATCTGCCTATTATCAATATGAAATTGTGAATCCTCCTGTATAGGATTGTGCTGTACTTTGTAAGTCGTACCTAGATTGTTTTTAACGTGTAAGTGTCTGAAATGTTAAACATACAATTAACATAAAAGATAGTTATCTAAATTTTAAAAATCTGTTGATTCAGTATTTTGAACTGATCATGTTACATATATGTAATCTAGATACCATGGAATTTTTTACACATGGCCTGTACAGAACTACAACTTATTTCAGTCAAATAGAATAATTTTATAGCCAGGACTGTGAAGTTTTTCTGGTATCAAATACCTTCTCTATACATTCATGTTAATAGGAAATCTTACCCTCTGTATCGAACTGCGCTAGCAAGGTATAGTGTCGAAGGGGTGGTTCTTCCACTCCCAACTGTGAAACACTAGTGGGACTGCTCTACAGCTGCTATCACAGCTTCATGTGTTCAGTGGTCATCAATTTTCTCATTAGCCTATTGGCTCTTTCTGTAAATTTTTACCTAATTGCATGGTTGTAGCTTGCACTTGACTTCTGTTAGGCTATTTGCCTGCACGTGGTGAACCTTCCTGTTCATTGTGGCCTTTCCATTGGCCTCATTAGGGCAATAAGCCTGCAAAATATATATTTTGGTTAGTTAATTTTTTACATTTCTCCCTTTTCATTTATAGCCTTTGTGTATCATATTGTCCTTTCTGACTGATTTTTTTTTCATTGAACTCAGCTCTGTACAGACTTTTATGTTGCTATCTTTCCAGGGTATTCTAATATTTTAGATGAAGGAATCAGCTGTTTTCCTTTCCTCCACCCTTCCTATTCTTAATGGTTTATACCAGCTGTCAGCAGCCTTTCAGAAGTGGTGCGCCGCATCTTCACTTATTCACTCTAATTTAAGGTTTCGCATGCCGGTAATACATTTTAATGTTTTTAGAAGGTCTCTTTCTATAAGTCTATAACTCAACTAGTGTTGTTTGCAAAGTAAAAATGGTTTTTAAAATGTTTAAGAAGTTTCATTTAAAATTAAATTAAAATGCAGAGCCCCCCAGTGGCCAGGACCCAGGCAGTGTGAGTGCTACTGAAAATCAACTCACATGCCGCCTTTGGCATGCATGCCATAGGTTGCCTACCCCTGGTTTATACCATTTCTAAATATGGTTTGGGGGTAACTTGGTTTGGGAGTAACTATACAACTTGGGTAAAATTTTCAAAAGAATTTAAATCAGATTGTTGGAGTGACTTTATGCGTGTATCTACACTGTACACTGGCTGGGTTTGTGGGACTTGGGCATGTGTACTTGGTGTTTCGAAATCTGGGCTTGAGTGTCCACACTGCATTGTACGCCTGGGTTTACAGTTGCCAGACCTCGGTTTCACAACCATGCTAACGTGTCCATAGTGCACTATGCAGACTTTTTGACTAAGATCTGCAGCTTGACCTGTGTCCGCACTGCAAAATGACAGGGCTTGGAGCTGAATTGCAGCGAGACTTGGGCTCTCACGCCCCATCCAAAGCACTGTGCTAGGACCCCGTATACTGGCCATATCAATAGCACCAGGGAACAATTCAGCTACTGAATCAGCTGGTACAGAATGACAGTTGAATGAGCTTTGTCATTTGAAGGGTTACTGGCGTTGTTTACTCACAGGATTGGACTTCAGTGAGAAAAATATCCCAATGGTTATAGCTGCCTGCTGTGTCCTACATAATATATGTGAAGTACAGGGAGGAAGTTTCTACCAGAGGTCAGAGGTGAAGCAGACGTCTGCTGAATATGTACAGCGAGAGACAAGGGCTATTAGAAGAGCTCAATGTGCAGAGCTACCTGGCTCAGGGAGACTTTGAAAGACCATTTTAACAGTGAACCAGAGTAGTGTGTGGGCCTGCACTTTTCATCCTCCAGGCCCTGTACTCTCACAGGCCCATCTGCAATATTCATCCTCCAGGCCCTGTGCTCATGGTCCACTGTAGCACTGGCTTGCAGATGCTCCTGGACCATGTCATTCCAAGTCCTTTTCTTTCTCCTCCTTTTCTGGCTCAGGTATTGCACGAGTTTGGAGAAGGGAGACCCTGAAGGCTGCAATAATAGCGGCTGAAGATAAAACACCCAGAGGTACCATTTGTCAGCACATTCACGACAGAAAGTGAAACTTAAGATGCTGAATTCACTCCCCAGACGTTTTAAGCACCACACTGTCAGTTTTGCTTGGGATTGCTTGTGCACAGCACCAGTCACTGCATCAGTCTTGTTGAGTATGGCCTGCAGGGGGTAAGAGAAATGAGAGAATTGCTTGGTTGCATGATTCTAGTAGTATAGGGTAGTGACACAGAATACTGGCATAGTTTTCCACAGGTGGTGGTGATTTTTAGCTGGTATCTCACTCCTGAGAGTAACAAAGGCAGAGAGCACAGCTGCGATTGGTATCCCGAAGTCGCCCAGGACGGTATGCTGCTAGCCTGAGTACTGCAATGGTGCCTTCTGAAGTTATTGCTGAGTGGCATGGGAAAGTGTCCCACTGTGGAGGAAGAAATAAGGCAGCCCTCCCTAGAAAACTTAGAGGACTGCAAAGTACATCCATAAAGGTTTCATCGAGATCTCTCAGGAGGATTCAAGGGACCTCCTTTGTACATAACAAATTGCTTCATAGAATCATAGAATTGGAAGGGACCTCGACAGGTCATCTAGTCCAGTCCCCTACACTCAAGGCAGAACTAAGTATTATCTAGACCGTCCCTGACAGGTGTTTGTCTAACCTGCTCTTAAAAATCCCACAGCCTCCCTCGGCAATTTATTCCAGTGCTTAACCACTCTGACAGTTAGGAAGTTTTCCCTAATGTCCAACCTAAACCAGCCTTGCTTAAATTTTAGTCCATTGCTTCTTGTCCTATGCTCGGGGGTTAAGAACAATAATTTTTCTCCCTCTTTCTTGTAACAACCCTTTATGTACTTGAAAACTGTTATCATGTCCCCTCTCACTCCTCTCTTCTACAGACTAAACAAACCCAATTTTTTCAATCTTCCTTCATAGGTCATGTTTTCTAGACCTTTAATCATTTTTGTTGCTCTTCTCGGGACTCTCCAATTTATCCACATATTTCCTGAAATGTGACTCCCAGAATAAGGCCTGGTCTACACTACGCGTTTAAACCGATTTTAGCAGTGTTAAACTGATTTAACGCTGTACCTGTCCACACGAGGCCCTTTATAGTGATATAAAGGGCTCTTTAAATTGGATTCTGTACTCCTCCCCAACAAGAGGAGTAGTGCTAAAATCGGTATTACCATATTGGATTAGGGTTAGTGTGACCACAAATTGACGATATTGGCGGTATTCCACAGTGCTCCGCTGTGACTGCTCTGGACAGCAATCTGAACTCAGATGCAGTGGCCAGGTAGACAGGAAAAGCCCCGCGAACTTTTGAATTTCATTTCCTGTTTGCCCAGTGTGGAGCTCTGATCAGCACAGGTGGCGATGCAGTCCCAAATCCAAAAAAAGCTCCAGCATGGACTGTACGGGAGATACTGGATCTGACCACTGAATGGGAGACAAATCTGTTCTATCACAGCTCCGTTACAGAAGACGAAATGCCAAAGCATTTTAAAAAAATCTCCAGGCTATGATACAGAGTCCACAGCACAGTGCTGTGTGACAAGCGTAACGGAAAGCCAAAGAATCAAATGGACGCTCATGGAGGGAGGGAGGGGGTACCAAGGACTCCAGCTATCCCACAGTCCCCGCAGTCTCCGAAAAGCATTTGCATTCTTGGCTGAGCTCCCAATGCCTGTAGGGTCAAACACTTTGTCTGGGATGGTTCAGGGTCTATCTCGTCAATTTACCCCCCACTCTCCTCCATGATAGAAAAGGGGAAAAAATCATTTCTTGACTTTTTTATGTCACCCTATGTATACTGCATGCTGCTGGTAGACACGGTGCTGCAGCAGTAAACAGTAGCATCCTCTCTCCACCCCTCCCCCATGGCAGACGGTACAGTGCAGAAGGACTGATAGCCATCCTCGTCATGAGCCCGGCTGCAGCTGCTGACAACTGAAGCCGAAGAAGTCATGGTAAAGTCATGGATTCTGTGACTTCTGTGATCTTGGTGACTACATCCTTTCTTTAAACATAATTAATGCAGTATCTACACTTGCAGTGCGTGACCTAAGTACATTGACCATTTCTCTATGCCACACGGGGAGTTGATGGTTACTTTTTTGTTGGCATTTGTTAGAAAGGTGGGAGACCAGTTGGGGTGTAAACATGCACAACTAGGTTGACATAAGCTGCCTTGCGTTGACCTAACTGTGCAGTGTACATCAGCCCTAAGTCTCGCTGAAAGTCAAAGGGACACAAACTAGTAAATCTCTTTGGCACTCTTAAACCTTTTTCCCTGTCATTTTGATGTGTTGTTTTACAGTATTCCAGATAATTTCATTAAAGTAAAATGTATTTGAATATTAATTTTTCTTAACAAGTGATGAAATAGTTTCCAATTATCTTTTCTGACCAAGATTTTATGTTTGTTAAATGTCTACTTTCTAAAATATCTCGTGTATTTTGCACAAGGGCAAATGGATTTTATTTGTTTCTGACCTCTGTTTCAGCTGTTGACGTTATTACCACCACAAACACACATTTAGTTCCAGCTTCAGTATGTTCAGTCACAACTTTTTTCCTTTATCAGCAATATGAACGGCCACAGCATCATCAATCATTGCACAGGAGGAGCACGCTGGGTTAACATTTAAAGGGCAGAGGCAGCAGGAGAGCACGTGAGGACATCTATAGTATTAAACATGAGGTGCCTCTAAAATTGTTTAAAACACAAATTCTCTGCATTCTCAAGAAAGACAAGACGAGTGAAGGTGGTTAATTAATGGAAAAGAGAAAGGAACAAACAAGTAGTGATACAGAATGGAAAAAGCAATAGCAATTAATAGAGATAGCTGAAGGAAACAAGGGGAAAGAAAAGGAGTAACATGCTGGGGAAAATATCTTTCTGTTGATTTAGTACATGTGATTTTGCAAATTATTAGCAATAATGTGATCTATATGTATAAAAAACAAATTGCAAACAGAGTACTTTTTGTTTTGTTGAATACCAGGTATTCAAATTATTCCATAATAAGTAGGATACAAGATTTTTCATACACTTATGTATAGATACGCTATATACAGGATCCCAGCCCACATTGTAGATAAGACTTATGACCAGGAGGACATTAATGGAGATCAGCCATGGGTCAGAACCTCTAGTGCTGGAGTGCAGTTGCATAGAGAGATCCCCCAAGGACGATATCTTTTTGGCAATGTCAGGTGGGGCATATAATGGTCAGAGTCATGGCCTGCCTGTTTATCTCTTGCTTATTAGTAGGCTTCATTAGATTGTTTGGTCCATTTGGTGGAGGGCTACTGTTGAAATAGTGCAGTCTATTAGCTGTCTAAATAAAAAAGATGGTCCTATTTTCCCTGACATTTTATTTATTTTCGTTCTGCTTGGTTAAATAGGTACACAGTTTGCCTTGCTGTTGTAAAAGCAGCATAAGTAGTGGAGCTACAAGATGCATATGTTGTAGTTACTAATGTAGTGCTGGACTACTGTGGTAGGATTTTCATAAATGCTCATTGTTGGCCTAATTCTGCCCACATTGAAGTTAATCCCACCCTTATTCTAGTTTCCCTGCTAGCTCTATGGCAAATAACTGAAGTCTTTTGGTAGTGTAAATACAATAATTTGGCCTTAATGTTCAAAAGTTCATATGTGCTCTTGCATGCACCCCAAACCTTAAGATATTGTTGTACATGTGTATTTGGGTGCGTTTACACAACTGATGTGCAAGTCAGGTGCACGCAGTCTTTAATGATCTTGGAGATGGAACAATATGTTCTGCAGCTAGTTAAGGTTAACAGACATTTGGGCTGCTCTTTGATAGGGATTGTTAAATTTCACCCTCACAAAATGACAAAATGCCAGCTGCCCTCAACAAGTGGTCGTTAAGCTTGATACTCGGGGGGGGCGGGGGGAAACCACCTTCCATTCTAAGTTAAAGACACATTTCTTCAACCTTGCCTTTTCTAATATGAACATATGGAAAAGTTTGTATTAGGTTTTTTTTGTTATAAAATAAAAAACATTCTGCTGCACACATACCTACCCTTGGGAAAAGAATGAGAAAACAAACACCTGACCAGTGTTAGTTATGTTGCTTAATGCATTGTTGGAAGGTGCTCACATGCTATAATGATGAGTGTGATATAAAACCTATATACGGTGCAGTACAATAAAACAGGTTGTTAACCGTCTTTCAGGTTACTGATTTGTTTTAAACATATACCTTTTCTAGAGGAGTTTGTCACGAAAGGTGTAGTAAAGTTGCTCCATCAAAACTTGGAGGCTATATATTTCTAAAGTCCTCCTTCATCTGGTTTCATTCCTGGGTATGGACTAAGTCAGTTACTGTTAATAGTGATTTCCTCCAGCTAGCAGAGCAGAATAAGATCTTGATGTTGATTTTAATAAATTTATTACTTTTTATACCTTTTGATTTATAAAAGATTATTAACCTCCAGTAGGGACTGATACGATGATCCTTCTGTTGTTCTTTCTCCTCACTTCCTTTGTGAGAGGTCTCATACAGCAGTGTTTTGGCTTATCCTTCATGAGGGATTGTACATAGTCACACAAGCTTCCATCTGTCACAAATTCTGTTCAACATCTATATGAAGCTGCTAGGAAAGATGTTTGGGGCTGACGTATCACCAGTGTGCTCCTGAGACTCTGAGGAATAAGTCAGCAATAACATTGTTTTAGTAGCAAAATGCTGCCCAAATTTATCAATATCCTTAGAAGAATAATGCATTGACAGGGCTAAAATCTATATTTTCCTGAATAGATAGAACTTTAGAATCTTGACTTATACTAAAGAGCACAAGTTGGTAATTTTATTTTCTGCAGTGTCAAGCAAAAATACCTTAGGGAATATATATCTATATAGAGCTCTCATGGCTTTTGTAATTTACTTTAGAGTGACTGTATCTGAGCCACTTACACCATAATTTCCTTGAAAAAAGAACAGAAGGAATGTGATGCCTTTGACCCCCAATCAATAAAGGATGCAAACTATGAGTTTTGCACTGATTCATTAAGAAGACTTGTTGCCAAATATTCCCAAGTTACCAAGAGGCTGGGAAAAATGTAATGTAAAGAACTACTTTTCATATCTTGTATTAAAAGTTCACAGTTACAGAAAAAAACATTGGAGATGAGCATTGACATCAACATGAACAGAAGATGAGCAGCTGTGCCATTTGTTTATGTTCAAGTGAAGAAGGTTCTCCAAAATGGGTTCCTCTGAATTTTGATCTTGTGTTTCAGTCCTTTGGAATTTTCAGTACTTATGGTGTACATACTGCTTTGCTAAACTGTTTCTTTTCTAGCCTGAACTTTTATCCAGGCTCTCAATGTAATCATCTAGGCTTATTTTCTTGGGCATTTTCAGTCTGCATGTGGGAATTGCAGCTCTTCTGGGTGGACTTATGATCTCATAGCTGCTTTGACATTGAATCGGTGGCTCCCTAATATCCTTTGCTCACAGTAGTGCTGAGCTCTCCACACTGACTGAACAGGAAATTAAATTCAAAAGTTCCTGGGGCTTTTCCTGGGTACCTGGCTAGTGCACCGGAGTTGAAAGTGCTGTCCAAACTGGTCACATTAGAGCATTCCGGGATAGCTCCCGGAGGCTAATGCCATCGACTTGGACAATCAACTAAGAAGGTCGACTTTTAGCACTACTCTCCTACCGGGGAGGAGTACAGCAGTCATTTTAAGAGCCCTTTATGTCAACAGAATGGGTTGGTTGTGTAGCCACATTGCTTATAAAATCGACCCAATGTGGTTAAATTTGACCTAACCTCATAGGGTAGACCAGGGCTTAGTTATATGTTTTGGCTAGCTAGCTTATATACTCATTGTTCCAGAAAGGCCTGAGCTGAATGTGAAGAGAGTGATTAGTCCTCATTCTAAATCCAAGCAGATTATAGTTTGAAATTTCATTTTTCAGGATAATCATTGTTTTCCTACTGTTCTATTGATTCACAACTTACAAAAAGGAGTATTTCCTTCTTTTTGTTGTAGTGGCTGGAAATACATTATTTTATTATAAACCAAAATGATTCCCTTTGTTTGGATTTTAGAGGTGTGTTTACGTGGTGCCAAAACTGAGACTATGAACTTATAGTCAAACAGTGTTGAACAATCTTTGTGTGCATTTTCCATACAAGCTTAAAGCTGGAAGCTTTGCCTCCTGCCCCGAACAAGGAAATACATCTCTGTGTGGTGAATAATTCTGTACATAAAAATGCCCTGTTGTATTTATCACTACTTTCAAGAGCCAGACTTTTTATTATACTTTGGCATAGTAGTTACCTAAGCAGGTATCCATTTGCTGCAGTATTGAGGAACATGTCAGCCTGCCTGGGGTGCAGTCCAGCAAATGTTACACAGTATTCAGGTGTGTTGGTGTGGTTACATTGCAGCTTTGGAGGCATTTGATTCTCAGAGGGGTTCAAGCTTCGGGGCTCTGGCTATAGAAATGTTATTTCTTATGCCCACCTTGTAATGCGGACTAGCAGGACAGGGTGAGAATATGAGCTAAATCTTTTGTGCTTACAGTTTTCTGGAAATCTCAGGAACAGTGTGGATATCTGGGTTTACAGGTATTAGAGTCCACCAAGCCCACAAAAGGGTAGGAGAACAGCAAGTGTGTCGCCACTCGCCTTCGGGGCTGAAGTTGTCCATCCTCAGTGGTTTGGGAGGAGGGCATCTTGTGGGACCATTTCAGGCTGCTTTTGGGCTACCTGATGGGTGAATCACATACATGTATGTTATTCTGTTAGGGGAGAGCAATCTTAGAGTTTGCGCTGGAGTGAATTTGAGAATCAGAATTTAGCAGGAATGTATGTTGGATTACTTTTGTGGCTGGGTACCAAATGTGCTTTGGTCTAAAATGATCATAAGGTCTTGCTTGCGTGGATCAGGTCTGGAAGGTTATGAACTGAAATGTCATCAGAGTCATCTTGGACACTGGCGGTGTAGTGATCACATAAATGAAAATCTGGGATGATGTTCCTGAGATTTACATGAAAGATGAGCACATTTGTCAGACATGGGAACTGATATGTGGTTGGAAGACCTTAGAGTTGGGATTGATGGGAGGCAGAAATTAGCTACTGAGGTGGAGGTTGTGACCAAGCTGTTTACTGACACCCTGTGTGACTGATGTCAAAGAGGCCAGCTCTCAGAGGTAGACATGAAACTCAGAAGGATAACTGATTGACCCTACTAGCCTGGAGGAAGAAAGAGAGTCCCTATGTTTTTGCAAACTGAAGTACCTTTCATATTCCTCATTCTCTGTCATAGGGGAAGGGTGAGAGGATTCAGAGGTGGGCTGAATGTTAGGTATTAGTCTGAAGAGGGTCCAGCATGAATATTGATTTATTTGGTGTGGAGGCCATCTAACAGTAGGCTGAACCAAAATAAAAATAAATGCCTGATTTTTGGCCCGGAGATGGGAGAAAGTAGGATGTTAGTTTTTCACCACCATTAAATTTAAAATATCATTAAGTTGTGGTCTTCCACTTATATATCTATCCCCTTGTCTGTGTTTTATTGTTTTGCATGTCCTGATCAAGTTTCAAATCCAGCTCTTTGGGCTAGATAGGGAGCTCTGGGACAAAAGAAAAAAATGACGATGATTTTGTCCAAAATGACAGTTGTCTGTGTGGTGCTTTTTCTTATAATCTCTAGCACAACTGGAATCTAGGACCACTGAGGTCCTAAGTATTTTCACACCTTCAGGTCTGCAACCATTTTTTCCTCCATGAGTTTTATTAGCCCTAGCCTAGTCTGCCAAATTTCTGAGGTTGTTTCTCTGGTTAGGAAAGCAGTTGAAAGATAGATGCCTGCCAAGAAACTACAGTTTGTGGATTGACTATCAGGATATTACTGTTCTGAGCAGTTGTACTGTCCTGGAGCCATGAGCATATTATATCTATGAACGCTGAGCTCCCTCATCTTGTTTATCAAGTGACAAAAGGCTGATTTGGTTCTGAGTATTTCATGTTTCAGCTTTGCTCCTGAACTAAATTTAACTGAAAGTTTTAAAACATTTCAATTTTATGGTCGTTTGTATTAATATCAAATTGCCAAACTTGGTAAGCAAGACGTTTTGCATAATTCTGATATCCATGTGTATCTGCTTCGTACATTTCCCAATGGACAAGTTCAATCTGGAACGGTTCCTAATAATAATTGGAACACTGCTGGAAAAAAAAAGTACATGGGCAGAGAGAAATGTAAGTTGACAGTAAAAATATTGACAGTTAACCCATTTCTATTCAGCCATGCCCTAATACGAAAGCCAGATTGAAATGTCTTGCATGAGTTCTAATTCATTAAGCAAATGTGACACTTTATTTTCTCGCCATTTCAGTACTGAGAGAAATGAATTGGTGAAATAGTGATATAAATGAATGCACTTCTCATTGTGCTGATAACTGAAGTCAAAGGATATCAGAGAATGCACAAGAAAAACATTGCAAAAATTCAGACTGAATCTTCAAAAGGATAAGTAGCGCAGCTTTCTGATGTCTCAAAATTTAGAGTTTATAATTTAATGGATGAAACATGTCATTGCCCCTGAAAGTTAATTATAAGAGAAATGCCAGTGCAGCATTTAAAGCTAATTGAGGTGAATAGTAAGACTGCTTGTTTATTATTTAAATTGAAAAGAGTAATCTGTAGTTTTAACATTTGCTAGTAGTCAACATTTTTATTTCTGCTTGCATTTTTAATTAGCGTTTTATATTTTTGAATTTAATTTAAAGTCTAGTAGACTTACTGTTCAGAAGCAGGCCACAGAAAGTTCGTTTTCCCAGAGGAATTTTTTTTCATAACTGTGCTTGCTACTTTCAAAATAAATCTAAGAAATAATCACAATTGCTGGCAAGACATTTGCCGGAGGTCTCCAGCTTCCTTAAGTATGACTATATCTTATGTAGTTTTTTATATTTAGGTCATTATTTAGCCATTATTTTAAAATAAGATTCAAAGGCATAAAAGAGCATTGTAGTGCATGGTGAATATTTAGACATATTTCACAAACAGGAAAAGAAAGAATAGACATCTGTTTCTAATGAAAATTTCTGATAGCAAGATGATGGCTTAAAAATTAGCGTGATCTCAGCAGTACCAGTTTAGCTTTAGCAAATTAGTTAAGTAGCTTGCATTTGTAGTATTTCACACCTTAAATTTTTAATATGCATTGCTAAATATATTTCATCACAGTTTGCTAATTAATGTTATATGGAAATACAGCTGCTAACTTTTGTGGTTGACATGGCTCATTTCAAAGTGATAACAGCTGCATCTGAAGTAGTGTAGAACTATAATGTATTAACTAAATTGTGACATTTCTCCACTTTGAATTACCGTGGAGGTCCTTAAAGTCCACATTTACCAACTGCTAGCACAAAGTAGTATCTGAATAATAAATAATTGTAAACATAATATCTATGCTTAGATATTATTGCATAGTAAATGTTTGGATAGCACAGACTTTCTTGTCATATGACTCTTCAAAATTAGTTTTAGAATTACTAGCAATTGATAAAACCTAGTGTACTCCAAAGGCAAATAACATTGCACTGGAACAATATCTGGAGATGTTCTAGGGATAACTATCTCTGGGAAACATGAGTAAGTGGTACAGGGATTGGCAGCCTTTGGCATGCGGCTCACCAGGGTAAGCATCCTAGCTGGATGGACCAGTTTGTTTACCTGCTACATCCTCAGGTTCAGCCAATCGCTGCTCCCACTCTTTGTGGTTTGCTGTCCCAGGGCAAGGGGGGCTGTGGGAATCGGCACGGGCTGAGGGATGTGCTGGCAACCACTTCCTGCAGCCCCCATTGGCCTGGAGTGGCGAACCGCAGACAGTGGGAGCTGCAATCGGCCAAACCTGCGGACGCAGCAGGTAAACAAACCGGCCTGGCCCGCCAGGGTAAGCATCCTGGTGAGCTGCGTGCCAAAGGTTGCCGATCCCCTGAAGTAGTATCAGGAGAGAGGGAGGGGAAGATGAAGATTTTCAAAAGCTACTAGTGATTTTGAGTGCCTTAATTTTGGGATGTCTAGCTTGAAAAATCTTAAAGGGGCCTGATCTTCAGAGATGCTGAGTCCTTTCCCTCTGGAAACCCAGTCCACTTTAAAATGGCTAAGGTTAAGCAGTCATGGCAGAGATATTTAATGAGTTCATTGTTTTGGTTTTCACCAAGAAGGTCGATTGTGATTGGACATCTAACATAGTCAATGCCAGTGAAAATGAGGTAGGATCAGAGTCTAAAATAGGGAAAAGACAAGTCAAAAATTATTTAGACAAATTAGATGTCTTCAAATCACTAGGTCCTGATGAAATGCATCCTAGAATACTGAGCCATTAGCAATTATCTTTGAAAAGTCATGGAAGACAGGAGACATTCCAGAAGACTGGACAAGGGCAAATATAGTGCCCATCTATATAAAGGGAAATAGGGACAAGCCAGGGAACTACAGACCAGTCAGTTTATCTTCTGTACCTGGAAGGATAATGGAGCAAATAATTAAGCAATCAATTTGCAAAAACTAGTGATTTTTAGTGTCTCAGTTTATCAAAGAATCATGGAACTGGAAGGGACCTTGAAAGGTCATCTAGTCCAGTCTCCTGCACTCAAGGCAGGACTAAGTATTATCTAGACCATCCCTGACAGGTGTTTGTCCAACCTGCTCTTAAAAATCCCCAATGATGGAGATTCCACAACCACTCTGACAGTTAGGAAGTTTTTCCTAATGTCCAACCTAACCCGCCCTTGCTGCAATTTAGGCCCATTGCTTCTTGTCCTATTCGCAGAGGTTAAGAACCATAATTGTTCTCCCTCCTCCTTATAACAACCTTTTTATGTTCTTGAAAATTATCATGTCCCTCTCAGTCTTCTCTTCTCCAAACTAATGAACCCCAGTTTTTTTCAATCTTCTGTTTATAGGTCATGTTTTCTAGACCTTTCATCATTTTTGTTGCTCTTCTCTGGACTCTCTCCTATTTGTCCACATCCTTCCTGAAATATGATGTGCAGAACTGGATACAGTACAGCAGTTGAGGCCTAATCAGCGTGGAGTAGTGTGAAACAATTACTTTTCGTGTCTTGCTTACACCACTCCTGCTAATACATACCAGAAGGATTTGTGTTTTTTTGCAACAGCGTTACACTTTTGACTCATGTTTAGCTTTTGGTCCACTATGACCTCCAGATCTCTTTCCGCAGTACTCCTTCCTACGCAGTTTGAGTATATGCAACTGATTGTTCCTTCCTAAGTGGAGTACTTTTGCATTTGTCCTTTTTGAATTTCATCCTATTTACTTTAGACCATTTCTTCAATTTGTCCAAAGCATTTTGAATTTTAATCCTATCCTCCAAAGCACTTGCAACCTCTCCCAGCTTAGTACCATCTGCAAATTTTATAAGTGTACTCTATGCCATTATCTAAATCATTGATGAAGATATTGAACAGAACCAGACCCAGAACTGATCCTTGCAAGACCCCACTCGTTATGCCCTTCCAGCATGACTGTGAACCACTGATAACTACTCTCTGGGAACAGTTTTCCAACCAATTTTGCACCCACCTAATAGTAAGTCCATCTAGGTTGTACAGTAACTCCTCATTTAATGTCCTCCTGCTTAATGTTGTTTCAGAGTTACGTTGCTACCCCATTAAGGAACATGCTTGTTTAAAGTTGTGGAATGCTCCCTTACAACGTCGTTTGGTTGCCTGCTCTGTCCACTGCTTGTAAGATTCTGTGGAAGAGCAGCAACTTTACAAGGGAGCATTGCACAAGTTCCTCTTCTCCGCTTCCTCCTCCTCCCTCTCAGTGCTTCCCCCATTGCCAAACAGCGCTTAGGATTTTCGCGGTGGGCCAGAGAAGGAGCGGGGATGCAGCATGCTCTGGAGAGAAGGTGGAGTAGGGGTGGGAAGAGGTGGGCCTGGAGTGGAGCAGGGACTGGAAGAGGTGGGCCTGGAGCAGCCCCCAGCAAAGTCAGTGCCTGTTCTTCTCCGGGGAAGCTGCTGCTGCTGCGAAGGTTCTTCCTAGCATCCTTGCCTGCAGCAGGATGTGCCTGCGTGAGGTAAGCCAGGGGCAATTCCCAACCACAGTACCATACAGTACTATATTGTATATAATGCCTTTTGTCTGCCTCCCCCCCCCCCATTTCCTTGGAACCTAACCCCCCACATTTACATTAAATCTTATGGGAAAATTGGATTAGTTTAACATTGTTTTACTAAAAGCTACATTTTTCAAGAACATAACTACAGCGTTAAGTGAGGAGTTATTGTATTTCCGTAGTTTGTTTATTAGGTCATGTGAGACAGTATCAAAAGCTTTACTAAAGTCAACATATACCACGTCTACCACTTCCCCCAATCCACAAGGCTTGTTACCCTGTCAGAGAAAGCTATCAAGTTAATTTGTTTTTAACAGATCCATGCTGTCACTATCACCTTTTTATCTTCTAGATGTTTTGTTGTTTTTATTTAAATTTAATGGAAGGATAATCATGAACAGGTCAGTAACCAAGGTTTTCAAAAGAGCAGACTTTGAAAATTTAAGGCATTGAGATCATCTGGATTGACTTAAATGTGGAGGAGGCTTGGAATTTCTTTAACTTAAAGATGCAAGGACTATCCATATTTTGCATCCCAAGGAAGGGGGGAAAAACATGTAGGGAAGGGCTCCTTTTAACTGGAAGAATAAACACTTGAAAAAGGATATTAGGAGTAAACAGAGGGCCCATAAAAATGGAAGAAGATATTCATCTGCAAAGAAAGCTATATCTTGGAGACCAGAAATTTTTGATATAAAGTGAGAATTTCCAAAAGTCAAGCTGAGTTGCATCTTACAAAGGATATTTTGAAAAAAAAGAAAGAGAGAACACGATGAACAGAAGTGAGGATGCTAAGCAGCAAGGATGGGTTAGAGACTTAGGATAATCTGGGTTTGGCTCAGAAAGTAAATAAATACTTTCCTCAGTTAAGGATGCTAATGTCAAACATGGGGGGTAAAAATAGGAGAGTGTATGAGAATGTGTATAAAAATGGAAATGACTACATCTGTCATGGAACTAAAACTCAGACCTTAATGTGCTCAAATTGAGGATACCATATAATCTCCATCCCAGAATACTGAAATAACTGGTGCATGAAATTGCAAATCTGGTAGAAAGGATTTTTAATATATTTAACAAAATGTGGGTGGTACTGTATGATTGGTGAATAGTAAACATAGTACTTATATTTAATAAAGGTGGGGGAAAAGGATCCAGGAAACTACAGATCCATTAGTATGACCTGAATAGTATGCAAAGCTTTAGAACAAATTCTGAGGGAAAGAATAACTAAGGGAATGGAGGTAATTGGAAAACAGGATAAAATGCAACCTGTGTTTCCCAAAAACAGATTGTGCAAAACTAACCTGATATCTTCCTGTGATAAGATAACTGTTTTTTTTAGCCCAGGGACATGAAGTAGATCTGTTCTATCTGAACTTTAGTAAAGCATTTGATATAATACTACATGGTAAATTCTTAGGTAAACTGGAGAAGAATGGGATTAGTATAGGAACTGTAAAGTGGATAAGGAACTGAATAATGTGGAGACAATGGGTTGTGCCGAAAGGAGAACTGTTGAGTTGGAGGAAGGTTACTAATGGACTTCCTCAGTGATCAGCCTTGGGACTGATATTTAATATTTCCATTAACAATCTTGGCACATAAAAGAAGGTGTGTGCTAATGAAATATGCTAATGACTCAAAGTTGGGGGGCACATCAATACGAAGAAGAATCAGAGTATAACCAGCACGAATCGGATGACCTTGAGGACTGGAAAAATAGAAGTGGGATGAAATTTAATAATAGAAATGTATTCCTAGCACACCATGGGCTCTTGCTTTGTTGACTCAAAGTTTGTGGATCTCCCATAGTCCTACACAATAAGCCATGCTTTGAAGGTAACCTTCTCATCTGAAGTTCTAAGGCTTCAATCCTGATGGGTCATCCAGTTAGAGACATACATAATACATTTAGTTACAGACATCAAGATAATTAGTTTCCATGAACAATGTGACATCCAGGAACAATACTTCATTAGCTAATATGCAGTTTTACACATCAGATAAATTCACATCTAAATCCTAAACATCCTTTGACCTAGGTCAATAAAGTAGAAAGAGATTAATCACAGGAAACAGATAGGTGAAGAAAATAACCTTATCGTGTCGCTAGCTGTCATGCATTTAAAGCAAATGTAATTACCGGGCACATGCCATATACAGATAATGTGATAACATTGTCTTTTGTTCTAGTCTAACAAATGAATTGGTACACTTAACACTTCCTTGAGGTTGTGATCTAAGCTGGCTAGCTGTCAGCACCACAGCTAGGATGTGCAACAGTTGAGAATGGCCTGTGGTTATACAGGAGATCAGGCTAGATGATTATAATGGTCCTTTCTAGTCTTAAAAGCTGTAAATCTGTCATCTCTGTTACACTAATTCAGACAGAATATGACAAGCCACTGAAGCTGCATATACTTTTAGGTTGTCACTGAGAGCTCTCTGCTTCAGGGAGAAGCTCTACATCCTTTGCAAGTTACATTTGCCCAGCATCGTGGCTCACATTTGGGGAGAATTGAACTTTCACGTTGACTAGCTCTGCAGAAATAGTGTCCCAGATGCTCTGATTTGATATTGTGGATAAATGATGACTTTTTAATGGTGTTATTGTGAAGGAAAAATACAATGCACACTAAATAAGAACACAGTATGTGCTTTAGAATTCAGGAGATGATCACTTAAAACTCACTAGCAAACTCAGACCTGTCACCACGAGGAATGACTATTCACATTTTAAGTTTAGGGAAATAACTCAGTATCTCAGTTACCCTTATCTGTTAACTGTTGGAAGCTGCCTTTTTATTAGAACTCATTTAAGAAAGAGCAGTCTGTTTAACAAAGCGATCTCCTGTAATCGCATGTTCTTCCAGCAATATTGTTGATCTAGCTCAGGTTCCTATGTCAACTATTTGTGAAGATATTTTGTGGTTCGTGAAGATCCTTAGAATCCGAGTCTAGTGATCTGAGAAGGCCTACAAGACTGAATTGGTGAAAAATCAATAATTTTTGTTTGAGTGGTAGCCATGTTAGTCTATATCAGCAAAAAGAACAAGGGGTACTTGTAACACCTTAGAGACTAACAAATTTATTTGAGCATAAGCTTTCATGGGCTAAATCCCACTTCATCAGATGCATACTGTGGAAAATACAGTAGGAAGACACACACACACACACACACACACACACACACACACACACACACACACCATGAAAAATGGATGAAAAAACAGACTCCAATGAGAAACTGCAGAATTGGAATTAATTTGCAAACTGGACACTACTAAATTAGGCTTGAATAAAGACTGGGAGTGGATGGGTCATTACGCAAAGTAAAAATTATTTCCCCATGCTAATTTTTTTCCCCTACTGTTGCTCATGCCTTCTTGTCAACTGTTGGAAATGAGCCATCCTGATTATCACTACAAAAGTTTTTCTCCTGCTGATAATAGCCCACCTTAATTGTCAGAGGGGTAGCTTGTTAGTCTGGATCTGTAAAAGCAGCAAAGACTACAAAGGTGTGGCACCTTGTAGACTAACAGATGTATTGGAGCATGAGCTTTCGTGGGTGAATACCCACTTCGTCAGATGCATGTAGTGGAAATTTCCAGAGGCAGGTATAAATATGCAAGCAAGAATCAGGATGGAGATAACGAGGTTAGTTCAATCAGGGACGATGAGGCCCTCTTCCAGTAGTTGAGGTGTGAACACCAAGGGAGGAGAAGAAACTGCTTTTGTAGTTGGCTAGCCATTCACAGTCTTTGTTTAAATCCTGAGGCTGATGGTGTCAATTTGCAGATGAACTGAAGCTCAGCACGTTTCTCTTTGAAGTTCTGTGCGTGAAGTTTTTTTGCTGTGGGATGGCTACCTTTAGATCTGCTATTGTGTGTCCAGGGAGATTGAAGTGTTCTCCTACAGGTTTTAGTATATTGCCATTCCTAATATCTGATTTGTGTCCATTTATCCTTTTATGTAGCTCCACCTTAATTGATTACTCTTGTTATAGTTGGTATGGCAATGCCCATTTTTTCATAAGTGTATCCTCTGTCTCATAATCCATGCGAATATCAAAGAGAACTGGACCCAAGATAGATCTGGTGAAGTGGGTTTTAGCCCACAAAAGTTTATGCTTAAATAAATTTGTTAGTCTCTAAGGTGCCACAAATACTCAATATTTTTTGTAGCTTTCTTAGCTGAGTAGAGGGGTTGAAAGGAAGAACTTATTATGAGAGCTGGGGAAAGATGTTCAAGAAGCTATGAAAGAAAGAGGTGAGGGGAAATTGGGAGGAACAATCTCTGAAGCAGACCTCAGCATTTTGAGAAGAGGGACCAAAATTATTGTGGATCCCAGCCCAACTTAATCTTAATCTACCCTTACAAGTCTCGCTGAAAAAAAACATTACCAAGTAATGAGAATATTTGGTACATCTTCCTTGTTTGTATCTAGGAAGTGGAGTACTAATTTTTAATAATAGCAAGTGTTGCCAGAGGTGTTGTCAGATGCTACCGGTGTGGTGCTCTGTTCTCTCCTTGTTGGTATCACTCGGCTGCGTGCGTCTGCTCGCCCCGTGTGCTGTCCCAGCTCTACAGATAGCTGATGCAACAGACCCGATGAGAACCCCCAATGACCACAGAGTCTAGTAAGGTGCAAGGCACGTCGGCCAGGTTTATTGCCTTATGGACACAATTGCAGTTCCCCGTAGATGACTTAGTCTACCGGGCGTACTACGAGAAAGTTCCTCTTGAAATTGGACTCGGCTCAGTCCGTAGCAGGACTTTCCACTGCCCTCTAGGCCGGACCCAGACATTGCCCCAGGGATACATTCTTATACACAGGTACAAACAAGTTACACCTGACGTGTTGAGGTGCAACCCCTTTACTTAGAATCATAGATTATTAAGATTGGAAGGGACCTCAAGAGATCATCTAGTCCAACCCCCTGCTCAAAGCAGGATCAATCCCCAAATGGCCCCCTCAAGGATTGAACTCACAACCCTGGGTTTAGCAGGCCAGTGCACAAACCACTGAGCTATCCCTCCCCCCTTAGTAAGGGGCCGCCTCTCACCTTGTACAAGTTGGTCCAATCAAAACAACTCTATCCATCATTTTACCCTTTTGCCCCTGTCCTTGGGATGGGTCGGCCTGTTTTTTCCTATCTGTGGAATGTTCCAGTATATGGTGTTCTGGTAACACATTTATACTTTGGTATGCTAGGTGAATATATGTTTATGCAGCATCAGCCCTTTCCGTGCCAGCTTCTGTGAACCGAGCCGGCTTTCAGCTCACAGCCTGACTTTGCTTTTTAGCTAAGTCTTGACCATTACTTTAGTTCCAGCCTCAGGCCTCATACTGGGCCTTTATTAGGGTCTTCACTTACTACAGCAAGCAGGCTATTTCTTCTGTTACTGTAGGATATTTCAATTATTATAAAAGAGGACAAGACTGAACATGGCATTCTGTCACAGAATTTAGGAAAAATCTTGCAAAAATGGATTGCTAGGAGTCTTGCTGCAAAATCTTTTCTTAAATTACAACAATATTTTATAGGATGCAAGTAGCTCCTATGTGAGCTTTTCCAGAGACTTTTGCTATTCTTACATTCACTCTGGAGACAGTCATCTGCAGAGATGAGTGTCAATTTATTCTTCATGATGTTATGGTTCTGAGCTTCTGAAAAGCTGAGATTCAAAACTACATCCAGTTTTGAAAAGTAGGTTTTTAATTTTTTTTAACAATAACCTGTAAGGAAATTGCAGAATGTTTTTTTTTCTTGCAAGACCTTAGGGTTAATTCTAATTTCTGATGTGAAGCATTGATTTTTTTAAACACAAAACACTGAAGTGAATGTGGCTTTTTCCCCCCAGTTCAGAGTTGAGAAGAATTGTTTTGCTACATGTACTGAATTTTTTTTCATTTAGATGTAAATGAATGAATGTGTCCTTAAAAGTTCGTCTTCTGTTTTTACTATAGCTACATTTTATATCAAAACTCAAACTAGAATGACTCTGTATCCACTCTCCAAACATATCTCTTGGAGAAAACCATGTATTCAAAGAGGATTCAGCTTTTAATTGATTTTTGTAACTTGCACATAAATGTTTCATAAACTTATGATGTATTCATAGTATAGGATACCCATTTTTATGGCAACCTATTATGCAAATTCTGGGTAGGTTGACACTGGCAAGGGGGTATGGATCTTACCTTCTAGATCACTGGCGGAAATCTGGCCCACAGCAATCCCCAACTACTCAGTGGCATATATAAAATAATTAGTGGCATCTTAGAGGACAAGTGTATACATTACTAAAACCCCATCACAAATTGACAATCTTATTATGGTCATAGGAAAGGGAGCAAATTTTCAAATACACTGCAGACTGAATTATCTATTTGAGAGAATCCTTCCTGGTCACGAGCAAGATAGAAGAATTGTCACTTCTATTCATTTTCTTTCACTAAATAGCAGTACAATCACTAATTTAAAAAAATAATAAATCCTGAGCCTATGTTAACACTGTCAAGTTAATCAAAGAATCCTTATGCCCCATTGTTCACAAAAACAAGAAGAGCAGCTTTAACTTTATTCATATGATTTATAGAGCACAACTTTCTAGTTGCTCAACTCTTGTAATACAGTCTCAGTGAAATATCCAGGCATGAACTGTAATTATTCTCTTTAGTTTACAAGTTGCTTTTCAGATATAATGGTATTACTATAAGCTTTATTTCAATAGTTAAAAATTGCTTTTCTATTGAACCTAAAGAAAGAGAGGCAAGTAAGGTTTCTACATGTCCTTGAAGTCTGTGATTTATCACTATTAGGGCAATGATTTATCAAAATCGAAAATAAACAACAAATGGTCGAACATAAATAACAAATGATTGTCCTTAACTCACAGTAGGGTGACCAGGTGTCTGTTTTTTTGACCGAAACACTTGGTCAAAAAGGGACCCAGGTGGCTCCAGCCAGCACCGCTGACCAAGCCACTAAAAGTCTGGTTGGTGGTATTGCTGGGCTAAGGCATGCTAGTCCTTATGTGTCCTAGTGCACCACACTGCACTTCAGAAGAGAGCAGGAGGTCCGGGTCCCAGGTGGGGGGATGGGGCAGGAAGCTCCACACGCTGCCCCCACCCCAAGCACCAGCTCCGCACTCCCATTGGCCGGCTCAACCCACAGCCCCCTCCCACGTTTCGAATCCCCCTGAGCTTAGAGCCGCCTCTTGCTCCCCAAACCTGTCGTTCCTGGCCTCTCACCAGAGCCTATACCCCCAGCTCAGAGCCTGTACTCCTTCTCACTCCCCAACCCACTGCCTCAACCCACAGCCCGCTCCCACATTCCGAATCTGACAGCCCCACCCTTCTTGCACCCCAAACCCTTCATCCTCAGATCCCACACCCAAAGCCGGAGTCCTCACCCCCTCCCCTACCCCAGCCCAGTGAAAGTGAGTGTGTGTGTGGGGGGGAGTGAGTCACTGAGGAAGGGGGAATGTACTGAGAAGGGGTGGGGCCTTGGGGAAGGGGCGGGGCTAGGGTGTTTGGTTTTGTGCGGTTAGAAAGTTGGCAATCCTAACTCACAGCCCTAAATGCCTGGCAGTAAACACCCAAAAAGTTACCATTGTTTGCCAGTATTCACTGTTGAGGGGTATATGAGACATTCATTTGCTCCATACTTAAAGCAGAGAATAGCTATAATAGTGTTGAAAAATATCTTTAATGGTAGCCGCTGTATCTGCAATTTGCAATTTAAAGATGTTGCTTTTTGTAGTTATGGCATAAAGCTGTAACCCCTGGTGTCTGACAGGGTTATCAGATGGTGTGCAAGCGGGGAAGATATCTTTACTGATTTTTATGCTTATTCTATATACATTGGCTTAGCTGCTTGATGATATTCTGTCTGGCTACACAGATTGAATTAAAAGGGGCAGTTAGGAAGTGCAAGAAGTAAACAAAACAATGGTAGATGTAAGACCTCTGGGGTAAACAACTTCAAGACAGTAAAGATAACAGTAGCTGGACCATTAATTTGGAAGATGCTGTTTCCAGGCACCAGCAAAGTTACTCAGCCTTGGCCAGAGCCTAGAAATCGAAAGAACTGTAAACAATTAAAAGTATCCCCTTGGTGAAAGATAGGGTGGGTGAGTCAGCAGCTGCTCAGGAGGTGAGGATGGAGAGAGAAACAGGGTATCGGCAAACACACAGTAAGAGGTAGAGAGAGTGCTGCAGGGCTGTCTCTCTCCCATACCAAAGATTGAGGTGTCTAGGCTAAGTAGAAATCACCAAAACTTGCAAGGAAAGGATAAAGTTTAGGTAACATGGAGGAAATGGGGGAGGATGTGTGTGATGAGAGAGACACCCGCACTAAGCTTTCTTTATTTTATTTTTTATTTTTTTTAACTTTCTTTGATTGTCATGTAATGAATAAACAATAAGCTGGTTTTGGAAAAACTGTCTTCGCCACTGGTCACAGCTCCTGAAGGAAAATCTTGTGCAGGGGCAAGCCTAGCTGGATCTGTTAGAGGAGTCACAGTTGGTGAATAGGGGAACTGCAACCCAGAAATCCAGATCTGAATGAGTGAACAGTGGGGTTCTACATTGGAGAGAAGTAAAGGAAGAAAATCCTATCACCTAAGGAGTACCTTCAAGAGGGGCTGCAGAGGGCTCTGAAGTGCCCTGTAACTGTGACAAGTGGTGAAAATTGGAAGCATGCTATTATTTTATTTATCACTTGTATCATTCAGTGAGACTTAGTGTATGTCTACAGTGCAGTTAGATGTCCGTGCCAGCTGACTTGGGCTTGCATGGCTCAGGCTAAAGGGCTGATTAATTGCAGTATAGATATTTGGGCTGGGACTGGAGCCTGGGCTCAGGGACCCTGAGAAAGGGGAGGGTCTTAGAGCTCAGGCTTCAGCCTGAGCCGGAACATCTGCACCTCAGTTAAACAGCCTGTTAGCCCAAGCCCTGCAAACCTGAGTCAGCTGGCACAGGCCAGCCATGGGGTTTTAATTGCAGTGTATGCATACTCTTAGTCTTCTAAGTCACTTAAAAGCTTTTGAAAATTTCACCCGTAGTGTTAGATTGATAGAATTGTTGGTTTTGGATGTAGTTGGCTCGGATTTTCCTTTGTGGATGGTTAGGATTCTTTTTCTTGTTTCACAGATGCTCGTGACCACTCCAGAGAAATGGGATGTAGTGACAAGAAAGAGTGTTGGGGATGTAGCACTCTCTCAGCTTGTAAAGCTTCTGATTCTTGATGAAGTACATCTCTTGCATGAAGACAGAGGACCAGTGCTAGAGAGTTTAGTGGCACGAACCTTACGTCAGGTAAGAGTAAGAATCTTCACATACACGTTCAGAAATAATTCAAGAATAAAGAGAATTCAGAGGTAAGAAATAAAGTATTTTAAAATATTACCTCATGGTACTTTGGCAGCATGTAATTCTTTTAGTTGTAATAAATGCTACAGTACAAAGGAAGCAGATGTATATTTCATTTTTGTCTAGCAATCTGACTTCCCTTATCGTATCATATTAAATGACTAGGAAGGGATGTCAAAAATTATGTCACATAAATATTATTTGTACTACTTTTGGCTACCAGTCTGTTGGGAAAATCAGTGTGTTTTTCATAATTAAATGTTATACATGAATAACATTTTTAGAATTAATGCTTCATTAATGAATTATTAGTGTCTTAGCTTAGCCAGAACTATGAATGGGAACTTACATTTTACTGGGATTTTTCAATACAAAGTGAAATCTGCTGATATGATCCTGTTTGTGGCAAAGCATGAATGCAGAGTAGTAGATTGAAACTAAGAAAACTTATAGTACTGCTGGAAAAGCATTATGTAAAGGAGTAGTAGAAGCATAATATTATGTGATACTCTGACTGGTATTTTCTAAATACCAGAGGCGGGGAATGGAGAGCATAGAAAAATACCAGATTCTCGTGATCCAGTTCAAATAGAAGAGGTTCAGAGATGGACAGTGAATATGATTAGAGCCATGGGATAGGATTCCATATGAAGAGAGATTTGAAATTTAGGACTGTTCAATTTAGAGAGGAGGTGAATAAGAAGGACATGATAAAGTAACGAGTGATATAACGAAGATAAAATGGAGTTCCTATTTATCCTTTTTATAATACAAGAACAAAGGTACCTACAATGAAATTATCTGGCAAAACAATTAAAATAGATAAAAGGAAATATAGTTGTGCTCAACACATTGATCTGTAGGGTCGAAACAAATTAGGCATTTCTTTGAACAATTAGTGCATCCACAAGTACACTGTATAGGACAACTGTTTTAGAAGGACTTATAAACTCTCACGCTTCATGGCTGAAGCCAGCCATTAACTAGCAGGGGCTAAGAAGAAACTTCCTTATAAGCAGGTTATTCCATAAGAGCCAACTGAAGGTTGCGTGCGTGTTCTTCTGAAATATCTGTTTCTGGTCACTGAGGACCAGGATACTGGACAAAATGGATCACTGGTTACCTCTAATATGGTAATACTGATGTCCTTGGGTAAATGCAATATAATTATTACCATTGCTACTGCTGCTACAAAATGTTGGAAAACTCTGCTTTGTGCTAAGATCCCTTGTCTTAATACAGCTTTAACCTTCCAAATCAGTGGATTTTTGATCAGTTCTGTGCAATTTTGCTTACAGTAGTTTTTTCTTTTGAGAGAGGTATTGTTTGTTATCCCAGATCTCTTATGAAAAGGACCTGATATTCTAGTGTTGATTTCTCTATTTCTAGTGTAGAAGATCAGCATCTACATACTTTTTTGTTCCTGTGAGACTTGCAGCATCATTTTTTCATAGCACAAAGATATTTTGTTTCACATTAATATCACTGGAATTTTAAGACAATCAAAACTGAACTGAAATCACTGTTGGACTTCAGCTCATTTTGTATCTAGTAAATATGCAATTAAATAACACTCCCCCCACCCAAAAAACAAACAAACAAACAGAAAGGAAAAATCTTAAACCAAAAACAAACAGAAGAACACACCACCAACAACCATAGTTCAGCAGAAATTGAGCCCTCATGAATTGCCCCTTGCTTTCATAATGGCAAGAAGAAGGAAAAAATGGAGAGTACTGCAAATCTTTATAAGAATTTGCAAAATTGTGGGGAAGGGAAGAGAAATGAATATCAAAATATTGAGCTAGAAGGAAACCTCATTATGATAGACACATTCCAGAAAAGGATAATGAACAGAGAGAAAACAAAACTGTGTAAACAGAACTATTTTAAAAAGATTGGAAGGTAAGCAGTAGAAACAAAAAAAGATCAAAACATTTAAGAATAATGAGCCCTCCAGAGGTGAAGGACAAACAAGCTGCATCTGTTTTCAACAATAACTGCCTAATATTCTTAAAATGGAAGCAAAAATTTGAGTTTGCAATCTGCTTTTTATAAAATTAAAGAGTTCATTGCTGCATGAGGAGCTACAAAGGAAGAAATGCCTATTGTTTCCATTTATATTTTGCTTTAGACACTCTGAAGCAGGTTACTGCCATTGCCTTCCTTTCGGTCAGTATTTCACCCTAAAAATTATGGAATAGTTGTCTCAAGACAATCCTATGTCTCTTATGCCAAAACTCTGTTTTATTTAAAACAAACATAAAAAAGACTGGCTTTTTAAGAAAGAGAGACTGATGTGGATTTGAAAGCAATGAGACAAGAATGCCAATATGGAACCTACAATTTTATTAACTAACAGGGACTTTTGTCCTCCCCACAACACATGCACAAACACATACACTCTGTCTCTGTCTCTCTCAGATTACCAGCAGGGCCACTCCAGTGCAGGGAGTGGATGATATGAGGGCAGTGCCTTCTCTACACCTCCAGACCTGGGACCCCGAGTACCAGCCCTACTTTCCTTCACGCAGGAAGTAAGAGAGATGAGATGACAGGGGCCATGTGCTGTGTGACAGATGATGCATGCCTCCTCAGCATGTGATGTCATGCTCTGGGCCTATGCCCACACAGCATATTGGAGAAATATAGTCTAGACAAACTGTGACTGAAAACACCCCTGTATTCACACTCTAGACACTATTGTACTAATCCTTGTACAAAATATGCCTTGTAAGGTATCATTTGAAAATTAAGAACTCACTGGTCAATAATATCATGGTGAAATGTATGTAGCAACATTATATGTAAACTTATTAAATCCCCGTATGATGATCTTATCACATGTTCAGAACCACACAGCCCTGCCCAGGCAGAAGTGTCCTGAATGAAGAAATCTGTGCTTACCTCAATTTACATATAAGCAATAAACAGGGTCCTCAAGACAGCAGGGAGAGGAGATGGCAGGAGACAAAGCAAACTTGCATTTCGTCAAACACAAGTAAGAAGAACGAACATAGAGCCTCCTTCTCTACCAAACTCCATTTCACCTTCTTTACTGTTGGAATAAACTTTGCTGAGAGACATAATTCTTGGTGAAAGAAATGACAGAGGAGAAATATTCATATAATATTGTAAGAAACATGACGCCGTTATTTGCAATATTTATTTTCAACAAAAAAGCATCAGGCATACATGAAAATCAGCAATAGGTAACATTTATGCCCCTAATGGGTATCAAAAGAACTGTGAAGCATAGCTATATGATGGCTGCTGGTGAGTTTAATTATTAAGTAAATGGGTAGACAGAGCATTTCTTCCTCAGCTAACTCTAAGGAATTGAAAGATACCTTAAAACCTTTTGTTTTGAGTAATGTATTTAGGGATCCAGATATATAAAGATCGAGTTCCATTCCAGCCCTTCTCAAACTAATTCTGGAATGGATATTTCTTTTCATCTTAGACTGTTTAAACAATGTAATCTCTACAAACATAGCATTCATAATCATATCTATTCATGGACCAGTGTTTTGACGGATTAATAGCAGTGCTACATACACGGTAAGAATGGAAAGTTCAACACTGTTACTAAAATACATTCATTTTACACATGCAGATAAAAAAAAAAAATCTGCTATCCCTATTGTTAAAACAATAACTACCCATGGAACAAATCATGTATTGCTTCCTAGAAAATAAGGAAACTCTTGCAGATAAATAGCCCTGTATATTGGGTTAATAAATCAGAATACTGATTCCTATTTACCAATTCCTACTGAAACCTGTTTTAAAATATTTAATAATATGGTTATATATATTTTTCCTTCATGATTTTACACTGAGGTCTTAAGGAAGAAAATGTGTATTCTAGGCATGAAATTCTAGTTTTACTATCATATGTATTACCTGTTTTACATACTACTTTTGTAGCTATAACCAAGTTTCAAAAATAGGTGTGGGTTTTGCGGGGGAAGGCACGCACAGGAGGAAGCAAGACATTCTCAGTGCATAGACATCAAGGAAGAAGTTGTCAAAAGTGTTAACTGATTTTGTTGCCAAACTTGAGACAAAGTGAACCTAAGGTTCAGAGGCAGCTTCCATTGACTTAACATGGAAATGTAAGTGATTAAGTACTTATTGTCTGAAGTTGGATACCCAGGAATTGGGGATTGAGGTGTGAACAAAAGTAGAGGGCACTTGAAAATTTGGACCCTAATGTGTGTAGAGGTAGAAAGGAGGGGAAGGGATGTTAATTGTAATTTAGAAATAGATAATAGATTTTTCTTTAGAAGTTTTAGACATTAGGCCAAATCCTTTTCCCTGCTACAGCTACTTTGTGCCAGTTCATCAGCGTAGAACATCTGCAAAGCTGACTTGCCAGGCTATTGAAATATGGTGTTGGTGTGGGGGAATCCCCAGGTGGGGTGCACTGGAGAGTAACAGCTGTGCCCTAAGTTACCCCTAAGGCTAGAGAGGGTGTAGAAGAGGCTTGTGGCCATGTTTGGGAGCCCCTCTTTACTCCTTACCAGGTGCGCTGGGTACCAAACCTGTGACATTGAAACACCTGAAAATAGATAGGTATAATAAAATTGCTGACATAATCTTAGCTCTAGTAGAGTGAACAGCTCATTAATGCACATTTTGCACTTTTCAATTTTTGAAGAATGTTTTTGCAAGTGATTTAAATTGACTTTACTAAAGTTTTTTTAGTGGAAAAATTGCTTTGAGCTCTGTTGATATACTGTGGATATAACATCAAAAGAGTTCTTTGAAACTAATTTGTAGCTTTGATGTTTAAAGTTATGTAGTCTTGAGCATAACACAGATGTAAAATCAAAATGTTTAAACCTTTTTAATCAAAATTTCTACAGCTCTGTAATATCTGTTTAGCATATTGGTTTAAAAGACCAGTTGAACTGTTTTCTGAATTAGTGATGCATATTCTGAAGTGCCTGGTCATCATTATCCAGAGATGTTGATGGCTTCTTGACACTTTTGCTATTTAGGGAGGCAGCTCCCTCGCAAAAGACATATTGGATTATTACACTAGTTCTTAGCTGAACAGTGGGAATAGCATTTGAGTTTTTTTGATTCTCCCTCCTTCCCCAATGAATCACAAATTAAACAACTACAATTAAATAAACTATAAAATTGTCAATAATTTAATAAAACTGAACACAGAGTACCTAGAATTGGTCAAAACAGTTTTGTGAATGAAAGTTGTCCCCTTTTTTGACACTTCTCCCCCCACTCCCACAAAAAAAAGTGAAGTTGAGAAATTTTTCAGCCAGCTTTAATACAATGAAAGACAAATACAAATCTCTTTAGGCAGTTTACTCTGTTTACAACTATTAGGTCACAATCATTGGTTGAGACAACTGGAATAGACAGTATTTGTGATTTTAGTCACAGTAAAGGAAAATGTCAAAGATGATGCTTTTGGGTGACCATTATTCTACCTCTGATATCACATCTGTATTGTATTAATAACATTTGGAAAAGTTATATTCTAACATTTATTATGAGTTTATTAGGAATTGGTCCTCGGGCCAGTTTTATTCAATATCTTCATTAATAATCTGGTGGATGGCGTGGACTGCACCCTCAGCACGTTTGCAGATCACGCTAAACTAGGAGGACTGGTGGATATGCTGGAGGGTAGGGATAGGATACAAAAGGACCTAGACAAATTAGAGGATTGGGCCAAAAGAAACCTGATGAGGTTCAACAAGGACAAGTGCAGATTCCTGTACTTAGAACGGAAGAATCCCATGCACTGCTACAGACTAGGGACCGAATGGCAAGGCAGTAGTTCTTCAGAAAAGGACCTAGAGATTACAGTGGACATGAAGCTGGATATGAGTCACAGTGTGCTTTTGTTGCCAAGAAGGCTAATGACATTTTGGGCTGTATAAGTAGGGACATTGCCAGCAGATCGAGGGACATGATCGTTCCGCTCTATTCCACATTGGTGAGGCCTCATCTGGAGTACTGTGTCCAGTTTTGGGCCCCACACTACAAGAAAGAAGTGGAAAAATTGGAGAGAATCCAGCAGAAGGCAACAAAAATGATCAGGGGGTGCGAGCGGATAACTGATGAGGAGAGGCTGAGGGAACTGGAATTGTTTAGTCTGCAGAAGAGAAGAGTGAGGGGGTATTTGATAGCTGTTTTCAACTACCTCAGGGATTCTCAGACTTTTGTACTGGTGACCCCTTTCACATACCAAGGCTCTGAGTGCAACCCCCCCATACACATTAAAAACACTCTTTTATATATTTAACACTATTATAAATGCTGGAGGCAAAGCAGGCTTTGGGGTGGAGGTTGACAGCTCGTGACCCCCATGTAATAACCACGTGACCCCCTGAGGGGTCTCGACCCCCAGTTTGAGAACCCCTGAACTACCTGAAAGGAGGCTGCAAAGAGGATGGATCTAGGCTGTTCTCAGTGGTATGTGATGACAGAACAAGGAGTAATGGTCTCAAGTTGCAGTGGGGGAGGTTGAGGTTGGATATTGGGAAAAACTTTTTCACTCAGAGAGTGGTGAAGTGCTGGAATGGGTTACCTAGGGAGGTGGTAGAATCTCCTTCCTTAGAAGTTTTTAAGGTCAGGCTTGACAAAGCCCCGGCTGGGATGATTTAGTTGGGGATTGGTCCTGCTTTGAGCAGGGGGTTGGACTAAATGACCTCCTGAGGTCCCTTCCAACCCTGATATTCTGTGATTCTCTAACAAGCAGGCGGGCTCCCTATTTGACTCCCTTGACTTTCAGGAGCACCTGTGATTTTTAGATGATAGGTAGTACTTGCTGTGTTTTTTCCTCACAAAAAAAGGGGAAATAAGCATTCCTAAACCCTGCTGAGTGAGCATATACTTAAAACATAAATTTCCTAGGTTTTAATAATGCCAAGTGAAACCTGCCCCCATACCCAAAATTCTATTGTGGTATCATTTATGCCCACATAGGCTATCAGCAAGGCTGGAACCTTGAGATTCACCACTCAGAAAACTGCTATTTGAGTTAATGAAGTAATGATAGCAGTAGTAAGTTATGTTGTGTGGGCTATCGTTAGAGTAGGATGAGACACGTTGCCCATGGGTTTCTCTAATATTTACTGAGAGTAGAAGAATGGTGATAGACAGCAATCTCTGGTTCTGGAGGAAAGTGTATTATAGTGATCACAGACCTTTCTGCCTGTATCCCATAAGTTTGACCCATTCTGCCCCTTCCTCTCCAACCTGTCCTTGTCCCAGTCTCTCTCCTACACCACTAACTTACCTTATCCCAGTTATCCCTTCTCCCCATGCCATTTTTTGATCTCAAACCCAGTCTCTTTGCCTACAATTAATATAAGACCACCCAGCCTGGGAAATCCTCCTTTCCCTTATTGAATATTGCTCCATTAGCAATCTTCCAGTCTTCTGGAATATTCCTGCTATTCTAAGAAGAGAAGGAACACAAGCTCGAATAGAGAAAGAACAGATTAAATAATGTTTAGATAAATTAGAGGTATTCAAGTCAGCGAGGCCTAATGAAATTCACCATAGGGTACTTAAGGAGCTAGCTGAAGCAATCATGGAAACATTAGCAATTATCTTTGAGAACTCATGGAGGACAAGTGAAGTTGCAGAGGACTGAAGAAGGGCAAACATGACACCAGCCTTTAAAAAGAAGAACAAAGACGATTCAGGGAATCATGGACCAGTCAGCCCAACTTTAGTACCAGGAAACATACTGGAACAAATGATTAAACAGTCAGTTTGTAAGCACCTAGAGAATAGTAGGGTATTAAGGAATAGCTAATACAGATTTGTCAAGAGCAAATTATGCAAAACCAATCTAATTTCCCTCTTTTACAGAGTACAAGCTTAATGGAAGGGGCAATCTATGGATATGATTTATCTTTATTTTAGTAAGGCTGTTGACACTGTTGCATGTGACATTCTCATAAACAAACCGGGGAAATGTGTCCTAGATGAAATTACTGTAATGTGGGTGCACTACTGGATGAAAAAAATACTCAGAATAGTTATCTCTGGTTCACTGTCAAACTGGGGAGATGTATCTAGTGGGGTCCTGTGGAGTCTGTCCTGGGTCTGTTAGCAGTCAATATTTTCATGAATAACTTCAATAATGGTGTAGGAAAGCATGCTTAAAATTTGTGGATGACACCAAGGTGGGGGGGTTGCTAGCTGTTTGAAAGACAGGATTAGAATTCAAAATGACCTTGAGAAACTGGAGAATTGGTCTGAAATCAGCAAGATGAAATTCAATAAAGACAAGTGAGAAGTACTACAGTTAGTGGATCACAAATTGAATATTTGCCAGCAATATTATACACTTGCAAAAAAAAAGGCTAATATCACTCTTAGGTAAGTAAGTCACTGGAGGTAATTGTCCCACTCTAGTTGGCGTTGAGGGGCTTCAGCTGGAGTACTGTGTCCAGTTCTGGATTCCACATTTTAAGGAAGATGTAGTTTAAAAAAAAAAAACAAAACTCCTCAGCATGTGTAGTCTTGAGAAAAGAAGACTGAGTGAGTACCTGTATATAGTCTTCAGATATGTTAAGAGATGTTATAAAGTGATCAGCTGTTCTCCAAGTCCATTGAAGGTGGGCTTAATCTGCAACAGGCCGGTGACAGGAAAATCTTTCCAACTATAAGGATAGTTAAGCACTGGAACAGGCTTCCAAGAGAGGTTGTGGAATCCCTGTCCTTGGAAGTTTTTAAGAACAGGTTAGAAAAACACCTGTCAGGGATTGTCTAGGTAAACTTGGTTCTGCTCAGTGCAGAAGGATGGACTTTATGACCTCTCAAGGTCTCTTTCAGCCCTTCATTCCTGTGATTCTAAGATGTATTAAAAATTAAAATCCAGATCGTGATTAGGTTATGTGCTTTTTGAGAAGAACAATATATTAGACAGTATTTTGCTACTTATAAAAATGAGTCTGAGACATACGGGGATTGCGTTGCATCAGAGTCCATCTTTCCTTTTTGTTCACAAGTTAAGGAACATACTCCATCTGGTAGGGGAAGAAGCAGCTAAAATAGGAACTGATGTAGTGGGAAGCCCTCCCCTCCCCACCCCTCCCCCTTTCCAGCACCACTCAGACCCAGAATTTTGCAGAAGAGATACCCGCAACACTCAGGATACTAGGATCAGTTGGTAGCCAGAGAGGAACCAGACACAGGTCTTACCTACATGGTGGTCTAATCAATGCTCTCTACAGCAGTATGATTTCTAAGTGCATTAGTATGCGTCACGTTAATTGGTCTGAGCTATGTTAAAGCACACTAGGGAACCCTTTAATGTGCACCAGCAAGATTTACACAGATCAATTCATGTACAGCCTGTAAGTGCACTTCAGAAATCACACCTCTGAGAGCATATTACCTTACCGTGAAGACAAGCCCAGAAACTGCAGCCAGTAGGGGCAGAAGCAGCAAAGAAAAGTATTTTTGGAAATGTAGATAATTTTCCACAGTTTGACTAGACATTCTCTCTCCTCTGGTCCTGGTGAGGGCTCCAAACCTCCTGCTCTCTCTACTTGACTGGGCGTCTTTACATGAACATTTAGTCTGCAGCAAGCTGGGGTATAAATCTACCCCTCACTAGCCTGCTGCATGCTAAATGTCCATGTGGATCCTGCTGATGTGCCCCAACAGTTTCGTAATGTTTGATCTACTCCACTTTGAAAACATGAGTTAATCTAAATGCACTGATGTAGGGTGGTGGTTATTAAATGTATTTAATCTGACACCCCTTCTTTGTGCCTGTAGTCATTTAATCCTGCCTTCCCAAGTACATATACTGCTACCCAGCTCTGAAGGCCATGCTGCACCACACTTAGTGCCCCATTGCCACTCTTACTTCTCTGCTGCTGCTGCCACCATATGGTTAACTGCTGGAGCCCTGCCACCACCAAGTGAGGGATTGGGGGTGGGGGAAGGAGAGCCCAAGTCCAGGCTGCCTTCTGGTGAAGGATTAGAGTAGGAGGTTGAGAACCCACATGATGGTGCTCCAGCTGTCACTTCCCGGTCGGTGAGGCTTCAGTTGTCTCCTTTTTCCCCACCTCCTGGATGTGCACTGCCCTTCTGCAGGAGTTGCAGCCACCTGAGCTCTTAAAAAGAAGCACACAGCTTGACACATTCCCATGCCTCCCATGGGAGGCTCGTCCCACAGTTCGAGAACTGCTGCACTAGGGAACTGTTAATGTTTGTCAGCAGGGTCCAAGTGCATGGCATGTTAGTGCTGGGTAGATTTACACTGTAGCTTGCCACAAAGTAAGTGTTTGTGTAGACAAGCCCACAGTCTCTTCACCTTAACTTCACTCCACATCTGACCCTCTTTTCCACTCTCTCCCCCAATCTTCGTCCCTCTTCTTTCCATTAACTGATACCCTCCTAAGTAAACCCATCCAAAAGCCAAAACAATGTGGAACTAAAGTGACATTTGCTGCCATCACATTGTTCTGTGTGTGTTATACCTCTTCCCCATCTTGCGTTTGTCATGTCTATTTAGATTGTAATCTCTTTGGGATGGGAACCGTAGACTACTATGTGAACAATGCCTAGCATAATGGGACCCTCACTTTAGTCAGTCCATAAGCACTTCCATAATAAAGATGTTAAATAATAAGGAACAACGGTAGACTTACCATGTGTTTTGCAACTTTGTCATTTGGGAGTATCAACATGGGATTGCATAGGACTGTGATACTTGTCTAATTAATATTCAAGATTTAAGCCTTTGAGAGGCAACATAATACATACTTAGCATGCTGGCTGAGGAAGAATGATCATGGCTCCTAAACCATGGCAGGATAGTATGAAAACATTGTTCTTTTTTTTCTTTTCCAGCATAATTCTTGATTTTTGGAAAAATGCTGTAAGTGGAGAATAGTGAGGTCAGAGTATTTTAAGCCCTTGGAGTCAGCAGTGGCAGAATTAAACTCATTTATAAAATTACTCAACCAGGTGGTTGCCTAGTAACAAATGCATTCTGTTCTGAATACTTAAGGGGCATAGATTTTTAATCTGAATCCTACATAAGACTGATCTTTTAAACAAAGTTTTTATAGTAATATGCTTTTGATTTTGTAGTTGTTAACATTTTCTTTTTGCTCTCCCATTTACGTTTATTAAAGACAAGAAATTATATACATAGAATGATTCATTGTAATGTTACTAATCTTTAATGGAACCATAATCTGTATTATTTCTTATTGTTTAGTAATGGTGAAAAGGAAACTGTTGCTAAAAAAATGGAAGGTTTGAACTGAAACTCCTAACTCCTTCGATGTACGGCTTGGAGTGTTTTGTTAAAAATCACTCCTAAAAGATTTTCATGATTCAACAGTTGTTTCTTTTAAAAGTTTTCATTATAAACCTACTGTTGATCTCCTCTCCACCCAGCTTCAAAACCAAAGAAAAACAAAGCAACTAACAAAAAAAACCAAACAAACTATTCTTAAGCTAGGTTTTAAAGGAATTTTTTTAATAAGAGATTTGATGTTAATTAGATGATAGGCTCTGAGACATGAATTAGGGGGAAAAAGTTATATTATTTGAAAAATTCCCACCCTTTTCTGTAATATCACAAAGCTGTATGCTAAGAATGAATGAGATATCAACTCGCTAATCCACCTGACGCGGATCTACAGTGAGGATATCGGGATGTCATTAGGACTGGAGAAGTGTGGCCGGATGGTAGTGAAGAGAGGGAAGGTAGTCAAGACTGATGGGGTGGAACTACCGAGCGCGGCCACTAAGGCAGACATACAGACCAGCTACAAGTACCTTGGCACCCCACAGTCACATGGAAACGCACGATGAGGAGCCAAGGAAGACAGCTAACAAATCCAAGCATCACCAAAAGGATAAGACAGGTCCTGAAGAGCCAGCTCAGTGGAAGAACAAGATCCACGCCATCAACGGATATCGCCTGCTGGTCTCAAGAATACCTGCCGGTATAGTGAGCTCGCCAAAGGAGGACATGGAAGCTGCCGATGTGAAGACCCGGAAGCTCCTCACAATGCACGGAGGTTTCCAACCCCAAGTCCAACACCCAGAGACTGTATAACCAGCCGGAAAGAAGGCGGGCGGGCCTTGGTGAATGTCAAAGCCACTGTCCTCGGATGAAACCCGGAACGTCCAGGAGTACATCAGTAAGATGGCCCCCAAAGATGAGCTGCTGAGAGAATGCCTGAGGCAGCAGCAGACATGGGAGGAAGACCAAGCAGAAGAAGTGCCATGGCATGACAAGTCCTGCATGGGATGTACGCATCGAACAGATAGCTGAGGTGGCTGACATTGGGAAATCCTACCAGTGGCTGAAAGGGCTGCGACTAAAAGACAGCACTGAGGCACTGACATAGCAGCACAGGAACAGGCTGAGCACCAGATCCATTGAAGCAGGGGTCTACACACACTAGAGAAGGACGCAAGGTGCAGACTGTGCAAGAGAGGCCTCAGAGACAGTCCAACACATATGGCAGGATGTAAGATGGCAGGCAGGAACAGCAATACACTGAACGGCACAACCAAAGTGGCTGGCATGTGTACAGAACACTGCACAGCGTATGGGCTAGACTCTGCCAAGAGGTCAGATGGGAGATTCACAGAAGGTTGTGGAGAATAAGCAGGGCTAGATTCTGTGGGACTTCCAGATCCAGAACGGACAGGCAGGTACTGGCCAATCAACGAGACATCGTGTAAAGACAAGGAGCAAGAACAGGGGTGGTGATAGATATAAGCAGCTGCCAAGTGACAGCAAATCAGGAAGAGGAATAATGAGAAGCTGGAGAAGTACCAAGGGCCTGAAAGAGGAACTAGAGAGGATATGCAAGTGAAGCAAAATGGTCCCGTGGGTGTAGGAGCACTCGGGGCTGTGACTCCTAAGTGGGTGAGTGGCTCCAACAGATCCAGGAACAACATCAGGCTCTTTCTGTCCAGAAGAGTGCAGTGCTAGGAACAGCTAAGATATTGCGCAGAACCCTCAAACTCCCAGGCCTCTGGTAGAGGACCCGAGGTTGAGGAAGACACACACCACCCATAGGGGTGAGAGGGGAATTTTTATATATATATATATATATAGGTTTTGATACAGATGACACAGCAGCAAAAACTAGTGCCTTGGGATTCGGCTCCCATAAGCCTGCTTGGTTGCAGCCTTCCTTATTCTGCTGTCAGATCCGAGAGCGCTTAGAGCTTTCTTACACAAGAAAGATCTTGTTTGGGAAGCAGGTGAAGGCTCCATTGCGAAAGGCTAAGTCCATGCTGAGTTCTCCTGGGCCAGTTTGTCATTACTTGGACCCTTTCCGCAAAGGGAGACAGTCCTCTTCATAAGTGGACTTTCACATCAGCCACTGGCTTCAAGGTGACACTGCACGTGATTGAATGGTCTGAAATTCTGCTGCTTTGAAGAACTTAAGACACTCATCCACACCTCCTTTCAGTGTCTGGATGTTACTTTTTATGATGATTGTTTGATTTTTGGCACATGATTTTTTGGCATATTTTAAATAATTTAAATTTAAATTACTTTTGGAATCTTTGCCTTCTGTGCAATCCATATTTAACTGGAAGCCAGCAGTTAACTTGAGCAGATAGCATATGATTGGCAATAGGGGGAGGGTCAGGCTTGTGTTCCATTCTGCTGCTGCCACCTTTTTGGGTATACGTTTTCAAAAGCACCTGGAGTTCTCACTGTTTTCATGCTCGGGAGCTGAATGCTAGGACTGAGTCCCATCAGAATGATAACAAGTCACTAATTTCTCCATGCCTCTGCTACATTTGGAATTTACTGATATGCCAACATGCCTCTCATGAGATAGTTTCATTTATTCAGACATTGATAAAAATGATCATTGCTCAATACACTGTTGTGTAGTAGGTCATGCCAACTGGTGTCACATGTATTAAACCTTTCATTTTAAGATTTTTTTTTAACCTGAAGAATCAAAAACTGAACTCTGCAAAATTTTACTTTTAAATTTGCTTCTAATAAAAATTTGCATCTGGCCTATAATGGTTAAAAGTACTGTTGTGATTCACATTGCGATAAAACATTCTTACATTGTGCTTCGATTTATAACTTAAAACATGTCTGGAGAAAATAACTCATGAGTAAAATGAAGTCTGCAAAGATAATTTTTATGCTAGAGAAATAAACTTTAAATCAAGATCCCCAAATAAAGAATTTTAAATCAGAAAGATAATCACAGAATCATTAAACAAGTGATAACTAGATGGGCTAGATTCACAAAAGGATTTAGCTGCCTACATCCTGGAATCCCCACTGGGATTCAGAAAGCTGCTGTTCATCGACCCCCAAACCCCAAGGTGCCTAAACCTGGCCCATGCCAAAATTTTTGCAGCAAAAGTTCCCTAAGTGCCTGTTTCTACCTCTAAGCCTCTGCACTGCAGTCCCATGTCAGACAGCTAGACTCCTAAGCCTCAGTGCAATGCACAAACCAGAGGAAGATAGGCAAGCCTTTGCTTAGGGTGACTAGATGTCTCGATTAAATCAAGACTGTCCCAATTTTTAGGCGTTTGTCCCGCGTCCCGATTGATGTTCGGCCAGGATACAATTTCTCCCAATATTTCGCATTCCTGGTTTTTTTTGTTTTGTTTTATCTGCCGGCGGACTGTTCCCATTCCCCCCCACACCCGCTTCCCCCTTCCCGTTTTTTTTTTTTTGGTTTTTTGGGTTTTTTTTGCTCGCTCGCTCTCTTTCTCTGCCGGCGGGACTCCAGGCCTCCGTGCCCTTTTTTTGCTGTGCCGGCAGGACTCCGCTTTTTTATTTTTTTGTGTCTCCCCCATGTGTCCCAATATTTTCTTCATCCCATCTAGTCACCTTACGTTGGTTATCAGACCTGATAGAGCTGACACTGGAGCCACCATTCCAGCTTCTTTGAAGACCGCACATCCCCTCACAAAGGTCCTCTTCTTCATCCAGACCTAAAACAGATTCAACTAACAGCCTGGTCATTGAGAGAAAACACTAGAAGGTTTCAGTCTATCCTCCATGTCATTAAGACATTGCTTTTCTGTAGGTGAGTATCAGTACTGAAAACATATGTCTCATCTGCTCCAGATTGAACAACTGAAGCAAAGTGCACAATGAAAATCCAGACGGTCCAATCGTTCTAGATTTTTTTCCAAGAAGGCATAGACAAAGGTCTTCAGCCCAGTACCATGGTGCATCGCGTGTGCCTTAATAGCACGTTGTTTGCAGGATTTAATTGTGGCCCTAATGCCATCTCCTAACATATTTGACTAATCAAGATTGATACCTTTCCTCCCTACTGCCATGTAAGCAGAAAAGTCAGCATGGATTTGTCAAGAACAAATCATGTCAAACCAACATAATAGCTTTCTTTGACAGGGTAGCAAATCTTGTGGATAGTGGGGAAACAGTATATTTGACATATCTTGGCTTTTGATACTGTCTCACATGACCGTCTCATAAACAAACAAGGGAAATATAACCCAGGTGGAGTTACTATAAAGTGTGTGCATAACTGGCTGGAAAACCATTCCCAGAGTGTAGTTATCAGTGGTTAGCAGGCTAGCTGGAAGGGCACCCGAAGAATGGGGTCCCGCAGGGATCAGTTCTGGGTCCAGTTCTGTTTAACATCTTCATCAGTGATTTAGATAATGGCATCAAGAGTACACTTATAAACTTTGTGGACAATACAAGCTGGGAGGGGTTGCGAGTGCTTTGGAGGTTAGGATTAAAATTCAAAATGATCTGGACAAACTGGAGAAATGATCTGAAGAAAATAAGATGAAATTCAATACAGACAAATAAAGACAAATGCAGTTTTGATTCCCACATTCTAAAAATCTGTCTAAATCGATAGAAAAAAATAAAGTTCACATCTGGATATAAATCACTGAAAGGATAAAATTATAATTACAGCAGAGAGAATGGGAGGAGAAACGGATATACAGTTAACTCTCTTTCTCTGGCCTTTTAAGATGACCACATCAGCATTAGCTTGGCCACACTGTATCTCCTGGGTAATAGTAGTGTATTTTATTTATACAGAACTATAAGCATGCATGAGACTTTACCAATAGCCTATGACCCAAATAGCCTTCAATTCAAATTACATATACAAGCACAAAGTAGTTGAGAAAGGAGAGCAATGACTGTCAAGCAGTTTGGCTTGTTTAGGTTGTTCCCTGGTTCTTTAATTATTAAAAAAAAAAGTTTGTAATATTTTAAAGGAATAGAAGGGCAGAGTGGTGGAAGGCAAGTGGACCAAAGTGAGTTTTTAGGAAAGAGATGGAGGTGAGCAAAGAATCTCGGTATGTGATCAAAGAAAGATTCCAGGGCACAGTGTTAATTATAGGGACAGGAGTAGAAGAAAGGAAACAATGAGTCATATTTTATAGTATTGCTGATTTGATATCAAAGTTTTGGTACAGTGACCGTTATTAAAAAGTCAACATTTTCCATCAGTTGCCATCCAGTGTTTTCTGAGATTCCTATGGCTGGCAAATACTAACTTTTCTAATTACTTTTGCTATACTATAGAGCAACAGGTTCCATAGTTAAGATACTTTTAATTAGTAAGCCTTGTGTTGATTATCTCTAAATTTATTTTGATAGAGGAAGGATACGTTTCTGTTGAAGAGCTCACATTACGACCTCTTTGCACATGGGAATGTTTTGTGTAAATTTGATTTTTTTGAGATAAGTATGTTTTGTACCCTCCTCCTCTTTTATTTTTAAAAGCACCCCTAGTTCTGGTCCTAACTTTGAGTGCTGAGAATACTCTTTGGGGAGAAGTCTGGTGTGGTGTGTGTTTCGTTTTGGTGGTGGTTGGGTTTTTATTGGACCCAGTGCTTAAACAGTTCTCTTTTACCTATTTTCCTTCTTTTAGATCAGGATTTAGGTTACTTTCTCTTGGGGATTTCCAATAGTGATTAGCTTTAATGTAGCAGTCCATACAATATACGACATCGTTGCCAGTAACAAAGATGTGAACTTACCCAGCCCAACCCTGAAAAATAATCTTGATGACCTAACAAACTCCATTAAACCAATGAAATTCCTAGTTGAGGCTCCAATTCTAATGTGTCTGCTTTAAATACTGTTGACAGTACAGAAAAAATCAGAGAAATCTGATTGAACATAATGTGATGCATGATATTGGAGAACACTGACATATTGAGGGATGATTTTAGAAAGCATCAGATTTGATGTTGAATATTCTGTCACTTGTGGCTTTAAACTAGATTATTAACAATATTTCAATGATCGTTTTGTTTATATATTTATATTTAAACAAAACAATCCCCCAAATCTGTGGATTTATTTAAGAACTTTCAAATATTTGTTTGGATTAATGTACATGAAATAGAAGAATCATGATGCTAATAACTTTAACTTACAGATATTTTAAGCATTCTTTTATGTAGAAAAGGAAAATCCATTGCTGATGTTTGATACTTTGAGTTATGCTTGCATCAATGTTAACCCTCCCATTTTAATTTCATATGGAGTTAGAATTCAGGACAGATTTTTTCTTATCTTCTAATTAGAGATCGAACTATCTCATTTGCCAGATGAATAAATTTTAACTGAAATGTTGAATTTACAATGGTGTCACCAGTGAAGCCTTGCAAATTACAGCTGGTATTTTCAAGCTAAAATGGCTTAGTCTGAAGACGTGGGTTTACTGGTCTATATAGCATATAGCTATATTTGATGTGCAAGACAGTACATTGTTCCAGACTTAACATGAAGCGTTTTTGTTAAATGCTTAAATGCTTGGTGTAGTTTTACTGTGTGTTGAATTAAAGGAACCCACAACTGCATTTTGAAGCTAATATTTTTTTACTTTAAAGGCCATAGGAAAATTAATAGATAGTATTAACTTGTCTAAATCTCAGTTTCTTTATGGATTAGAAGAAAAGAATGCAAGTAGACTTCCAGATTAACATGATGATGTCACCTTGCTGGTGCCTGTGAACAAGCACCAGAACTAGTATATCAGCAAATGCCTACTGGTCTTAACGTTTCAAGACCAAAAGAGTTGTTTAAATAGAGAAAAATGGAATTGATTTGAAATCAGTTCATATTTTATGCTTCTGAGGAGTTATTAAAGGAAGGCATAGCCAGTGCAGGTTTTTAAACTATAATTTGTTCCCTGCGATGGGGCATTCACCTCTCGTGAACATCTTCTGTCAACTAGATGCAAGGCTGCAATCTTTCTTGGGTCTGGCATCTCCTGTCGGCTACTGATCTCACTGGTCAGGCCTTCAGTGGCTCAGCTGTCCAGCCAAGCTACACACAGTTAATATGCATGAATAAACCCCTTCTTGGGTAAAAAAAGATCAACAAGGACTGTCACTGTGCCCTTGTTAGTGTCTTCATTCCTGTCTCTGGGCTCAGTTCTCAGCCTCTTCTGAGCTAACTTTAGGTCCTTTACTGTTCTGTTATAGAACACTGCCCCTAGGACTTTCTCCCTGGAGACTCTTGTCTTCACTGGTTCTCACTGCCTCAGCTCTCCAGCTAGGTCATTTCTCAAGACTATCTAGCTGCTGTTACTAGGGTCTTCAGTCCTGTCTCTGAGTCCTTTAAATTCCAGCCCTTTGTTTGAACTTCTGAATGAGCCTTGACCCCTTCTCAGTACTCTTGGGCCTACTCCATGTCCCAACCCAGGGACCCCATAAACAGCAGTCATATACAGCTCCCTTTAACTCCTTCCATTACCCGGTACTATTTTTCTTGGTCTTCTTCCCACTGGATCTTTGCCCTGTCACCCATTCTCTTGGGGTTACAGTTCTCAAATCTACTCTATCTTTGCAAAAAGCAAAATGCAACCAGAACTCCATTTCTGATTCTCTTGAGCTTCTGTGGCCAGAGTGGAGCACCCTTCCTTACTGCTCCAGTCCCAGCCAGGAACTGAACTACTTATGCTCTTGCAGCTCTTTTAACTGAGACTGCTGGGCTCCTATTGGCTGCTTCTTATGAAGCCTCTCTTGAAAGGCGTGGAGGACCCACCTTCGCTGCAGTAGGGTCATGGGACCTCCAGCAGGTGGCCTCAAAGGGCCTGGTACACCCTTTCACAAATCATTTCCTGCAAGGGGCGGGGGGAAGTTTTATTGAGGATAACATCCCCTCCTATACAGTTTTTACCCTGCTTGCTCAGGGTCTCCTCTCCCAGGCCTCTCTTGTTGCAAGACTTTTGAATGTAAAATCTCCCTTTTTCACAAGGTGACGGGTCCTTGAGGAGGAAATGAGTCCAGCCTCAGGTGTGACACAATTAGCTCTACTCCTCAGGTGCAGAAAATAAGCAGTATCACATAACAGGAAGATGTGCGGCTCAATCAGTCATGGAGTGTAGATAAGAGATAAGCCTGTACAGTCAAAGGGGAGAGAGGGAATCTCTGGGTATGATGTCCTGGAAGTTGAGACACTCCAGGATGCAGGAGGACTGCATGAGATATATTCTACAGAATTACTCTTCCTGGCTCTTAGACAGAGGGCTGGGGATGCAAGTCTTCAGGGAGCAGGAACCAGCTAGGAAGACTGTAGTGTGGAGAGTAAATCTGCTAGAAGAAAGCAGCAGGGATGGGACTAAGAACCCTGCATAAAGGGTTGTGAACCGGCTTGGAAGGCTGGGTGGGGGTTCTTGTGTTTCCTTTCAAACTTTGTTAATAAACTTAGACCCCCAAGGAGAGGTTTTACTGAACACATGAAAGTCTATGTCAAAGTTATTGAGGTGCTTAAGAACGGGAACCCGAGGCAGTGGGTGGGCAATGCTGCTATAGGCCTGAACCACCAAGCACTTATTCTGGAGATGTTCTGTGTGACCTCTAATAAAGGGCTAAGTGTGAATTCTCCCTGTGCACATCTGCGAGTCTCTGTTCTTCATGCTTTATTGTGTTCTGTGAGAACCAATCAGTTAGCTAATGTTACTGTATTCCTATACTATTGAGTGGATCGCATCTACTGCCTAATCATTCAAGTTGCAATCACTGCACTCGCATTACCACACCACTTTATAAGTACACTTTGGCCACTTGACAGCTATTTCTCCTTATGCATGTTTGTATTTTTGATGACCAGTTACTATGCTTGTTATAATGGACTTCGCACACAGGTTTTCAAGTTTGGGTTCTCTGTGCATCAGGAATTGTTCCTCCTCATGGCCCCTGAGAAGCTTGTCCTCTCTTCTTTCTGAAGAGCATTTAAATCTTCCACATTAATCAAGATATCACATTTTCTTTGCTTTGTCTTTATGTAAAGTACCCTATGATTGAGTCCTTTGCTCTCCTGATATTCAAGACATTTGTTGCTCCTTTGAATAGGACATAATCAGGCAGAAAATCAGGCGCTTTGTTCATCCTTCATGCATTTCAGAGAGACTAATTAGGTATCTAGTGTGAGACTTCCACTCTACTGCACCAATATCCTTAGATTAAATCTATGTCAGTTATTTGGAATTAAAGCCGCACTAGCAAAGTAGTTATGGTTCAGACCACAATGATCCTGTTATCGGTGGTTTACAAATTTTTAAAGTGAAAGCATTTGGGGATGAAATCTCTCATATTTCCAGGTCCCAAGTACTGGGTTTAGGGGTGTGTGTGTTGGGAATTTGAAGGAAACCTAGTGAGTTGTTATGCGGTAGGGAGTGTTTTTCAGTTGATGGACCGGGGGATCAAAACAAAATTTCTTCTGCAGTTGAACATTTATACAGTGGTCAGATAACTTAAAAATATAGTTTGTTAAGATACCACACTTGGCATAATACAAAGACTTCAAGAAACAAATTGGTTTGAGAAATAAGTTATTAATGAGTGAAAACAATATGCTGCATGAGTAATGTTCTTTCTTTGACTTAAATGCACACCCAGTGAATTATAGAGTATACATTCTGTAAACATACAAAATAAGCCACCTAAACTAGACTAAATGGTCAATAGAGGCCATTTTGAAGGAATAAATTAAAGTGCAATGAAAGCATCTTAATCTAAACAAATAATTGTTTTTAATATGTTCTTTGTTCATTATTTGCTTTTAGCATACTTTTCATATTATTTTTAACAAGAGGACTCATTTCCTGGGAAGCTGAAAAAATGTCTTGCTTAAAGACGGTCTTGCCTGTATATTGTTTCTCATTTAGTCCTTTTTTTTTTTTTTTTTTTTTTTAGTCTAGAAACCAGACTCTATTTGTCATTTCATCTGTTTCTACTAATTAGTTCTTGTCTGGATATACAATTCTGTTTTCTGACACTGTCATCATCTCTAGACCAATGTATTTGATGTAATGAACAGGTATGATCCCATTTAAGGCATAAGCAACAGGACCAAGTTGACTCATTAGAGACAAAAGCAGGGGTTTTCAAACTGGGGGTCACATGGTCATTACATGGGGGGCTCGTGAGCTGTCAGCCTCCACCCCAAAGCCCGCTTTGCCTCCAGCATCTATAATGGTGTTAAATATATTAAAAAAATCTTTTTAATGTATAAGAGGAGGGTCACACTCAGAGGCTTGGTACGTGAAAAGGGTCACCAGTACAAAAGTCTGAGAACCCCTGAACAAAAGTCTAGTTTTCATATAAGGGGCTCCAAGTAGTTTGGAACATGGGAATTTGAGGTAAACCCAGGGATCCATCACTTGCCGTGTGATGTCCCTGACTGTGGCTAATGTCAAGGTTTTTGGTGTGTGCATGGACAATGAAAGAACAATCTGGATATAAGAAATTTTCTTCTTAACCCCAGGCATTTTAGTGATTGTATTATGCCCTGAAGTATGAGGGATTTAGATTACATAGGGGACAAGTCGTCTGTGTGTGTATAATTTTCCATAAACAATCATTTTGTGTATATGTGTATATTTGTGTGTACATACACACACATATTTTGTGTATAAATACACACGTGTATGTACACGTCTAATGTTATTTATCTGAGGTGTGTGTATGCATATATATACCAATGTGTGTATGTACACACACACACAAAGTATTTGTGTGTATACATTTTCCATAAACAACTTTATTTAAAAGGATTTAAGGTTGTCTGTGTGACAGTTCTCCCATGCAAACTCTAAAAAGCAAGGAAATACCAAATTTTGGGACATCTCTTCACTGACTCTTAATGATCACAGAGTATATTTTCACTGTAAGTGACAGACTCCTCACATTTGCACAAAGAACTTTCTTCTTCCTCCAACAAATAAGGAAACAAGCTATACCCAACACATTAATTTCCTTTGTACTATAATACAAAACTCTGAGTGCAGCCTGACCTACATCATGAAATAGTCAGGTTTGACATATCCCAAGTTAACTGTACTGCATATTATGTGTATATGGGGGAAGCATGAGACAGGTGGTATAGAGAAGTGAAGAGAGATGGTAGTGAGGCTAGAGAAGGAAGAATAGAAGAGGTAGGAATGCATAATGGTTACTTTCACTAGGAAGTAGTAAAAAATGATAAAAGAACAAATGAAAACTTGGCAAAGCCCTGGAGAGAGCATCTGCCAGCTTAACAGATTGTGGTCCTGAGGGTCGGAGGTTTAAATTAAAACCTGAGATGGGTGCAAATGAAGACAGTCGCCTGGAACATGTTGAAAGCTTGTGATGATGAGACCACTGATTAAAATTATAGAACTTTTCAATAAAGTATGGGACCAAGAAAAGCCTCCAGAACAATGGAAAAATGGCACTGTGATCAAAATACCAAAAGAAAGGTGACCTAAGTAATTATATTAAATGGAAAAGTGTTAGATTCCTTTCACTGATAGACAAAGTCTGCTGCAGTATCATCTTCTGTAGAATAAAGGAAGCAGTTGTAGCAAAGCTAAGAGAAGAGCAGGCTGAGTTTAGAATGAAAAAAATTGTGTAGATCAGATTTTCACTTTGACTAGTCATTGAAGAGAACATCGAATAACAAAAAAACATTTGTTGTAAACTTCAGAGGCATTCAGAAAGCATTTGATGGCCTCCATCACAATTCACTCTGGAATATCTTGAAATGTTATAGTGTACCAATAACAACAATTGTCATCTAGGCTTTATATCAAGATGCGGCATACGCAGTTCAAGTAAATGCAGACTTGAACAAGTGGTTTAACATCAACACTGGTGTCAAACAAGGGTATATTCTTTCCTGTTTGGCATTCCCACTGACTTCACCTTAAAAGAAGGTGTAGACTTTTACAAGCCAGACTTTTACAAACCATCCTACCATCAACCTCAGCCTAGATCAGTCCACACAAATGGTTCATTTTCTGGACACTACTGTGCTAATAAGTGATGGTCACATCAATACCACCCTGTACCAGAAACCTGCTGACTGCTATACTTACCTACATGCCTCCAGCTTCCATCCAGGACACACCACGTGATCCATTGTCTACAGCCAAGCTCTAAGATACAACCGCATTTGCTCCAATCCCTCAGACAGAGACAAGCACCTACAGGATCTCTATCAAGCATTCTTAAAACTACAGTACCTACCTGCTGAAGTGAAAAAACAGATTGACGGAGTCAGATGAATACCCAGAAGTCACCTCCTACAAGAGAAGCCCAACAAAGAAAATAACAGAACACCACTAGCTGTCACCTTCAGCCCCTGCAACCTATCCTGAAAGATGATCCCTCACTCTCACAGATCTTGGGGGACAGACCTGTCCTCGCTTACTGACAACCCCCCAACCTGAAGCAAACACCACTGAACAAAAACACTGACCCAGGAACCTATCCTTGCAACAAAGCCCAATGCCAACTCTGTCCACATATCTATTCAAGTGACATAATCATAGGACCTAGTCACATCATCCATGCCATCAGGGGCTCATTCACCTGCACACATACCAAGGTGATATATGCCATCATGTGCCAGCAGTGCCCCTCTGCCATGTACATTGGCCAAACCAGACAGTCTCTACGCAACAGAAAAAATGGACACAAATCTGACATCAGGAATCATAACATTCAAAAACCAGGAGGAGAACACTTCTTTACCTGTCCGTTCACTAAATAACAGAACTGAGGGTGGCAATTTTGCAACAGAAAAACTTCAAAAAAAACTCCAATGAGAAACTGCTAAACTCAAATTGATATGCAAATTAGATACAATCAACTTAGGCTTGAATAGAGACTGGGAATGGCTGAGCCATTACAAACATTGACTCTATCTCCCCATGTAAGTATTCTCACACTTATCATCAAACTGTCTTTACTGAGCTATCTTGATTATCACTTCAAAAGTTTTTTCTCTTACTTAATTGGCCTCTCAGAGTTAGTAAGACAACTCCCACCTTTTCATGCTCTCAGTATGTATGTGTATATATATATCTCCTCACTATACGTTCCATTCTATGCATCCAAGGAAATGGGCTGTAGCCCACGAAAGCTTGTGCTCAAATAAATTTGTTAGTCTCTAAGGTGCCACAAGTACTCCTGTTTTTTTTGGAGATACAGACTAACATGGCTGTTACTCTGAAATCTCCATGAAATGGTACTTAGGGTATGCGTACACTGCAGTGGCTATAGCAGCACAGCTGTGGCATTGCCGCTGTGCCACTATAATGTCGATGCTTCCTACGTCAACTGGAAGGTTTTTTCCATCAATGTATTTAGTCCATCTCTCCAAGAAGCGGTAGCTAGGTCAATGGAAGAATTCTTCTGTTGACCTCTGTCTACAGTGGTGGTAGGTCAACCTAACTAGGTTGCACAGGATGTGAAAATTTTCCCCACCCTGAGCCATGTAGCTAGGTTGATATAATTTTTTAGATGTAGACCAGGCCATAGAGAAGGAAAGGTTTTGAGACTTACAACACCGAGGACAGGCAAAGAGTGGCCTAAGATAGACAGGTATGACAGAGCCTTTGTCGTGCCCTAAGTGACATCCGACAGTGCGAAAAGGATCAGATTCTGTCAGAATAAATAGCAGAGTTGACAAAAGATAGGAAAGGTATGAAGTTCAATTTTGAAGAGCGAGCATTTCAAATGGAGACTGGACATCCAAAAAGAGGTGACAGTGGAGTACATTCAGATGAAAGATTGGAAGTGGAGAGGTATTATTACTATTTAACTATTTAACTCCCCAAAAGTGTGCTATATGCTTTAGAGACATGCAAATGACAAGTAGCATGTTTTGAACGGTTTGTGTTATGTTTAATTACAACATATAATATGGTGACTGATAACAAACATGTAGGAATGAGAAGGTGCTATTAGCATTATGTTTGCCAAGTGCATATCTATATTTTGGAACACAGAAATGACCATACTTAATCAGGTCCAAGGTCCATTTATACCAATATATTATGTTTCTGATAATTCCAGAACCAGATACTACAGAGGAAGATGCAAGAAACCAGCAGTACGGATACGTGGGATAATCTGCCCTCTATATAGGTCTCATTCTAGACTCTAGTAGTTAGAGATTGATCTGTGCCCCGAAACACAGAATTTTGTCATGAATTAGGCCACGTCTAGACTACCCGCCGTATCGGCGGGTTAAAATCGATTGCTCGGGGATCGATATATCGCGTCTCATCTAGATGCGATATATCGATCCCTGAGCGTGCTTATATCGATTCCAGAACTCCACCAACCCCAACGGAGTTCCAGAATCGACATGGGGAGCCGTGGACATCGATCCCACGCGGTGAGGACAGGTGAGTAAATCAATTTTAGATATTCGACTTCAGCTACGTTATTCACATAGCTGAAGTTGCGTATCTAAAATCGATTTTCCCCCGTAGTGTAGACCAGCCCTTATATTATTATTAACTCCTGGATATTCTTGATATCCATATAAATATCCAACCCCGGTTTGAATACTGTTAAGTTCTTGTCTTCATTGACTTCCTATGGCAACAAGGTCTCCATTTTAATCATGTGTTGTGCGGTAAAGTATTTCCTTTTATTGGTTTTGAATTTCTCAACTTTTAATTTCATTGAATGTTTCTTTATTCTTGTGTTTAAAAAAATGGGAACTTCCATTCTGCATGTCAACCTTTTCCGTCTCATTCTTTATTTTATACACTTTTGTCATGTTCCAGTCTTAGTTGTCTTCTTTCTATTTATTAGTGTACTATTTTTTTTAAAAAAAGGTTAATTTCTTAAGTATCTTTTTTTATTATGAAGCAACTGGAGGGTAAAGGAGACTAGCTGGAATGTGACAACATTAATGTGAAAAGATGAAGGGGAAAGATGAGGAGGTAGGAAGGATGAGGAGAGGAAGATGATGGAGAATGCTGAAAATTATCTCCCACTCTGGTTTCTCAAAGGACTTGTTTTCTCGAATGCACACTCTGTCATGAAAGGAACTTTAATGTACCTTGTCTTTGAAAAATGGAAGTTGTCATGTGTCTGCTGCATTGAATCTCTGGCAATTTTGTCTCAATTTGCCATGGAAGTAGAATTAGAGATTTCTCCTTAGCTTGGATTTCCTCAACAGAATAATGCATGTAATTGTATTTTTCTGCACCAATTTTACTCTTCTTACAAAAATCATAAAATCTCCACTGTGTACAGGGAAGAAAATCAGTTTATGTATCAAAAAGAAATCATAATGCAAAGGAGATGATACAAATTGCACAATTAAAAAGTGATTATTTTACAATGGTTTGGTAATCTAAAGATCGCTTTAAGGTTTATACAAACTAAACTAGAATAGTAAGAAAAAATAATTTGAAAATGGTTTCTATCTACAAGTACAGGTAACATACAAACTCTTACGTGAAAAGAAATATCTCATGCAACAAAAGCTTATCTGAGTGTATCTGATCAAGACATTTCATACATAATGTCATTACATTAAAAAGTTATTGTTATATAGTCATAAGTAAACATTTTTTCCCCAATAGAGACTGAATATCAGTACAGAGGGCAGATGGCAATGTTAAAAATGAATTAACCTAATTATTCCATTTAAACAGCTATCTTGGTATTGTCTTCAGCTTCATAAACCTCATATTTGTGGTCTGAATTAGTGTGAGGGAACCTAATTATCTCTTCCTTAACTAGACCATGTAATTGACCTTTTAAATGTCTGTTATTATAGATTCAACTTTTTTTATGGCAGTACAAAACTATTGACTTTATTAGGTGAAGTAAAATGTTTTAATGAGAAGAGGTATTAGAATGTTTTAATGGAGATGAGCGAAGAATGGACAGGAACCACCAGTCTGTGTTCTGTTTAAACTATTAACTGTTTGTATCACACTATTGTCTTGCGATTATTTTATAAGGTATGTTTTAATCCTTTTCTGTATTTGATTGATAAAACTCAGATTATTTACTCATATCTAAGTCATTTTTTTAACTTGTTGATAGGTTGAATCTACACAGAGCATGATCAGGATTTTGGGCCTTTCGGCTACATTACCCAATTACCTTGATGTTGCCACATTTCTACATGTTAATCCCTACATTGGACTATTCTATTTCGATGGCCGTTTTCGACCTGTACCACTTGGGCAGACGTTTATAGGAATTAAGACAACAAATAAGGTAAATGACCATGGAAAATCTGGAAAATGTTTTTTGGACATTTATACACAGTTATGGATTCCAGCATGTGGGTTTATAAATGTCTTTCTACCTATCTGGACAGTGATTGGATATTCCACATTGTAGTATTCTTTAGTGCAGGAGCCTCCTGCATCGTAAGTAGATCTTTTCACAACCGCATAGGCTTAGAAGTTACTTTCAAATTTTCAGAATAATACCACCTTGCATAATTTAGAGTGAAACTTAGAATTTTCACTGTGGTTAAACACCATTTTATCTCCTTTGTACTCTCCACATTAAGCAGAGTGTTTGATAACAAAGCTCTGTCCTGATTAAACAGCAATGATTGTCATCAGTTGGTGAGTTTCCTTACCAAAGTCTTGTTTTGAACTGTGTTTTCAAAGCAGATTGTTCTGTCCAGTTCTCTCATTTCAGTCCCTATCTGTGGTGGAAATTATGGAATTAGGTTTGTTTTTCTGTTAGAATACCTGAGAAGTAACAGCTCTCAACTCGGTGGAAAGTACTCAAGCAGTTTGGACACAAACATTAAAAGTATGATTTGATGTTAGGGTGACCAGACAGCAAGTGTGAAAAATTACGATGGGGTGTGGGAGGTAATAGGAGCCTGTATAAGAGAGAGAGACACAAATCGGGACTGTCCCTATAAAATTGGGACATCTGGTCACCCTATTTGATGTATTTAATGCCATATAAGTAATTATGATCAAACCCTGTCATAGGACAAGCTATCTGCTTTGATACATGCAGTTTTGATAGCGAGAGACATGAAAGTAGTCTCTAACCCAGTCTTTTATATTCTTTTCCAAAATGAGAAATAGAGAGAAAATATAACCAAGGTTACCATCATGTAAAGGTAACTATATTTGTATTAGAATCCATTACTGCATATTAAATCAGTCTGAGATAAATGTACTTGACACTTAAAACAAATACTAATTCTTCAGTTAAATACAAGTTAAATATACATCAGGAGACAACAGCCTCTGGCATGCAGCTCGCCAGGGTAAGTATCCTGGCGGGCCGGGCCAGTTTGTTTATTTGCCGAGTTGGCAGGTTCTGCCAATCGCAGCTCCCACTGGCCACGGTTCGTGTCCCAGGCCCAGGGGGTGGCAGGAAGCTGCGGCCAGCACCTCCTTCGCCCGCACCGCTTTCCGCTGCCCTCATTGGTGAACTGCAGCCAGTGGGAGCTGCGATTGGCTGAACCTGCCGACACGGCAGGTAAACAAACTGGCCCAGCCAGTTTACTCTGATTGCTTAAACAAAGAAAGATAAGAAATTATATTTTATAGCCCAACTTGTCATACTACCTTAGAATATCCTACTAGACTGTAGGATGCCTTTTTTTTTTTTTTAAATTACGTTTTCAACCAAAAATTAGTTTCAGAGCTCCATCAATAATATGGTATGTTTTAAAACAGTGAAAAATGACTTTCTCATTAGGTTCTTTAAATAATTCACTCCATCCGCAATGCAGGAAAGAAAGGTTCCTTAAAACCATGGGGGAGCCATTTCACGTCTGTGCACACAGGAATAAGTTTACCATATGGTACTTATTATGATGTGCATATTTTAGCCTTCATTAATTGTTTCAAGTACCTTCAGTAATATTTGCTGTTGCCTTTCTTTAATCATTTCTTAATACTTCATTTGAATGTTTAGTTTATTCATACTGTATCATTAGAAAAAGGCAAAGATGTAGTTTCCTAGTAGCAACTTTGGAATAAGCTTTATAATTTTAAAATGAAAGGAGACAACTATGTCAAGTATGTCACAAAGTGTTGAAATGACCATGAAATAACTAATTCCCCTCCCTCCCTTTCTGCCCCCCCACCAAAAGAAATTGCTAACAAGGAAGTGAAATTATCAATGAATTACCCCTCCTCAGGTGAAAATAGACAGCTGAGATGCTTCCATTAATACTACAGGCCAAGAAAAAGTCCTCATTTTGCTAAGAAGAATGTCATCAGAAATTTGAGGTAGAAAAAACATTGTGGAGTCAATTGAATGTGCCTTACAGCAGCTGGCATCTTCAATGAAGAATGCAGAGTAGTGAATCTCCGTGTCAGAAGATGTCTTCCAGGACAACATAGGAACTGAACCTATCCAAACAGAGTGTGAGACCTTGCAGAATCAAGTCTCTGTCTACACTCTCCAACCCTCCCATGACCAAAGAGACAGCACAAATGTGTTTGTGGGGCCAACAAGCAACTCTTGACACAACCCACTAAAGCAGCTGTTAGGTCTAATATTAGCATGGACTCTTAATTGTTGTTCCTTGTTAGGAGGAGATCATCAGCCAACACAATATATGCAGTGTTCATAGCTTGTCTGGCAAATATCAAGGAGCTTTGAGGCAGTTAGATACTGTGAGAGTTGCCTTGCCACAACCTTCTCAGTAATCTTATTTGAAAAAGTGAAGATTGACCAATTAGCAATCTGTTTCCAGATTGTGTGTATAGACTGCTCATAAGGCCCCTTCAAAACAGACAGCATCCTCCGCTCTTTAGTAGAAGCAGCCATAATAACTAACCTTAAGGGGCTCTATCATTTCCCCACATACTTTCAGCAGCTAGGAGGCACATTTGTCTAAGGCAGGGGTTCTCAAACTGGGGGTCAGGATTCCTCAGGGGCTCACGAGGTTATTACATGGGGGGTTGCAAGCTGTCAACCTCCATCCCAAACCCCACTTTCCCTCCAGCATTTATAATGGTGTTAAATATATAAAAAAGTGTTTTGTTTTTTTTTAATTTATGTGGGGGCGGGGTCACACTCAGAGGCTTGCTATGTGAAAGGGGTCACCACTAAAAAAAAGTTTGAGAGCCGCTGGTCTAAGGCATTGGTCTGATGTTTTTCAAACACCTCTCCTACCTCCATGAGTAATAAATGCCAAAATTTAAACAGAAAAGACCTTTGCATTTGTCCCCCTCTAGTTATTGTTCTGTTCAAAAGGACAGATACATCTCAGCCCAGACTGGAAGCGTCTTCCTCCCGCCTCCCCCCTCCCAAATAAACAAAACAAAAAAAAAACACCTAATAGTTGAATTGGAAAAGCTTAGCTAAAGTACTTCCTTGTTGGCTGGAATTGTTTTTCACTTAACATTATCTCAGTTAAGTAGGATTTGTGCAAAAGAGCTATGGAATAGGAAACATGCATCAGCTTATATGAAAAAGTAATATCCAGTGCCAGGAATGTCTCAATCCACTATTAGTCACTTTAATTAGGCGCTGAAAGTTTGAAAGACTGGGATGAGGTTTTCTCATTTGCAACATAAAACAAACTGGTTTTGTGTCATTAGTGAAGAAGGTGGATAAAACTCTTAGATACATGAGTTAATGCATATTTGTTTCTTTGCTGCTTTTAAGTTCGGACACTAGATAATGACAGTGCTTTTTTTCCTCTGTTTTATTTGATATGGTTAGAGAACCACTAGCCGTCGTGTACAACCTGGCCTGCACAAAATTACAATTGGCCAAAGAAAGTACAAAATAATTCTCTCTCCAAATGATGCTGTTCTGTTTTAAGTGAAAACAGAACACAGAATTTCAAAACTTACTGACATTTGTACACGTTTGGTTCCATACCAGTGTTGAACATCATTCAGGCAGAAATTCCAGTCAGAGATATTTTCGATCTCCTAACTTGGCCTGAAGCACAATTTTGCTTGATAGGACTTTAAATGTAGTATATGGTTAAAAGAGAGGTTGAGACCATAATAAAATCAGTTTGTGAACAAATGACTCTTCGACAAATTTGAGGTAAAAATAATAAGATGGATTGGATGCTATGAATTTACAGTATGGTTTGAGTTCACTAGCCTTATCCATGCCACCAGTTTCTTTCCTTTTCTTTTTACTGATAGTATGTTTAAAACATTTCTTTAGAGGGAAGATGATGTGCAAATCCACTAACAATTTTTCGATCAATAAATGAGAATTTCCTTCACAACCCCCAAATTGTACTTAGATTTTTCTTGTTTTTGTTTGTTTGTTTTACAAGCTTTACTGTGCCACCAAGAAATAATAGAGTTCTCCAGCTTGGCTACACATAGTAAGGGAACTCTTTCAGTCCTTCCCAAGTTTATTGTTTATGTTTGATGTATTTAAATACCCATGAGACAAATCTGTAATTGATGCTGCTAGGAAGGCTTGGTTGCGATGAGCAGCACATTTAAAATGTCACCAACTGTTGCAGTAAGATTTTTATCGTTTCAGGAAACTGTAATATATGGAAAACTGCTAATTTGAATATATTGATTAGGGAATATATATTCTGTCCCAACTAATACAAAATAATCATTTAAAAAATGACTGTCAACAAAATGCTTGCTTAATTAAAGCAATTGTCATGAAGTCCCCAACTAAAGCATATGTTGAATAACCTCACGACACTGCTGCCTCAGATTTACAAGATTTATAAAAAACCTAAAAGGCATAGGCCATCAGCATTTATGACTACCTGATGGAAATAATATTGAAAAAGAGGGTTGGAAGGGTGGAGGATATAGGAAGGATAAGATATTGAATGCACTTAATTGGAATTAGTGTTGGTTGTAATGCTGGTTGTTTAAAACTACAGTCGAATCTATTTTATATACTGGAATACTTGAGACGTGTCTAAAATGAATGTGTAAAATTGGAAGAGTTGGCTGGAGATGTGGAAATTGTCCAGCTATACCGGAAGTAAGACTGGATGTGGTTAAATTTGGCTGCAACTCTGGGAGTACCTGATAGATAAAAGTGCACAGTGTAGGTAATTATGTAATCATTTCAATATCTGCCTGGGTGGCAGAGGGGCTTCCGTCAGCCCTCCCTTCCTTTTCATCCTGGTCCCCAGCCAACCCATTGTTGGAATCTTACCATCCCCTTCCCCCACCTCTTGAATGAGGGTAAAGGTGGGCGATAAAAGAGGGGAAGAGAAGAATGTGGGGGGATTTGATAGCTGCTTTCAACTACCTGAAATGGGGTTCCAAAGAGGATGGATCTAGGCTGTTCTCAGTGGTACCAGATGACAGAACAAGGAGTAATGGTTTCAAGTTGCAGTGGGGGAGGTTTAGGTTGGGTATTAGAAAAAACATATTCACTAGGAGGGTCGTGAAGCACTGGAATGGGTTACCTAGGGAGGTGGTGGAATCTCCTTCCTTAGAGGTTTTTAAGGTCAGGCTTGACAAAGCCCTGGCTGGGATGATTTAGTTGGGGATTGGTCCTGCTTTGAGCAGGGGGTTGGACTAGATGACTTCCTGAGGTCTCTTCCAACTCTGATATTCTATGAGGGGCTTGGCTCCCTGCTGTGCCAGTCCTAGGAGCCCCGAACCCTCTTCCTTCCACTTCCACTCCTTTAAAAGGAGGTGTTTGTTAATCCTTTATCAAACCGTTTATCTGATCTCTGTATCCCTTCCCTACAGAGTACCTGCATGGTACGGATAAATGGATTTGTGATGACCAGGAGAACTGCATTGTGAATTCCCTGCTGATGTAATGGTTGTGGGCCTGTCAAGGCATCTAGACAGATTTATGTGCAGTGCTGGGGAGGAGCCAATGGCTGTGGTACATGTAAGTACCAGTGACATAGGGATAGGAAGGAGACAGGTCCTGGAGGCCAAATTTAGTCTGTTAGATAAGAGATTGAAGTCTAGGACCTCCATGATACCATCTGTGAAATGCTTTCAGTTCTATGTTCAGGGCCAGTTAAACAGGCAGAATTGCAGGGTCTCAATGTGTGGATGAGATGATGGTGCAGGGAGGAGGGGTTTTGGTTTATTAGGAACTGGGGAAACCGTTGGCAAAGGGGGAGCCTATACAAGAGGGATGGCTCCACCTAAACCAAAATGGAACCAGATTGCTGACATGCACAATTAAAAAGGTGGTAGGGGAGTTTTTAAACTAAGGGCTGTGGGAAAGACGGCAGTACGAAGAGCAGACTGGACAGAGACATCCCTTTCAGGGATTCTGTATATCCTTGTAAAGAGGAGAGTATAGAAGTTGGTAAAGTACAGGTAAGAACTGAGGAGAAATGCTCAAATGAAAGAAGGTATCAGAGGGGTAGCCATGTTAGTCTGGATCTGTAAAAGCAGTAAGATTTTTTGGCTCCCGAGGAGAATGTTATATCGAGGTAGAGGTGTACTAAGACTGGTGAACTTGAATGCTTGGTATTAAATGAGGATATTGATATAATAGGCACCACAGAAACTTGATGGAAAAATAATTATTAATGGCACACGGTAATACTAGATTACAAAATACAGTAGAACCTCAGAGTTAAGAACACCTCAGGAATGTTCATAACTGAATAAAATATTATAATGGTTCTTTCAAAAGTTTACAACTGAACCTTGACTTAATGCAGAATGCATCTTTGAAACTTTACTATGTAGAAGAAAAATGTTATCCATCTTAATTTAAATGAAACAAGCACAGAAACTGTTTCCTTACCTTATCAAATCTTTTTTTAAACTTTCCTCTCTTTTTTTTGGAGTTTACGTTTAACACGGTACTGTACTGTATTTGCTTTTTTTTGTTTCTGCTGCTGCCTGATTGCATACTTCTGGTTCCAAATGAGGTGTGTGGTTGACCTGTCAGTTCATAATTCTGGTGTTCTTAACTATGAGGTTTTACTATATATAGGAATGACAGAGTAGGCTGATGGGAGAGGGACAGTATATGTGAAAGAAACCGTAGAGTCAAATAGAGGACAAAGCATAAATGAATCAAACAATACCATAGAACTCTATGGACAGAAATTCCATAATTGAATAATAAGAATATAGCAGTAAGGATATACTATCAGCAACCTGAGCAGGATGATGATGGTGATTGTGAAATGCTCTGGGAGATTAGGGAGACTATAAAAATAGAAAACTCAACAGATTTCAGCTGTCCCCATATTGACTGGGAACATGTCACCTCAGGACAGTATGCAGAGAGAATTTCTTGTCACCATAATGACTGTTTCTTGGAGCAGCTAGTCCTGGAACCCACAAGGAGAGAAGCAAATACTTAAGGGATCTGAGGAAGGGGGCTTGGGGCTCCTATTTCTGGAACAGTGGGGAGCTGATCTCCCCCCCACCCCCTTTATCACCCCTTTCACCTCATATGAGGAAAGGGTGGCAGGATCCCAGGTCTGGGATGGCTGGGGATTATGTGGACATGAATAAGGAAATGAGGCTGACCCTGTACTGAATAATTTGTTGCTGGGTACTTCCAGATATTTTAAGTGAATAAAGTTGTGGCCTAATTAAAGCACATCCATGGCCTCCTGTCTTTCTTCTAGTATCACCAGACAAAAATTATTTTCCTTTTATTTGTATTTCTGTTCTTATTTTTCTTATGGTAAGCACTTCCCTTTCTAAGTAGTGATGCTAAGCAGCAACAGTGTGCTCAAAACACCAAGTAAGGGGTGGTCCCTTTCCCAAGGAGCGTATAACTTAAACAGAATCTGTTCTGTCGATACTGAGAATGGAACCTTTTAAATGCACCTTCCTTCAGCTCGGACAGATGAATTCAGATACTACCTACCAGAGTGACCATATTTTTGTGTGTGTTTTATAAAGCACTGACGTATGTTTATGAAACTATAAGAAAAGTAAATAATTTAATTTCTTCTAATCCTAGGTAGGTCAGCATTATCTAAGATCAGCATTGCTATTAGCATTCACTTATCCTTTCTTATTTTATCTTTTTGATCTACTTCTCACAATTTGTTCATTTCACTTTTATTTCCTTTCCTTTCTTGGTGTCATCACCCCCTTCAAAGTAGTATTAAAAAGTTAAATTGGGACAGTATAATGGAACTTCTCATTAGCTATGACAATTTGAATGGAAAGAGGAGGATGGGCCAGGTAAATGTGTGATGTTCTACTTATAAAGGATTTGAATGTCATACTGTGCTTTATGCTTTTAATTCCATTTTATCTTTTAGAAAGTTCAGATAGGAAAGACCTAGCACTGTATCATGAAATTAGTCTATAGGATATGAAATGTAATCTGTAAAATGTTGCTCTTAGTAATGCCATGTTTGAAAGACACATCTTGCATTCTTATTCTCATGGCATTCATTTGACACCATATTTGGATATGTTTATTTCACCCATGTAAAGTTTTTTTTTTTTTCCCCCATTAAAGCTGTGTTTAACAATTCTTTCAACCATTCTGACTATACCAGAGAGAGGTTAAATTTCCATTTTCTGAATATTGCGTGTTTTCCCACTATTGCTTCATGGCTGCTGGAAGATTCAACTCATCTATCAAATGTCTCCTCCCACCGCCCCTTAAATAAACAAAATGAACTATAGACTGAGTGTCAGTTCTGACTTTGAATTTCCTTGTTTCATTTTGTCACAACCTTAATGTTGTATAACCTTTGTTTGAATGTAAGCAGTGATATTGAGTCACACAAATATTTGCATGTTTATCTAAATTGCATAGATCTTCAGTTTGCAGTGGTTATATTCAAATAAAGTACTCATCCCCAATAGACTGTAATACTCTCCTACGAGAGCTAATAAGATATAGACAAAGTTACTGGCATAATACCTTGAATGTTTTTAACTAAAGCCATATTTAGTGATTGTGAGTCACTGGATAATCTTATTTTAGTATTACTCTTTACATTCTTGCACAGCACGGTCTTCTCTCACTTGCATCATGTCAAAAATTTTGATACTAAGTTCTTGGTATGGAATTATTGATAAATAATGTGATGGATTAATAGAAAGCTGTGTAAAAAGCTACTCTGCAAAATTGTTTCCACTTCCCATGACATTACGTCCACCTACAGAGAATCCTTTTAATACTAGCTGGAATTATCTGATCTTATATGGGGGAAATGAACAATGACTTAGAAAGCTGATCTTATATCTGTGGATGTTACTATATGGATAGCAAATAAATTTTGCTTTATTAACCAATTCTTAGATGTGGTTGATATTCAAACGCTTGTATTTAATTTTGATAAACTCACTATGCTATGTTAATATGCTAGTAGCACTTTGGTATAACAGGAAAAAAAGGTGTTTTTATATTGTAATTTTTATTAGATGTTAATGCTTGTTTCTAGTAAGTATTTGGGTGGATTCCTTTTAACTGATTTACTATAAAGTATGTTTCAACTAGAATGAAAGACTGACTTTTACTTTCAGTTGGTAATGTGTCACTTATTACTATCCAGGTGCAGCAGATGAATAATATGGATGAAGTATGTTATGAAAATGTTTTGAAGCAAATAACAGCTGGACACCAGGTATATTTATTTTTTATGTTTTTTTTATTCAGAATCTGTTTCTTGAAAAATAAAATACAGACTAGATGTTCTTGTTCAGATTTTTAAGAAATGCTTTATTTTCCTCATCTGTGTTCTAAGACAATTAAACTCAAGAGGCTTAATTTCTGAGTTCTTCGAAGCAGTAAAAGTATTTTAATGAGAAATATTATCATGCATGAAAACTTACAGACTAAATGATAACTTTTAACTAAGAAGCATGAGGCTGAAAATACCTAGTATTTTGGTATAGTACTTTAAAACAACTGTTGTTGTTGTTAAATCAGGTGATTATAATTAGTTTTGAATCATAATGCATGGCAGGTCTAGATTTTAGACTTACTAATTTTATAATAAAAATAAAATAGAAGTTATAGATCTCATCATGAAATTGTTTCTGAAGACATTCCCCACACCAGCTGAACAACCTGCTTTTATCAGGGTTTGATGTATTAATAAATCAACCATAGACCATTGGGGGATGTGTAAATATATTTGCTCCTATAATGGTAGTAATACAGTTCATTATTGAGAAGTCCATCTCTTTAACAGATTTCATTTCTTCCTTTCCACTTACGTAGAAGGTCATTAAATCATTCGTCTCTCGATGATGCTGTTCAAAGTTTGCTGTAAATTGTCACTCAGGAAAGAGAGAAACTATTTGAAAGTATAGTTTTAAATGTAACTTTAGTGATCAAAATTTATTTCAGCCTCTGGCCTACTTCCTAATCCCACCTACATTTTTAAGAAGTGTACTATCTGATATTAATATGTACATCGCAGGCAAATAATTCCATTGTTTTTTACATGTTTAGCAGAGCATCTCCTATCTCTTGCTCTTTGAAGTGTCCCATCTAAAAATCACAAGTAGTCCTCCAGTTCAGTCTGCAAGGGAGGTTTCTAAAGTGCGTTTTTAGGTTTTAGACTGATGTCCAGTCAAGAAACAGTGTGGCGTATAGTGTGGTTATTCTCTACATGTCTGATTTGTTTATCACTCTTTTATTTCCCGTTTTTGGATCACGAGCTTATAGAGCCTTATCTGCTCCTTGGTGCATCTAGGATAAGTGGCTGTGGTCCTTATGGTGCATGGCCAGTGCAGCAACAAATGCTAACGCATGCTCAATCCCTCCGTAGTAACTCCAGTAAAAGTTCTAGAGGTAAAAGAAATTTCAGTTCCCTTCCCAAAAACATCTAAGAATAAACACTGTGGGGGGGATTTAAAAGTATAGTCTGTCTGTTAGAAGAAATATTTGGTCAGGAGTAGAGGAAGTGGATGTTGAAAATGAGAGAAATTACCTCAAAGGTCCCTCAGTCTTCAAGGTCCCATAACGAGTCAGTCTCAACCTCCTATTCTCCTCCTCCTGAAGATGTGTTCTCAAGAAATGGCACCATGGTCCATATGGCCTAAGCATTAGAGAAATGGCTTCCAGTCACAAATAATGCACACAGAATCTCTGATCTCGTCAAAGTTAAAGGTGAAATAATCCATTTTGTTGTTACAAGCAAAGTGGATTTATCTGATTCTTCTCTCGGTACCATTTGTAAATGAAAAATAAGCCCTAGCACTTACGAGAGTTTTATTGATCATCTTTCGCTTCTCTCCTGGTTTGCTAGTACTGTCTCTAGCTATACATAGACCTAATGGTAGCAATCTCTTTAAATCCATAAGATTTAAATATGTACAATTTCTGGTATTGCCACAGAAAAAATGTATTTTTTTAATAACATAATTTTAAAAAAATCTCAATTTTGTGATTATAGTAGTCTACAATAGATGGCGATAATCCATCTCCAAAGACAATGGTGTAAGCACCAAAGGAGTCCACTTTGGTCATACAGCATCACAAGTGGCTAAAAAGTCCACTTCTCAAGTAGCAATCCTTGCCACAGATAGTGCAGGTGTAAAGCACAGGGCTGGAAGATGAAATGGCACACTATTGGCACTTCAGGACTGCTGTGTTTTCCTCTTTGCTCTCTTTTTCTCAGCAATCTCTCTTCAGCTTCTTTGACTCCATGGTGCTGCACAGCCCTCCAGTGTAGCCTATCATTAGTAGCCTTTTCCAGGCTTTCAGTGTCAGTATTGAAACTTTTCAAATCTCGCTTGCAATCACTCTTGAACCTGAGCCTAGGTCAGCCCAGTGGCCAGGGAGAATCCACCAGTTCTCCATAAAAAGGTCACTTGGAATGTCCATCTTCCAGCTGATTCAGATGACTGAGCCAACAAAGACATCTATGTTTAAGAATAGTGATTGTTTGGCAATTTTCTATTTTCAGGTATTTCAGTATCAGGAACTTCGGTTTCTGACTTGATATTAAAGTAAATGGGTGTGGAAAGTGTTTTAGATTTCTCTCATATCTGCATACTCAGAACACGTGTCTGGCTCAATGTCAGCTTTCTCTAACCCCACATGCATCCAGTCAGTTGGCTGAATATGATGGCTGCCTTTCTGATGTGAGAATTCTGATGTGAGAATTAAGCCTGTAATCCAGAGAGAGATTATCCAGTGTAGTTGATCTACACAGTACTTGTGCATAACTTCTAGCGTAACGTCAGCTATTAAAATTTCTTGTGCTGTCAATACATCTTGTGCTGTAATCATTATCGTCTTTAGAATGATGGTTGGTTAGTCCAAATTAATCACAAGCTAACACAAAGCTATTGTAAAATTTATGGAGTTCCTGTTCACTATCTGTGATGAGCACTACGTCATTGGCGAAAAGAAGTTCTCTCATCACAACATCTTTAACCTTATGTTTTGTTCTCATGTGTGCAATGTTGAAGAATTTTCCAACTGATGTTGTATGGAGTTGTATACTCTTGGTAGATGAGAAAGTATGACGAACCACTAGAGAGAAAAATGTATTGATGAGTGTTGTTGCTAGATCACATCTTTGTTTTAGACCACTGCTAATTTCAAAGCTGTCATACTGCTCACCATCATATGGGATTGTAACCTGCAGGTTGATCTACTGGCACAGAAGCCACATTGATGCTCTTAATGGTCAGCAAGAACTTGCAGTCTGTTGAAAGTGACCTATGCAAATGTCCGGTCAGCAACAGTATAGAGAGCGATTCCTCTGTAGTTGTTGTAATCACTTCCATATCCATTATGTTGTTGTCATCCTTTGTCTTGTGCTTTCGCTCCTTCCCTCCAACAAGCAAGGTTATTGTACAGATATTTAAGCACAATCTGTCCTCCTACTTTCAGAATTTTAGCTAGAATTCCGTCTTTTCCTGAGGACTTTCTGATGCTAGGGAGGTGATCACCTTTTCAAACTCAGTTATAGATGGTTCTAAATTAAGCTCTTCGATAATCTGGAGCCTGGGGAACCCATTTAGTGCCGCTTCAGAAATAGTGGTTTCACTTGAGCAAAATTTGTGATAGTGTCCACCCAGCATTGTATCTGTTTGGATCTGTCAGTGATATCTCCATTAAGAGATTTGAGTGGAGCAGTCTTCTTGGCTAAAGGACCAATTGCTTTCTTGATTCCATCCTCCTACAAACTACAATAACCTTACATTATTATAGAGGAAATACAAATAAAACTTTGTAATTTCCTTGGGAGATTTGTTTTTGTTTGTTTGTTTGTTTGTATAGCTTTACTTGAAAATAGTTTTGAGGTTCAGTACAAATAACAATATGACTGTGGGTTTGCATTTTATTTTGAGGTCTATACTATAGCTGAGAGAGGTCAAATGAAGTTAGTCTTCTTAATGTAACAATTTCAATAGCTGACACAATCACTGAACTCAATTTTTGAATATTATATTACAAACTAATAGCTCAATAAACAGTACATTTTCACTTTCAGCAGAATTATTGTTTTCTTTGCTATTTAATTCTCAATTTGGTTCCACATCAAGAGATCCAGATTACCGTTGATAGTAACTTTTTAAAGACACTATATGTTTGAGCACTTGTTTAAAACTTTAATGTATGGATGTTATATAATGGTTTTAACCAGTCTGTGACAAAAATGCTTTTTAATGCACAGGGTTATTCAGCTTACTGGCCTTAAAATTGCAGGATAAATATGGTTACTTGACATTTTCTACTTCAAAACATTTGCAGATGTGTTTTCTTGTCAATATGTTGAATATCCGGAAGAAAAATTTAAACACTGCATGCATGTAAAATTACAAGTCAGTTTATTGTATTTTAACTCAGTGATATCCGCAGTGTATCAGATGTAAGTAGCTTCAGGGATATCTCAAAAAACAGATTTAATTGAGAAAACAATCTTACAGAAAATGGTAAAATGCATATTGAAATTACCAACACATTTTCATTTTTCTTTTTAATTTGAAGATTTAAAATATGCTTGTTTCTATATTAAGTACTAAAGAAACATAGGATTTACCATCCTGGAACAGACTGATTGTCTGTGTAGTCTGTCATCCTGCCCCGACAATGCAGAATGCTTCAAAAGAAGCATAAACCTGCCCATAATCCACATGACATTGCAATAGAGTATTATAGCTTAAAAAAGGAATTTTTTAAAACAACTCTAGCAAGTGAATGGTGTGTTCTTTCTTTTTATCCTAGCCTAATGTGACTGCAGTCTTTCTCTAAATATGTAGTCTTTTTTAATTCTAACCCATTTGCTATCATACTACCCTGCAGCAGTGAGTGCTTAGATTAATATGAACCATGTTGTGCAAATTAGTCACTTTTGCTATCAAACATTATATAAAAATGTGTAGTAAAAATGTAGACATTAATGTGTCTCTGAATTCTCTGCTCCCAGTGGGAGGAGAGAGAGCACCCCGGAAGGAATTTTTTAATCCTGTGAGAGTAGCATTTGTTTTTCTAGAATTCTCATTGAGTGACAATGTTTTACTCCTTGTTTTATAAATGCTTTTGCATCCAGGTTGGGCATGACCCTGTTTCTTTAATATTACCTATTATGTTTTGCCATTCTATAATTTTAGATATGCCTCAAGCTACTTACTTCCTGAGTGTGTGAATGATGTGCACATTGTATCTGCAAATTGTTTCCTCTCCTTTACATGTAAATATGCTTCCTTGTAAGATATTTTAGAGGATTATTTCACCTAGCTAAGAGTCGTGCTTTTTGGAATTTTTCTTTACATCCTTTAGGCTGTCTGTGTGGAGTTTAGTAACTAGCTGGACGGTTCTAGGCGCCGAGGTGGTAGTGTATGACTGTCAGAAGAGGGATATCTCATGTTAGTCTCTACTATCACTACCTCAGATGACCAAAAAGCTGTATGTTCTGTCTCACAGTGGAACACAAGATGCAGTAGTGAGAATCCTGTGTGACAGAAGTAGAATTAGAGAGAATTAACTATCCTTTTTTTAAAATCCAGAACAGGGATTAGTACTTCTCTTCTGTGGTTAGCAAGTTTCCTCAGTATAGTCTTGTGAGAATCTTTAGCAAAAATGTAGCTAGCTGGAAAGTCTTAGGGCTGGTCTACGCTACCGCAGTAAGTCTATCTAACTTACGCAACTTCAGTTATGTGAATAACGCAACTTCAGTTATGTGAAGTCAACGTAGTTAGATCCACTTACCACAGTGGCTACACTGCGCTGTGTTTACTTGTTTTATTTACTCAAACTGAAGTCATACTGGTTTGTCCAAATTACATTATTATACTACGGTTTGCAGTGTGATATTCAGCTGAAGTTGTATGTTCCTGTGTTTAATGGATGCAATGTGCATTTTCATTTTTCAAGAGTAAGCACAGTTGGAGGTAGTTGTATTCTACATAGGCATGTGTTATGACAGATGGAGAAAATCTTTTCATGTTGATTTTTCAACAGTCGTACTCTGCAAGACTTCAAGCTCTTCCTGGCTACTGGGAAATTAAAAGTTGGTGATTCAGCCTTTAATTTTGATCCATCTGCTCAAACTAATGAGGCTTCTCATTTGTGGGCTTCACTTTGAATTACCAAATGCAAGTTGAGCTATATAATTCCTCCTGAGTGAGACTTCCACTTTCCCATGTAATTGTGGGAAAGGATAATAATGGATGACTTAGGCCTACCATGTTTTGCTCCTGTTACTTAAACTTTCTTACAGCTACTAAGAAAACAGAGATTAGAGAATGGCTCAAAAGTTGCCATATGCTTTTTAAGTTAAACTGCTCTTTCTGTAGTTGACTAAAAATGTAGATTTCATCACAAGATTTTTTTATCAAAATACCCCCCTTACAACTTCAAGTGACAACTCTTGAAGCCATTAAAATTGAAACATCATCGTAAAGATTTTCTGAAAAGGTTGATATATGCTTAGCATCAACTGTTGTATCTTTGTTCCCCATGAACACACCAAACTTACTCTGTTCTCATTTTTGTATTGTTCTTCCCATACCCACCTGTTGGTTACATCTTCCTGGCAGATTTTCTTTGTTTTTAATAAATGATTGATTCTTTTAAGAAAAACATTTGATGGTACACAGATGGAGATAGAGAATAGGCTGTAGCATCAGAGAGGGAAACAGCAGACCTACTAATTACTCTCTCAGATTACCTTCTCAGTCAATGTTGGTGGGATTTCATGAGAATGGCACGCAGTTGCTTTGTTCCCAAAATGTAAACCAGGCACAAATGATCCTAAAATTGGATGAAGTAATTGAATTCAAGTACAGTGATGTTAGTCTTAAGATGTATTACAACTGAAGTGAGAAACCACGTACATTTGTTTTTTCTAGTTTACATCTAACAAAACAAACTCTACTTTTCTTATCTTTGCAACTTAGCAAATCTTTCTATTTCAAAACAAGTTTTATGTTTCTCAGTGTTTCGTCTGGAAGCTTCTAGTTACTTTACACATGCTGTTACTTACATCTTCTAGAAAAAATCCCACACGCTATCAATCACCTGCCTTTGCAGAAATCTCTCAGCTGCCCAAGCAATCAAACTGGTGTTTTACCATACCTTTCCTCCTTCCCATCGCCCTTCCGGTGCCCAAGAGCTGATCATTTCTGAAGTCCCAGCTTAATATCATAGGAAGCCATTTCAGTGCTGCTGTTATATATTAAATAATCTATTACCAATTGAATGGACAAGAAGGTTCCTTTCACATTTCTTTTTTCTTCATTCTCTTTGTAGTCACAATTTTTCACCATAACTACATTTTCTGTTTCATAACTTCACAAGCAGAGAATAGTTGCATACTAAACAGAACCAAATAAAAAAAAAATGAGGACGACTTCTTTCACCATATCCTTATTTTTTACATATTTTGGACAAATGTCAATCTCTCTGTCATTATTACATGGATTTTGTTTTAATGAAGGTATTCTGCTCCATCTCCGTTCTCCTACAAATGATCTTTTTGAATCAATTCATCCATGATATATTTACAAGATACAATGAATGGAACAGTTTTTATGAAGTTACACAGGATATGTGAAAACAGGCTGAGTGTCATATCAGGCTGTAAGACATCCTTAAAACTGTGACAGATGTTGCAACTCCATGCAGTATCTTTGGAAGAACATACTGTATTAAGTTTATAAATGGTTTTAATGGGCCAGGGAATACATGCAACTCCAGAGGGGAAGGGTTGCCACAGTTCCTCTAGGAACTAAAAACTATGAGGCTAGGGGGTGATTGAGGCGAATCACTCAGGTTGTAGCTACCTCCAGAGAGAGAGTACCTTTTGGAAGGCTTGAATATACTGGTTCAAAGTGAGTTTTCCATAGACAATTGAAAAAGAAAGGCTTTTAGCATAAAGCCCAACCCTTCTGGATGGGTCAGAAAGACTTTGGTCTATTAGGGCCTCATAAGATTGATGGGAGACCTCTGGTAAGCTTTTAACATGTGTATATAGGAATGCTTTTGTATATATATTGTGACAAAGTTCCTCCTCTACCTTGGTGGGTCCTGCGCTTATTTGGCAGATTTGCTCACCTCAGAGATCTTCCCCACAGTCTGAGTCAACCTCTCCTGTGTCTGATCAGGAGTTGAGAGGTTTGGGGGGAACCCGGACCTGCCCTCTACTCCAGGTTCCAGCCCAGGGCCCTGTGGTTTGCAGCTGTCTATAGTGCCTCCTGTAACAGCTGCATGACAGCTACAAACTCCCTGGCTACTTCCCATGGCTCACTCAAACCTTATTATCTCTCACCACAGGACCTTCCTCCTGGTGTCTGATACTCTTGTACTCCTTCATCCTCCAGCAGTACACCATTCTCACTCTTCAGCTCCTTGCTGCCTCTTGGCTCCAGCTCCTCACACGCACTTCCTCTCTCTAGTCCTTGCTCCTCTGGAATTGGAGTGAGCTCCTTTTTAACCAGGGTGCCGCTGATTAGCCTGCTCTGATTGGCTGCGATGGTTCTAATCGACCTGTCTGGCCTTAATTGGTCTAGCAGGTTCCTGATTACTCTAGTGCAGCCCCTGCTCTGGTCACTCAGGGAACAGAAAACTACTCACCCAGTGACCAGTATATTTGCCCTCTACCAGACTCCTGTACCCCACTGGCCTGGGTCTGTCACAATATATATATATATAGAGAGAGAGAGAGAGAGAGAGAATGTGTGTGTGTTTTCTCTAATGCTTTTACCTTAAGAATAGATGTGCTTGCTTAGAAGGAACTGAATGGTATCTTGTAACTGCTGGCAATATAATATACTGTTCATAGTTTTTGGAGAAAAAGCAAACTGCAGATACTGGCCTTCAGGCAGACTGGCTTGCTGAGTGTATCTCCATGTAAGGCAAGGAGTTGTGAAACCTTAAAACCCCTGATCAGAAGAGAATGGGACAACAGTGATTGCCCAGAGACAGATGACTGTTGGAGACCTGACTGGGCACTTTGGGAGTGGACCACATAGGGGATATACAGGTGCAGTTACCCTAAACACATCTGTAGAAAGAGATGCTCAGTCTAACACACGTCATTAGATTGTTTAATAAGGATTTTATTCTCTGTGTCTTTTCATATAAAGAATCCTCATAGAGCAGGGGTGGCCAAACTTACCAACCCTCCAAACCACATATGACAAATTTTCAGAAGTTTGAGAGCCCCTAACCCCACCACCTCGCCACATGGTAAAAGCCTGAGCTTCTCCTCTACCTCCAATCTGCTGGGCGAAGAGTGAGGGTAGAGGCAGACAGAGGCTCTGCGAGCCGCACTTTAATTGTAAAAGAGAGATATGCGCTCATGGACAGTCCACATGTTTATAATGCAACACAGTTGCAGAGTTAAAGTTGTTTGGGGCACCTTAACTTTTCAGTTCTTTGCTTATCTAATTTTTGTCAATCTGAATCTTACACACGTATTTTACTACAGGTATAAGTGTGCTCTCTCTCACATACTGACCTGCGTACAAAAATAAATATGTAAAACACACAGAAATACATATTATAGAGAGTTTGTAGCCAATCTGTAGATAAGGCTGTAACCAGTTCTCCTTTGTAGTCCTGATATTTTCCTCCCTCTAAATACTTAGAAAAGGTCATTTCTCCTTCAAGTGTTATATGTGTAGATCAAAGGAGATTTCTTGGTCAAATTTGAATTAAACAAGGTAAACCATTTGTTAAGGATAGGAAAAAGAAAACATAGGTTTAAATCAACTTTTGGAACAACTCATTTTTGTCATGAGTTAAAGCGGGTTTCTGAAACACGGGTCGCCGCTTGTGTAGGGAAAGCCCCTGGTGGGCCGGGCCGGTGTGTTTACCTGCCTTGACCGCAGGTCCGGCTGATCATGGCTCCCACCGGCCGCGAATCACTGCCCTGGGGCAATGGGAGCTGCGGCCAGTGGGAGCCGTGATCGGCTGGACCTGCAGACGGGGCAGATAAACACACAGGCCTGGCCTGCCAGGGGCTTTCCCTACACAAGCGGCGACCCCTGTTTGAGAAACCCTGAGTTAAAGGAATGGTATTAGAAATGTTTATAGGTGTGCATATGTGTATATATAAAAGTTACTGGAAGTTCCCAGTGAACTCAGCTTAAGAATGACAATACAAGGCCAGAATATATGATTGCTGTCAACGATGGTTCTCAAAACCTATAACATATCGTCTAGAGGTGAATGTTACTCCAGTCTTTATCTGCCCACAAAGTGCTTAATTAAAAAAATGCATGGTCTGCAATGTGTTTTAAAGACCCAGAAGGAGCACTGGAAGGGAAATTTTTGTCACTTCATGAGGTTGTAGTGGAAGCCACATTTGTCTATTAGCTTGCTGCTTTAAATAGGAATGCTGTCCTGATTAGTAAGGAAGAGAAGAGGCAGAGTTGAATGAGATGAGGAGTTGTAAATCCCTTATCTGATATTGTTGAATAAATCCGTTATTGGGAAGGATAGTATGTTATTAAGTGAGAGCCTTATAAGAATTGGAGGGATGGATTATTTTGTATGCTAATGTCTTAAAACCTAGTTTCTGACCCAAACTAAGGAGAGAACGTAAATTAACAACAGAGGAGCGAGTACTACTAGCCACTGACCCGTCTTAAAGGTCTTTCAGAATATTTCAAATACTGTTGTTTGTATTAAATGTAAATATTTTCATACTAGGCAATTGTGTGACTTTTTTTCTCTGAATGTGACTGAGAGGTGTTAAGAACTAAATTCAGGGTTTTAAATAAGGTAGCCTTTGGTTTGATTCTGTATAATGCTTTATTTTTTGTCTCTGTTTCAGTTAAGATTTAAACTAAGTTGCAGAGAAGGCAATGTACATGTAGTTGTATATAATTTGCCTGCAATAATCCCAATTACATATGCTCCCCATCTGTGGCCTGATTCTCCTGCTTGAAGGGAATTTGGGCTTCTGCCAGAGGCTTTGCACTCTGCTTTTTGCTGTCCTCTTTGTTGTAGGTAGCACAACAAAGTGTGATTCCCTTAAGCCTATCTATTCAAGTTGGTCAAAACATTTTTGTCAGTCTTTTAGACAGAAGATTGGGTATTCACCTAAACAAAATCTTTTGTGAAAAGTGTTTGCTTTCCTAAAGAATCTTTGATTTTTTTTGTTTGGTTTTTCTTTTTTCTGTTGTCAATTTTCACTTGCCAAAACTGGGTGCAGTGGGATTGGTTTTCAGGTTTTCAATGAAAAGCTGAAAGTTTCTGCCAAAAAATAACACTTTCTGATCAGCTCGATCTCTGGGTTGCACTGGACGATGATGAAAGAATGGTGTGGCATAACTGGGCATGGAATATGTGGACACTAACAGTCTGTAGGGAGCTGGCTGGTCTTACTGTGTTGACCAAATTACATTTAAAGATAAAGTAAAGCCCACTAAATACTTCGCTAATATTATTTGTAAGCAACTATAAGCAGGGAGAGGAAAGTGAATAACGAATGGGAGGGCAGGTGGGACATGAAACAATCTCTGGGTTAAATTGTGAACCACACTGTGAAAACATTTGCCAATGCATTATGAGTTCTCGATTTCCAGGGTAGTGTGAAGATGCCATGGCAGAAATAGTGCTGATTAACTTTGCATTTTTGTATTTATTTATTTATTTTTGTAAATGTAATGAATTTCTTAGCTTGCAGGGTTTTATTGATTTGGGTTTTAAAGATAACATGGTTTCTAAAAGTCTCTTTCCTTTAGGCAATTAGTACATATTTGTAACCATAACACCAGTTTAAGTTCTTTTGCCTGGAAAAATGCACTTTGATCAGGTTCAGATGTCTAAGTAACTTCATCCCCAACTCCTTCCCACTCAGATCCCATTTATTTTTGGTGTAGTCTTCTTTTCTGTCTCATGCCATTGTTGGCCTCTTGCTATTTTATCTCCCTGTCGCTGTACTGAGCAAGAGCTAATCTCAGATTTTCCCCATCAGCTCTGAAAAGGCTTGCTGCTGAGAATTTCAGTCTTATTGTCACTTAAATACATAGGTGTTTTGTGGCTGACAGGACTTCCTTTGTAAAAATTGTATACAAAAAACTAACAGAAAATTTAAGTTTTCTGCACCAAAACATTACCTATAAATAGTTTATAAAATATGAAATAATGGCATCATTGATGTTTTTTATCAAGGCCTTTTGAGGAAATGATGCTTTCCCCAAGCTGCATTTGTGACCCTCTCTAGCTTTTTTTCTGAAGTTCTGCTGGCAGCTTGAAGGCCCTCTCTGTTCCTACAGCCTTTTTTGTTGCACAGGTGACACTTTCTCGTATGTTACTTAAGCCTTCAAAACAAGTCCTCTGTTCCCCATGCCTCCTATGCTGTTTCAACAGGCCACTGATATCTGCTTCTCTGCATTATACTTTTATACCCCCTCTACTGTTTTCTGACTCTTACTGAACTTTGTAATGTTTTCTATTACTTCCCAACCATAGGGATTCTGTTGCTTAGCCACCATTGTTTAATCCTTTGCTATTTTGACTGTTTCATAAGTCTCAACCTGGGCTATCTGAAATTCTGACTTAGGTGCTCTCTTCTTTTCTCAAGTCCTTCCTTGCTTTTGAAAAACTTTTAAGAAACATCTTGCCCCAGTTCCTGCCCACAACCTTGTGAATGTTTTTCATGCAGCTCTGAAGTTGCTGAGTCTGGTCTTTTGTATTTACAGCTTTTCTCCCCCAAGCTCTGCTACCCATGGGCACCACTGGCCTTTCCTACAGTATAGAATTGCACTTACAATTCTACTGAAGTGCTGTAATTTCTGATAATGCAGTTTGTTCTCACTAACTTTGGCTCGTATAAAATTACACAGGATATCTATACTTAGCACCCACTGTCAAGGTTACAGTACTTGTATATTGTGAGTACCATCCCACAGTTCACAACATAGGCCCGCAAAAAGGAGTATCAATTCCTATTTGGAGAGTTGCTGTACCAACATTTGTTTTAAATGTGAACTGCATAAATTACGAGGAATCCGGTGACACCTTAAAGATGAACAGATGTATTTGGGCATAGGCTTTCGTGGGTTAAAAAAAAACAACTTCTTCAGATGCGTGGAGTGAAAATTACAGAAACAGGCATAAATATACTGGCATGTGAAGAGAAGAAAGTGGAGAACCAATGTTGACGAGGCCAATTTAGTCAGGGTGGATGTGGCCGACTCCCAGTAATGGATGAGATGTCAATACCAAAAGAGGGAAAATTGCTTTTGTGGTGAGCCAGCCACTCCCAGTCTCTTTTCAAGCCCAAATTAATGGTGTTAAGTTTGCAAATGAATTGTAGCTTTGTAGTTTCTCTTTGAAGTCTGTTTTTGAAGGTTGTTTGTTGTTGAATGATGGCTACTTTTAAATCTGTTACTGGATGTCCAGAGAGATTGAAGTGTTCTCCTATTGGCTTTTGGGTGTTACCAGTCCCGATGTCTGATTTGTGTCCATTTATCCTTTTACTAAGAGACTGTCCAGGTTGGCCAATGTACATGGCAGAAGGGCATTGCTGGCACATGATGGCATATATCACATTAGTAGATATGCAGGTGAATGAGCCTCTGATGGTGTGGCTGATGTAGTTGGGCCTTTGAGTCGCTAGAGTAGATATGGGAACAGAGTAGGCAACAGGGTTTGTTACAGGGATTGGTTCCTGGGTTAGTGTTTCTGTGGTGTGTAGTTGTTGGTGAGTATTTGCTTCAGGTTGGGGGCTGTCTGTAAGCAAGAACTGGCGTGCCTCCCAAAATCTGTGAGAGTGAGGGATCGTTTTCCAAGATAGGTTGTAGATCATTGATGATGTGCTGGAGAGGTTTTAGCTGGGGGCTGTATGTGATGGCCAGTGGTGGTCTGTTATTTTCCTTGTTTGGCCTATCCTATACTTGGTGACTTCTGGGTACCAGTCTCACTCTGTCAATCTGTTTCCTCACTTCCCCAGGTGAGTATTGTGGTTTTAAGAATGCTTGATAAAGATCTTGTAGGTGTTGGTCTCTGTCTGAGAATTGGAGCAAATGCAGTTGTATCTTAGGGCTTGGCTGTAGACAATGGATTATGTGATGTGTCCTGGATGGAAGCTGGAGGCATGTAGGTAAATACAGCGGTCAGTAGGTTTCCGGCATAGGGTGGTGGTTATGTAACCATCACTTATTAGCACTGTAGTGTCCAGGAAGTGGATCTCTTGTGTGGACTGGTCCAGGCTGAGGATGATGATTGGGTGGAAACTGTTGAAATCCTGGTGGGAATTCTTCAAGGGCCTCCTTCCTGTGGGTCCATATGATGCATAAATTAGCATTTTTAATAAACAAGGGAATTGGGTTTTGTTTGTTTGTTTGCATCCTAGGATTCACACAGAGTTTGGTCTTCACTGGAGAATTCTGATGCTGCAGGCACTTGGTATTCTTCTGACAACTCATGGCTATATCCTACAGGGCTTGCAGTAGTGCTCAAGCAATTGTGCATGTTCAGGAGAAAGCTCACCATTGCCACATCCAGCAGTGGATCACTCTGCACACTGAGTGCTATTTCACACAGAAATAGATGGCATTGCAGCTCTGTCTCCTCTACTACTGATAACTTTTTTTAGTTTTTTGCTGCTACAGCTTAGGTAATTTCATACATGCGCATTTCTAAGATCTGGTGCGTTCAATCTTCAGGCTTTAGATTTTTCAAAATATATATATATATTTTTATGCAATCCTAATTCCATTTAATACAGCACTAAACAGCCACTTGATCCTAGTACTGCATATTCGGAGTCACCCAGTTAAAATCAGCAAGAGCTTGGACTTCTAAACCCTCTGCTCTTTCACCTTCACCCAGTGATCCTATTGCTTTTATGACTCACCTGTTCAAGTTGAAAAACTTGTGATGATATGAGAAGGAGCTTCAAAGCATTTCCTGCTCAGGACATCTGAAGGCTTAAGTATGCTTTTCAACTGACTGAAACCAGATGACTTGTTTGCATGTTTTTAACAGCCTTCTGTGTGTTAGCAGGTGGCCGCCTCAACATGTGTGTCAACTGGGAAATATGCTGTCTGTAGTGCCCTCTGGTGCTTTGTCAATTCTCTCATCCTGGCAGTTGCAATCATATCTTCTCTAGTGTTATTTGAGCCTTTCATTTTGCTTTCTTAGCACCATTCATAGGCTGTTTCTCTAATTATTTTCACTGTTCACTCGGTCTAGTAATCTTCACTGTCTTTTTCCTGTCTCCTCTGTACTTTTTCAGCATTTTCTTCCCCTCCGACTGGTTTCAAACATTTCCAGTAAATTATTAAAATAATTCCTTACCTTCAGTACAGGAATTCACCCTCTTCACCCAAGAAATCTGAGATCATGATCCTGTCTTAACCTATCCTGCGATGGAATTCCACACTTATCCCACTTTTTGACTGGATCCTGGTCTACAGCACCTTGAGTATCTACAGGGCTTACTCAGCAGGTCCAGCTGGATTTGGCACCTGCCTTTCTTCCCCATCTTCTGGGAATCTGTGAACTATGGTGAATATAGTGACTAGACAATCTTCTGAAATCAAAGTATTGTTTAATTGTTACGGTACATAAGAATGGTCTGACCTAGTATGGCCAAAGGTCCATCTAGCCAGTATCCTGTCTTCTGACAGTGGCGAATGCCAGGTACTTCAGAGGCAATGAATGGAACAGGTAATCATCAAGTGATCCATCCCATGTCACCAGCAGAAACAAAACATTTAGAGAGAGGTTTTTAAAACAATAATCCACTAGGAAGCCTATCTTACCCAAAGGCTTACCATCCCCTGGGTAGGCCTAAATTCTTTGGACACTCCAGTAGGTGAGAGTGCCTCAACAACTACCTCCCTCTTGAGAGAGAATTCCTTTAAATCCAGCCAAAGTTCCTTTGATCTTGTCAGTTTCTGTGCTTTGGCCGTGTTTGTCCAAACCATTTTGGTAGGTTCTGTAGGAGATTGAGGCAGAATCCTCAGAACCAATGGCTCAGTCATTTTGCTGTAACAGCCTTCAAAGTTTACCATGGGATGACTTATCTTAAGCATTTATTTCTCTCCTCCTTACTTTTACTTATAGCCTTCTATAAAACTAAACCAATATATTCTAGGGCTACTGAGTTTTTTAATTTAACCCTCCCTCCAAAAAAACAAACCAACCACCAGTTAAAAACACCTCAATTAAAAACAAACTGTTTATCCAGTAAAAAGAAGAAAAACAGCAGAAATGGTTATTTGTATCTTGTCTACACAGAGCAGTAAAGCCAGCTATGGGAATGTAATTTCTAAAGTCCACTAACGTGTTGCACATTATTTGGTCCTAGTACACACTGCTGATGCAAACTAAAGGTTTTCTAGTGTGCTTTAATATGATGATGATTGAAACAGTACTATGTTAAAGGGCACTAGGGAACATTACAAAGAGATTACTGTTTACGATGTATACAAAGAGGCTCAATCTCCCCTGATTTTTGGATATTACATAAAACTCAAAAATTGCTAGAAATAAACCTCACAAACTGAAATTAATAAACTCTGAAATACAGAAGCCTTATATTTGTACAATAAATATTCCAATATTTTGGTCACCATAACAATATGCATGAATTATTACAGAGCAGCAGCATGACCACCATACTCACTTTTTATTGCTGCAAATAGAAAGGCAGTATTAAATAACTGAAGTAAGAAAGTAAAAATAGAAGACAATTTTTATTGTATATTAAAAACAGGATGAGGAAGCAAATGGGAACAGAAGGGAAAACTTAAATGTCTTGATCATGGTGATCATTATCATATTGTATATCTGCTGAGGATATAGGGTGAACGGAGCAGGTTGATGGTTGAAAAAGACTTTGGCAAAGATTTTTATTTATTTGTGACTGATAGATTCATAGATTCTAGGACTGGAAGGGACCTTGAGAGGTCATCGAGTCCAGTCCCCTGCCCTCATGGCAGTACCAAATACTGTCGAGACCATCCCTGATAGACATTTATCTAACCTACTCTTAAATATCTCCAGAGGTGGAGCTTCCACAACCTCTCTAGGCAATTTATTCCAGTGTTTAACCACCCTGACAGTTGGGAACTTTTTCCTAATGTCCAACTTAAACCTTCCTTGCTGCAGTTTAAGCCCCTTGCTGCTTGTTCTATCCTTAGCGGCTAAGGTAAACAAGTTTTCTCCCTCTTCCTTATGACCCTTTTTAGATACCCTGAAAACTGCTATTCATCGTCCCTCTCAAGTCTTCTCTTCTCCAAACTAAAACAACCCAGTTCTTTCAGCCTTCCTTACATAGGTCATGTTTCTCAAGACTTTAATCATTCTTGTATGCCTCTCTCGGGACCCTCTCCAGTTTCTCCACATGCTTTCTTGATGCGGTGCCCAGAACTGGACACAGAATACTCCAGCTGAAATCTAACCAGCGCAGAGTAGAGCAGTAAGAATGCTTTCTCATGTTTTGCTCACAACACACCTGTTAATGCATCCCAGAATCCATGTTTCCTTTTTTTGCAACAGCATCACACTGTTGACTCATATTTAGCTTCGTGTCCACTGAACCCTAAGAGTCCTTTTCTACGTACTCTCCTAGACAGTCTCTTCCCATTTAGTAATGTGTGAAAAACTGATTTCCTTCCTCAGTGAGCACTTAGCATTTGTCTTTGTTAACTCACTGTTTACCTCAGAACCATTTCTTCTCCATTATTGTCCAGATCATATTGAATAATGACCCCGTCCTCGCAAAGCAGTTGCAAATCCCTCCCAGTTTTGGTATCATCTGCAAAGCTTAAGCGTAACTTTCCTATGCCAAATATCTACGTTGTGATGAAGATATTGACAGAGCCGTCCAAAACAGCCCCTGTGGAAGCCCCATTGTTATACCTTTCCAGCAGGATTGGGAACCATAATATACTCTCTGAGTACGGTTACCAGCCAGTTATCCACCAACCTTTAGTAGTCCCATCTAAATTGTATTTGATAGTTTTAAATCAATAAGGAAATCATCGAGACGTATCAATGCTTATAAAGTCCTAGGTAACACCATATCGCACACCGCTTTTTCCCCTATCAACAAGACTCTTTATCCTATCAAAGAAAGCTATCAGATTGTTGACATGATGTTCTTGTACAACATCCATGCTGGCTAATTTCCTATCACCTTACCACCTTCCAAGTGGCAGAATTCCTAATTACTTGCTCATTATCTTTCCCTGGCAACAGAAGTTAAACTAACTGGTCTGTAGTTTCCTGGTTGTTTTTATTTCCGCTTTTTATAGATGGTGCACTATATTCCCTTTTCTCTTCTGAATCTCTCCATCTCCCCATGGGTTTTCCAAAGATAATAGCTAGGAGACTCAGATAGTCTCCTCTTTAGCTCCTTGAGTATTCTAGGATGCATTTCATCAGGCCCTGGTAACTCGCAGGCATCTAACTTTTCTAAGTGATTTTTAACTTGTTCTTTTTTATTTTGTCTTCTAAATCTATCCCCTTCCCATTAGCATTCACTATGTTAGGCATTCCTTCAGACTTCTCGGTGAAGACCAAAACAAACAAGTCATTAAGCATCTCTGCCATTTCCAAGTTTCCTGTTACTGTTTCTCCCTCCTCACTGAGCAGTGGACCTACCCTGTTCTTGGTCTTCCTCTTGCTTCTAATGTATTGATAAAAAGTCTTCTTGTTTCCCTTTATTCCCGTAGCTAGGTTGAGCTCATTTTGTGTCTTTGCCTTTCTAATCTTACCTCTGCATTCCTGTGTTGTTTGCCTATATTCATCCTTTGTAATCTGTCCTAGTTTCCATTTTTATATGACTCCTTTTTATTTTTTAGATCATGCAAGATCTCGTGGTTAAGCGAAGGTGGTCTTTTGCCACATTTTCTATCTTTCCTACCAACACTGATAACACTGTGTGGAGGGTCAAGTGCAATTGAATAACTGGAAGGGGATAGGGGGGACAGGTTTTGAAATGATTGAAGATGCATTGGCAAGCATAGTCTTTTAAAATTTATTTGGAATTTCAAATGCAGAAGATGAGGATGAATAGTTGGATTCTGGCACATGAAATTGAAGGAGAGAGGTTGGTTATCTGTTCATGTTATTCCCATTTGTGTTTGGATGCATGTATCATAAGAACACTAATATTAGAGAAGTATATTTGTGGGTTGGTTATGAAACTGAGTGCAATTAAATATCTAGCAAAGCTTTTCATTTACTAGTTTAGCGTTAGACTTCCTTTGCACTGTTATGCGTGTGGTCTCCTGCTTGTTAAATATTACATTGACATTAATTTTGAAGGGTACAGAAATATTGGTACCAAAAACAAATAACTTCTATCATTGTCTTTCATCTTTATTGGTAACAATTAATGGGGTAATATTTCTACCTTCTATTTTATATTGCTGACTAGTCATCATTCAAAGAGATGAGAATGATCTAAAAGTGAGATGAGGCACACGGGAGGGGATCAGAAAATGGAGTAAGAATCTCCTTTTACAGTAGATAAGATTGTTTTAGGCACCTTCTTGGATCCCATTTTTACTGTCAGTATCTGCAAAATAAGGCAACCACTGAAGAGATCATCTGACATAAATTACTTCATTTTTCACCATTTTTGCCTTCTAGTAATAAAAATGTATGGATAGCTCATCCTGCATTTCACAAGACTAGAAGATGCTTACAAACTTATTTTTATTTAATATGTAGGGACTGCACTTTGATTCTAACATTGTTTCTAGATTATTGTTTTTATAAAAGTAATCCATATTTGGGTTACTTAATAAAAAAAAAATTTTTATAGCAGAGCTTGGAGGCTAGAGCACTGAAACCTAACTTTATAAATTTCACAGAGGTTACCTCTCTTGGAAAAGTAGATGTCAGTGGGGCTTTGGTCCTTTTGTAAATCGCACTAAACACCTATCTATGTTTTAATATGTCTAAAAACCTTTTCAAATCTTGCCCTACGTATCTAACAGCAGTGGAATATCCTCTTTTCTGCCATTGGTAGCTATTTAATAATGAGTTGTGTCAATCTTTCACGTACAATATGAAACTCAACATTCTTGGGTCTAAAATATCTTGAGACTCCACCCAGGAGACACCTTTCCCTATCAGAGGGAATGCAGCATTATGAACACATTTAACTATAGAGCCAATTATTCCAATAACTATTTTGGCTCATGGTGTTATGACCTGAAAGGTCACTGTGGTATCTCCAGTCATCACTGAATCTCAAGCAAAACTGTGCAAGATCTTGAAATGAGATTAACTGGAAGAAATGAGACATTATTTTAAATCATTTAAAACAAATTGACACCAGTGACCCCCTAAAGTAACAGCAGAGATATTTCTAAAAATACATCAGTTTCTACACAAACACAACTATAATGAACAAAAAATATGTAAGCAGAGTTAACATAAAAGGAAACAGTACATAAATGAGTTAAGGTGCAGTTTGAAAGTTTCAAATGTACAAACAAGAGTTAAACGTAGAGCAGGGGTGGGCAAGCTTTTTGGCCTGAGGGCTGCATCGGGTTTTGTAAATTGTATGGAGGGCCATGGCCCAGCCCCCACCGCCTATCTGCCCCCCCTGGACTCCTGCCCCATCTAATTCCCCTGCTCCATCCACACACATCCCATTCCCTGTCCCCTGACTGCCCCTGGACCCCCGCTGCCCCATCGAACCCCTCCTCTCATTCCTGATGCCACCCCCTTCCCCCCAGGACCCCTGCCCCATCTAACCACCCCTTCTCCCTGTCCCCGACTGCCCCTTGCCACCCCATCCAACCCCCCCAACTTCCTGACTGGCCCCCAAGACCCCTTTCCCCATTCAACCCCCTGTCGTCGTCCCCAGCCACCCCGACCCCTATCCACCCTCCCGCCCCCTGACCACCACCCTGAACTCCCCTGCCCTCTAGCCAACCCCCTGACTCCCTGCCCCTTTACTGTACTACCTGGAGCCCTGGCGGCTAGCAATACTACAGCCGGGCCACACCACCGCCACCACCATGCAGCACAGAGACTGGGTCAAGCCCAGCTCTGCAGTTGCGCTGCCCCAGGAGCTCACAGCCCCACTATCCAGAGCATTGCACTGGCAGGGGAGCGAGCGAACAGAGTCCGCGGGGGAGGGGAGACAGCCTGGGAGGGGTCGGGGGCTAGCATCCTGGGCCAGGAAGGACGGTCCTGTGGGCTGTAGTTTGATGTAGAAGAGCTTTAAAATGATGCCCAGACAAAAATGCACATTCCTGTATGCAGTATTTATCTGATCGGTTTTAATTTGTGTATTTTAGTGTGCCTGGTGCAAATGGCAGCAAATACAAATTTAAGCTTCATCCTTACAGTATCAAGACTCTATTTTCTACCCCTTAGTGCACTTGTGTGCCATATGTCTCTTTTCTTTCAAGAGTAATATCCATTGAGAAGAAGACTCATCAGTCAGTGTTGCTAGATTGTCAGGTATTTGACCAGTCAAATATTGTCAAATAATAATAAAAATGGTCAAATATTTTATAATACTAATTTATTCAAATAGGAACAAAAAAAATTAATACTTTGTGGTCTCCAATGGGCTTAGTCTTTGGCAACATCTACACTGCACATGACTGAGGGTAGTGTGTAGAGCATGTATAGCTACACGCTGCAGTGAAAAGCAGGCTGTGTCCACAGCCTGGTGTGTGTAGCTACACGGATCAGTGAAAGGCTTTGGGATGGGAGGGGAGAGACTGCAGGAAAAGGCTCTGGAGGTAGGGAACTGCCAAAGACTTTCCCTGCTGCTGTACGGGGAGACTTTAGCAAACCCGTAAAATGCCTAAAACCACTATGGCTTATTGTTAAAGGCAGCCTAGTCAGCAAGCTGTAAATTGGCCATTCAACAATCTCAGCTTGACCAAGGCAGGAGGGGAGGGAGTTTGGGGTGCCACAGAAAGGGCAACTTGACCCTGCATCCTTCCTGATAAGAATTATGTTGAAGTTGCTGATACATGCATTTTAAAAGAGCAGGATGTACCCTCAGGAATGTCTATTGGGGTCTCAAGGTTGCAGACTGGAAAAACCCACACCTGGTTAATCAGTAATCAGAAGAAACCTCTTGCTAGATCATTGAAATTGGTTACTTAACAAGGTTTCTTTAAGGGACATGTCATTCTATTACTAATATATAAATAAGGGGGGAAAGCTTGAGATAGTTGGACAGATTTGGGGACTCTTTTGGACTCTCTTTGGACTTTCCCTCTGGATACATCTTGCGGTCCCCACCGGCAGATGGAAGGTTTGGCCACCGGAAGCCTGCCGCTGTGTCACTTGAAAGCCACACGGCTTTGGTAATTATCAAGGGTTGGGGGTGTTTTACTAATCTTGTTGCAGACATGTGTAAGTGCTTGAGACTAGTAAAGTTTAGCTTTAAGTGAAAGCACTCTTATGTTGTCCTGTTTGTACCAACCATCTGTCGGTCGGACGGCCGTGCCTCCCTGATTTATTTCCTGACACCACCTCGCACAGAGTAAAAGTTACCAAGAGCTTTGGGTTGAAAGACCCCGGGTAACATTGCCTCCCCCTGCCAGAACCTTTCCCCGCTGCTGGAGTCTTTCACTGAAGCAGGGAAAGGCTCCAGCAATGGGGAGCTATTGATTCCCATGCTTGGTCCTTCTCAGTGTTAATACCACTCTAAAGATTAAACGGTCCCAGTACAGTTGGAACTCCTGAAGACATTGTGTCTCAGGGCTTATCTAGACAGTGTGGAACTGCGTGACAGTGGCATGTGAATTCTAAAGTGCACTGACATGTTGCACATTAACTGACCTGTATAGACCGTACTGGCATACACTGAAAGTTCCCTAGCGTGCACATTGGTGCACTTTAGAATTCAACACCTTCCCCAAGTGAATTACTGCACTGTATAGACAAGCCCTCAGTAAAGCACAAGGCCTCCAAAAGCAGAGTATGATAATCACCACTGTGCTGTCCTTAGATTGGTGCAGCATACATGCCTTTCCCCAGGGTAACTTCTGAAGTTCTGATTTTTTAAATGCATTTATACTTACTATCTTTTTCATTTATTTTCTACATTGAGTCGACAGTATGCAGTTTGCTTGCTGAGATTGGCTCTGCTGGATTATTTCCTCAGAATTTACATACTTAATTACAATTTGCTACATTTCTATGCTCCTGTTCTGCTTGCAGACTTTATATTGAAATGCTACAAATTAGTTCAATAATGCATTAGAAGAAGCTGAGGATTTATTTAAATTACCACCTGGCACTGATTTTAGTCCTTTATTCTGTCCTCAGTCCTGGGGTTATCAGTGTCACAGACCAAGCCAATTTATCATAAAAGTTTATATTTTTAATTCAAATATACAAAGCTGCTGTTTGTGTTACATATATTGTACATCTTGGATTAATTTAATGTCTGTAATAGTTTTCTGTTTACGATAATTAACTTGAACTTGGCAGTACTTAGAAATTACTTCTTATTTTTCTTACAACAGCTACCTTAGATCAGAAAAAGAAATCTAAAGCAGCTATTTTAAACCCATCATATTAAATTGTCAGAAGTGAATTTGACAGATATTAATTTCCTCTGTAAGAGTGACGGATTGAATTCCTTTATTATCTGGTTTCCAGCTGTTATTTGGGCTCAGAAGCCATGGGAAGATAGAAGTTTAATAAGCTTAGTTACCACAAGCAACCGTTGACAACATTTTTATAGTTGTGTCCTTAGATAAGATTTAGTAAACAACATTTTCCTACAAGGTCTCTCTAGAATTTGGTGCCTTGAGGATTAAATTTACTTAAGGCTTTTTTCAGGGAAGACTACTTTACTTTATACTCTCACTTGTGGCTACTTAATAATGCTGAAAGATTACCTGATTATTCAAATTTATATTTTCTGTGTGGGAGTTTTTATGAAGACTCTCATTCCATAACCATAGCTAGAGGGCTCATATCCATCTGTTTTTGCTTTCTTGTCCTCTCACATTACTTCTACATTGCTTCAGTTTCATTTTATTGTGCAAATAATTTGTGACACTCTGCTGGGGTTACCAGAATTGGGTTACTGTGATATCCCTCTCAGCATCAGCAAGTGAGAGCTGCTGCTAAGCTATGTGTTAACTCCCTGAAACATCAGCTTGTCTGCCTTGCCAGCAATCTCTTCAAGACTCTTGCCTAGCAGGTACAATCAGTTGAACCTCATTTGCTCCTGGAGACAGCACACAGCAGCTTATTGCCTTAAATGGATACTCTGTTTCAATCAAAGCACTGAACTGGTTTCCAGTAAAAGTAAAATAATTTTATTAATGAAAGGACATAGGTTTAAGTTATATCAACTATAAGGAAATAAAGATAGAAATAGTTATAAACAGACAAGTAAGAATATAGTCCTAAGACTTCAGTCTAACTTAACAAACTAGATAGGGCCAGGGGATGATCAAGGCACGTAAGGAGCACTCAAGATAAGGCCGTTGCAGAGCTAGTAAATGAATTCTTTGCATCAGTGTTCACTGCAAATGATATGAGTGAGATATGCACCCAGGAGCCATTATTTTTTGGTGACATATCTGAGGAACTGTCCCAGAGAGAGGTGTTAATAGACGAGGGGTTTGGAACGAATTGATAAACTAAACAGCAGTGAGTCACCAGGACCAGATGGTATTCACCCAAGAGTTTTGAAGGAACTCAGAAATGAAATTACAGAACTGCTAACCATGATATGTAACCCATTGCTTATATCAGCCTTTGTACCAGATGTCTGGAGGGTAGCTAATGTAACAATGATTTAAAAAAAAATAAAATGAATTTTAAAAAAAGCTTCAGAGGTGATCCTGGCAATTACAGGCCAGTAAGCCTAACTTCAGTACCAGGCAAATTGTTTGAAACTGAAGTAAATAACAGAAGTATGAGAACAGATGAACACGATATGTCAGGGAACAGTCAACCTGGCTTTTGTAAAGGGATATCATGCCTCACCAATCTATTAGAATTCTCAGAGAGTGTCAACAAACACATGCACAAGGGTAATCCAGTTGATACAGTTTACTTGGTCTTTCAGGAAGCCAAAGGGTCTAAAGCAAAGTACGCAGTCATGGGATAAGTGGGAAGGTCCTCTAATGGATAAGTAACTGGTTAAAAGATAGGAAATAATTTTACTTAGAAAAGCAACTCCTAACCAAAAGAACTCTTCATCATAGACACCCAGATTTCCACACTTTCTTTGATTTTTATTAATGTGTTATTTCTTTTTATTAGCAACATTGTAGCTGTTCAGCTAAAGCAAAGGCATAATTATTCCTGACTATGTGGTGTTCTCGCTTTCAGCTAACGGTGGTTGGGTACAAAAAATGGCTGCGGTTATGTCAAGTCTAGTTTTCTTGTAACACCCTGAGATCTATGCTGTTCAACTTATTGATAAATAATTTGAAAAGGGAGCGGTAAAATTTGAAGACAATATTAAATTCTTCTTCGAGTGCTTGCTCATATCGATTCCAATTAGGTGTGCGCGCACCGCATGCACGCTCATCGGAAGATTTTTACTCTAGCAACACTCGGTGGGTTGGCTGGGCGCCCCCTGGAGTGGTACCGCTATGGCGCTGGATATATACCCCTGCCGACCCAAGGACCCTTCAGTTCCTTCTTACTGCCCGTGTCGGTCGTTGGAACAGTGGAGTGTGGCTTAGCTGATCTCCATCTCCCTAGCTACTCATAGTTCTTTTATTAATTCTCGTGTATATAATTGTAAATTCTATAGTTATAGTTAGTTTTATTCATTCTGTGTTATAGTTAGTGCATATAGTTGACAGGGGTTCAGGGATTAGCCCCTTCCCCGCACCTGGTACCGAGCCCCATGCCCAGTTCACCGGTCTTCAAATCGTGCTCTACCTGCCACACGCCGATGCCAATCGAAGATCCCCATGACTCTTGCCTTAAGTGCCTCGGGGAATCCCACCTCTCGGATAAGTGCCGGATCTGTAGGGCCTTTAAGCCCAGGACGAAGAAGGAGCAGGACTTTCATCTGAAACAGCTCCTGATGGAGGCAGCTCTTACTCCTCCACCCTCGGCACCGAGCGCTGGACAGTCCGTATCAAGCAGAAGCGTCTCCTCGGCATCAGATCGAGCCGGTACCGCTAAGGCCCCTCGGCACTGACCGTCGCCGGCCCCATCGTGTGCTCGGCACCGTTCCCTCTCTCTGCGGGTTAAGAAGCATAAGACTCCAGCGGCTTCCGTGCCACCTGCACCGCAGTTGGAGCACCCGCCTAAGTCGGACCGCTCAGCACCGACACCTGCCATGGCACCGACAGTTTCGGCACCGTCGATTCCGGTCCCACAAGGGCCGTCAAGTCCGGCGCCTGAAAGCTCCTCGGTGCATGCCGTGGTTGAGCTCACAATTCCCTTCATGCCGGAGACCTTTTCTACCGCAAGGGAGCTGATCGCCTTGACGAAGTCCGCGCTGCCTCAAACCCCAGCACCGCCAGTGAGGATCATTCAATCGATAGGCAAGCCCGCCCTGCTGAGGCCACCCTCTGTTGGCACCATCGAGAGGCACCAATCACGATCACAGTCCCACCGGCGCTCTCGGTCCCGTTGCCGATCCCAGTCCCAACGCCGCTCGCAGTCCTGGCACCGCTCTCCATTTCGGTACCAGTCACACTCACGGCACCGCTCAGCATCCCGTTTGCCGGCCCGCTACTCTCGGCACTGATCCAGCTTCCAATACCGTTCCCGGCACCGCACCTCTCGCAGCCACTCTCGCCGTCGAGCCTCCAGATCCTGTCGACCTCCCGGCACCGCTCCGGTCGCAGGTCCCAGTCTCGTTCCTGGTACCGGTATGGTAGTCGGTACTGCTCTCCGGTGCCACACAGGGAAAGGTCGTTTAGAGATCGTGACCCTTCCCAGGGGTTTTCAGTGCCTCCTTGGCCATCTCGTCACACATCTGTGTCATCTCACACGGACAGTGCTTCCTATGCACAGGACCGGAACTCAGATGTGCCTGGCCATGTCTTTCAGGAGACCCAGACCCAGGAACAGGGACCCCACCAGTGGTCATTCTGGACACCTTGGGCATACCATCAAGCCCAAGGTGCACCTCCAATGCCATCCTGCTCCACACCATCGGAACACCAGGTACCGGAGGCAATGAGCAGCCGCCCCCCTCCCGCGGGTACAGAGGAGGCTCTCATTCAGCCGACAATGTCTCAAGTTCCACCCGAGACTGACGTTGCTCAAGAACAGGAGCCCACGCAGGAACCTCTTATCCCTGACCTTTCCTCTTCCTCCTCTCCAGATAAAGCGGTGGCAGGGACATCCTCCTCAAGCCCTCCTCCAATTGACCTGCGGGCACATCAGGACCTCCTGAGGCAGGTGGCTCTGAATATGAATCTTCAGGTGGAGGAGGTCCCGGAGATAGAGGACCCGGTGGTGGATATCCTGTCAGCTGACACCCCCACATGAGTGGCCTTGCCGTTTATCCGCACGATACAAGCAAACGCCAATACCATCTGGCAATCTCCAGCATCTATTACACCCACGGCCAGGGGAGTTGAGTGGAAGTACATGGTACACTCTAAGTGGTATGAGTACCTGTACGTGTACCCTGCTCCCTTGTCGTGCAATCAGTCAATGAAAGGAAATCCCATGGCCAGCAAGCTGCTGCCCCAAAATCAAAGGAGGCTAGGCACATGGACTTATTGGGCCGCAGGGTATATTCTACTGGGGGCCTCCAACTCAGAGTGGCAAAGAAGCAAGCCCTGCTCAGCCGGTACAATTATAACACCTGGATGGCGGTGGAGAAATTCAAGGAGTTCATTCCGCAAGACTCTTGCCCAGAGTTTGCTGCCCTTTTGGAGGAAGGGAAGAAGGTGGCGAGAACTTCTCTCCAGGCCTCCCTGGACGCAGCTGACTCTGCAGCCAGGACCTTGGCTTCAGGTGTCGCCATGAGGCGGATATCATGGCTTCAGGTCTCAGGCCTTCCACCTGAGTTACAAACCACCATACAGGACCTGCTCTTTGATGGTCAAGGTCTATTCTCTGAAAAGACTGACCCCAGGCTGCAGAGCCTTAAGGACAACAGGGTCATCATGCACTCTCTCGGGATGCACACCCCGGTGACTCAGCGCAGGTCCTTCCGTCCCCAGCCTCATCGCCCTTATCCCCCGTCTAGACCGAGACAGGACTTCGGCAGAGGACGTTGCCGAGGCAATCGTAGACGGCGGTCTGGACCCCAAGGGGGCCAGAATCAAGGTCCCTCCAAATCACCTACGGGGCCAAAGTCAAACTTTTGAAGGTGTACCCGAGGACGGCTTACCTGTTCCTTTCCAGGATCCTTTACCCCCCTTTTCCAACCGCCTCTCCTTTTTTCTCCCTGCGTGGTGCCAGCTAATTTCAGATCATTGGGTCCTATGCACGGTGGAACTTGGGTGCCATCTCCAGTTTATTTCACCCCCTCCCTTCCAACACCCACCCTCGTCCCTCTTCAGGGACCCCTCTCACGAGCAATTCCTCTTACAAGAGGTGTGCACGCTCTTTACCATGGGAGCCATAGGGGAAGTACCAGAAGACAAAAGGGGGAAGGGGTTCTACTCCTGCCATTTCCTAATCCCCAAGGCAAAGGGAGGTCTCAGACCTATCCTGGACCTGCGAGAACTCAACAAGTTCATGATAAAGTTGAAGTTCCGCATGATATCCCTGGGGACCATCATCCCATCCTTGGATCCCGGAGACTGGTATGCCGCCCTCGATATGAAGGACGCGTATTTTCACATCGCCATTTATCCTCCACACAGGCGGTACCTCCGATTTGTAGCCAACCGTCAGCATTTCCAGTTTACACTCCTACCGTTTAGCCTCCCTACAGCACCGAGAGTATTCACAAAGTGCATGGCTGTAGTCGCCGCCTCCCTCCGTTGCTGCCAGATACACGTCTTTCCGTATCTCGACGATTGGCTCATCAGAGGGACCTCCGAGACACAAGTCACCCATCATGTAGGCATCGTCAAGGACCTATTCATATGTCTAGGCCTGATGATCAATACAGACAAATCCACTCTGGTTCCCACACAGAGGATAGACTTCACTGGGGCCATCCTGGACTCCAATCTCGCCAGAGCCTGCTTACCACCGACTCGGTTTCAGGCGATGGTAACAATTATCCAAAGCCTACAAAACTTCGGTTCGCACTTGTCTCGGTCTGTTGGGTCACATGGCTGCCTGCATGTTTGTGACCAAACACGCCAGGCTACGTCTCCGTCCCCTCCAATCTTGGCTCAACTCAGTATACCACCCGGGCAGAGATGCCATAGACACGATAGTCACCATTCCCCCGAGCATCCTAGGCTCCCTTGACTGGTGGCTGACGCCCTCCCTGGTGTGTGCAGGGATGTCGTTCCACCCACCCCAGCCTTCCATGGCCCTGACGATGGATGCTTCATCTCTCGGCTGGGGTGCCTACCTCGGACATCTTCGCACTCAAGGCCTTTGGTTATCTCAGGAGCTGGCCTTGCACATCAATGTTCGAGAGCTGAGAGAAGTCCGCCTCACGTGCCAGGCATTTCAACAGCACTTACAAGGCCGCTGTGTCTCTGTTCACAGACAACACAATGGCCATGTATTACATAAACAGGCAGGATGGGGCATGGTCCTCCTCCCTTTGTCAGGAAGCCATCCAGCTCTGGGACTTCTGTATAACCCACTCAATAGACCTGGTAGCGTCTTTTCTCCCAGGCATTCGGAACACTCTGGCGGATTGACTCAGCAGATCCTTCCTGTCTCATGAGTGGTCGATTCGTCCGGACATTATTCATTCCGTTTTCCGGAAGTGGGGCTTTCCCCGTATAGACCTCTTCGCTTCCCGCGAGAACAGGAAATGCCAGATGTTCTGCTCCTTCCAAGGCCTCTCCCCGGGCTTGATCTCGGACGCTTTCCTGATGCCTTGGACGAGCCAACTACTTTACGCCTTTCCACCGTTCCGGTTGGTTCACAGGGTCCTGATAAAGCTCCGCAGGGACAGAGCTCACTTGATCATGATCGCTCCAGCATGGCCCAGGTGGCACTGGTACACTATGCTGCTCAACCTGTCGATAGCCAACCCAATTACCCTGCCTCTTCGCCCAGACCTCATAACTCAGGACCACGGCAGACTTCACCACCCAGACCTGCAGTCCCTTCATCTCACAGCATGGCTGCTGCGTGGGAAAACCAGTCCGAGTTACTTTGCTCAGCCTCAATACAACAAGTACTCCTGGGTAGCAGGAAACCTTCCACTCAGTCAACATGTCTGGCCAAGTGGAAGCATTTCTCCTGCTGGTGCGAAACGCAGAATGTCACTCCCACCAAGGCCTTGATCCCCCCACCATCTTGGACTACCTCTGGTATCTCAAACAGCAAGGCCTAGTGATATCATCACTGAGGGTGCACTTGGCGGCCATCTCTACCTTCTACCCAGAGGAGAGTAGCCACTCCGTATTCTCGCACCCTGTGGTTTCTAGGTTCCTCAAGGGCTTGGAGCGCCTATACCCCCAAGTATGACGCCCTGCCCCAGCCTGGGACCTCAACCTGGTTCTAACCAGACTCATGTCTGCCCCCTTCAAGCCTTTAGCAACCTGCTCACTACTATACCTGTCCTGGAAGACAGCTTTCCTCGTAACCATTACATTGGACAGACGAGTCTCTGAGCTTCGGGATCTCACGGTGGACCCACCGTATACTGTGTTTCACAAGGACAAGGTGCAGTTGTGACCACAGCCGGCGTTCCTTCCTAAAGTGGTTTCGGCCTTTCATGTAAACCAGGACATCTTCCTTCCGGTCTTCTTCCTGAAGCCACGTTCATCACGACAGGAGCAACAATTGCACTCCCTAGACGTCCGTAGAGCTCTCACATTTTATATCGAGCGCACAAAACCCTTTCGTAAAACGCCCCAACTCTTCGTCGCGGTGGCAGGCTGAATGAAGGGCCTACCTGTCTCCTCCCAGATGATCTCATCTTGGGTGATGGCGTGCATCCGTACTTGTTATGACTTGGCTCATGTTTCCTTGAGCCACCTCAGCGCTCACTCTACCAGAGCTCAGGCTTCATCTGCCGCCTTCCTGGCTCATGTACCCATCCAGGAGATATGTTGCGCAGCTACCTGGTCCTCGGTCCATACTTTTGCCTCTCATTATGCTCTGGTTCAACAGTCCAGAGATAATGCAGCCTTTGGCTCAGCAGTTTTGCACTCTGCAACATCTCACTCCGACCCCACCACCTAGGTAAGGCTTGGGAATCACCTAATTGGAATTGATATGAGCAAGCACTCGAAGAAGAAAAGACGGTTACTCATCTTTGTAACTGTTGTTCTTCAAGATGTGTTGCTCATATCCATTCCAAACCTGCCCTCCTTCCCCTCTGTCGGAGTAGCTGGCAAGAAGGAACTGAAGGGCCGTTGGGTGGGCAGGGATATATATCCAGCGCCATAATGGTGCCACTCCAGGGGGCGCCCAGCCGACCCACCGAGTGTTGCTAGGGTAAAAATCTTCTGCCCAACGTGCACGTGGCACGCGCACACCTAATTGGAATGGATATGAGCAGCACATCTCGAAGAACAACAGTTACAACAGTAAGTAACCATCTTTTACTCAGTATAGTTAAGTCCAAAGGTGACTGCAATGAGTTATAAAGGGATTTCACAAAACTGGATGACTGGGCAACAAAATGACATGAAATTCATTGTTAAGTGCAAAGTAATTCATATTGGGGGAAAAAATAACCCCAATTGTATGTACAAAATGAAGGGGTCTAAATTAACTGTTTCAATTCAAGAAAGAGATCTTGAAGTCATTGTGGATAATTCTCTGAAAACATCTGCTTAATGTGTAGTGGCAGTCAGAAAGGTTAACAGTGTTTGAAACCATTAGGAAAGGGATAGATAAAAAGACAGAAAATATCAGAATGCCACTACATAAATCCATGGTACGCCAACACCTTGTATACTGGGTGCAGTTCTGGTATCCCCATTTCAAAAAAGAATTATATTAAAATTGGAAAAGGTACCAAGGAGGACAACCAAAATGATGAAGGGTATGGAACAGTTTTCATACAAGGAGAGTTTAAAATGACTGGGACTATTCAGTTTAGAAAAGAGATGATTAAGGGAGGAATATGATGGGGTCTATAAAATCATGAATGGTGTGTAGAAAGTGAATAGGGAAGTGTTATTCACCCCTTTCACATAACACAAGAACCAGGGGTCACCCAATGACATTAATAGGCAGCAGATTTAAAACAAACATAAGGAAGTACTTCTTCACACAGTGCTCAGCCTGTGGAACTCATTGTCTGGGGATGTTGTGAAGACTAAACGTATAACTGGGTTTAAAAAGAGCTAGATACGTTCATGGAAGATAGGTCTATCAATGGCTGTTAGCCAAGATGGTCAGAGGGACAACCCTGTACGTGTCAATTGTCCCTAAAATGACTGCCAGAAGCTGCAACTTGATGATGGGATGTTTCCCTCTTTAATTGCCTTATTCAGTTCATTCCCTCATCCCCACGGAGCGGTGCACTGCTATCCCACAGTTCCCGTGTTCTCCGTCACCCATTGGAATTCTGGGTTAAGCTCCCAATGCTTGATGAGGCAAAAACATTGTCGCGGGTGGTTTTGGGTACATGTCATCAGTTGCCCCTCCCTCCGTGAAAGCAATGGCAGACAATCATTTCACACCTTTTTTCCTGGGTTACCTGTGCAGACACCGTACCACGGCAAGTATGAAGGCCACTCGGTTCACCCTCACCGCTACTGTTGTGGGAAAGTCTACTGTGGGGACTCCTGTGATCCAAGAAGCCAATGCAATCAATCATTGACGTTCTGTTATCAAAGGTAGTGATTCTGGGAAATGTGCGGGCCTTTTTAGATTTTTAGGTGCATCATATTCCTCTCCTTTATCACTGGCGAAGAAGTCTTGCAGCCATACATTCCAGTCCGGTCGGCTCTGTAACACCGCATAGCACTTCTGTGGTTGACACATGTAACAGGGCTCTTGCTCTTTTGCCTTGGCCAAGGTACCTTGCCCTACTCAGACCTCCAAGCATTCGACACAGAAGCATCTGCAGCAGATAGCATTGGTACACAGCATCAGCTCCTTGCCTTCGCAGCAAGTGGTGCTAACCATCCTTATCGGACGTATAGCTTGGCCAGCGGTCCTGGGAAGTCTTCCCTGCTCAGCTCCTAACAATCTCCAGGGCATGGTGTACAGCTCCACCGCTTCCACTGCAACTCTAGTCTCCTGCAGCCCTGCTCTCCTGCTGTCCAGTGATGAGCTTGGGGGATCCGTTTTGGTCCTCCTGGGTGCTGCTGGCAGCAGATGGTGCAGTAGCACTGCTAATCATCCTCATCCACCACTTCCGCTGCAACTCTGCTCTCCTGCTCAGTGGATCCGTTCGTGAAGCTTGCACAGTAGTAAGGAGCAGTTCAACTATAGGCTGAGCAAGTGCAGAATGATGGTAGACTGTGCCTTTGGATGTTTAAAAGCTCGCTGGCACCATTAGTCAGTCCTCAGCGCAACCAACATTCCCATTGTTATTGCTGCGTGCTTCATAATATCTGTGAGAGTAAGGGGGAGACGTTTATGGTGGGGTGGCAGGTTCAAGCAAATCGCTAGGCATCTGATTTTGAGCAGCGAGACACCAGGGTGATTAGAAGAGCACAGCAAGGCACGCTGCGCATCAGAGAGGCTTTGAAAACCAGTTTCATGACTGGCCAGGCTTCGATGTGACAGTTGTGTGCGTTTCTGCTTGATACAAACCCACCCCCTTTGTTGATTTTAATTCCCTATAAGCCAACCACACTTCCCGCTTTGAAATAAAGTAACTATTCTTTTGAAACTAGGCATTCTTTCTTTATTAATTTTTTAAAAAAAGAGAGATAACGGACAAGGTAGCCTGGTGGGGTGGGGGAGGAGGGAAGGACAAGGCCACATTGCTTATTGTAGCCACACTAGAAATCAAACTGTTTAATGACAGCCTTTTGTTGCTTGGGCCATCCTCTACAGTGGAGTGGCTGGGTGCCCGGAGCCTCCCCCAGCCTGCATTCTTGGGCATCTGATGAGGAGGCTATGGAACATGGAGAGGAGGGAAGGCGGTTATAAGGTGGATGCAGCAGGGGTCTGTGATCTTGTTGGTTTTCCTGCAGCTCCAACAGACGCTTCATCATGTCATTTGCCCCCTCCCCCCCATTAGCCTCAGCATCACATCCTGCCTCCGCTCTTCATGATCACTTAATTCTTTCCTGGCTTCTGCCACTGAATGCCTCCATGCATTAAGCTGTGCCCTATCAGTGTGGGAGGACTACATGAGCTTGGAAAACATGTCATTCTGAGTGTTTTTTTTTTTCGCCTACTAATCTGCGATAACCTCAGGGATGGAGATGATGGGGGAACCTAGAAACATTCTACACTCTACAATTCTGGGGGGACTGCATGGTCACCAGTGCTGCTGAGTTTGCCATGCTGACCAAACAGGAAATGAAGTTCAAAAGTTCCCCAGGGCTTTTCCTGTGTACCTGGCTAGTGCATCAGAATTTAAAGCGCTGTCCAGAGCGGTCACAATGGAGCAGTCTGGGATAGCTCCCGGAGGCCAATACCATCGATTTGCATCCCCACTATCCCAAATTTGACCCACCAAAGTCGATTTTAGCGTTAGTCCCCTCATTGGGGAAGAGTACAGAAGTCGATTTTAAGAGCCCTTTAGGTCGACAGAACGGGGTTGGTTGTGTGGATGCAATCATTTTTAAGTTGACCTAACATGTCTAAATTCGACCTAATCCCATAGTGTAGACCAGGCCTCAGAAGAAATATTTATTGTAATTTTAAAAAAAAATCCATACCAGTATATCAGCTGTGTAGTCAATATCATTCAAAAACTATATTTAATATATATTAATAATTCAAAGAAGCTACAGGGGAGGCGTAATGATATACAAATACTATTTTTCACTAGCTCTCCTGTTCAAATCTAGTACAAGTTCATGCAGACTGAGAGTCAGGGACAGTTCATGCCTGCTGATAGTGGGCATGTGGAATAAGGACAGCCTGCTTCAGTAGTGTTATTGAGCATGCTCAGTCTGTATGAGCATGCTCAGTACAAGCCAAGCAGAAAATCTGGAGTGGTGGGGGCATGTGACCCTGCGTATCACTGCTGCTGAGAGTTACTATCTGAGATGTGGTTTTGTTTTCTTAATACAAAGTTGTAGCATGTTGGTGGAAAGGAACAGGGGAACCCTGAGTTCATTCCGAACTTAATAAATACTAGGACTATCAATTTTTTAAACATTAAAATAATTTATTGGGGTGGTGTTCCTATGGTTTTATTTAGGTATGCAATAATTTCTTTATTCTTTATTCTCCTTGATCCCCAACAGAGGGAGCAAGGAGAGGCAGCAGAGCCAGAAGGGAAGAGGCAGGGCCAGAGTCTCTCTGCTTCTGGCCACGCTGCTCTCCCTCCAGCCTCTGAAGCAGCTGCAGCTCCGGGGCTGGCAGGTTGCAGCCGTACCACTCGACCTCACGCCCCAGAGCAGGCTGTGGCCGTGCCGCCCAACCGAGCCCACTGGAACATGCTGCAGTCATGCCACCCGGTCTGGCCTGCCGCAGCAGGCTGTGGCCGTGCTGCCCAGGCTGCTGGAGCAGCTCCAGCCAAGCCAGAGAGATCCCCAGATAAGGTGAGAAGGGATGGGGAGAGTTGGGGGGGGGGGTCCTGAGCTAAGTCTGGGGTCGTGTGGGAGATGGTCACAGGGGTTACTCTCCTGACCTCCAGCTTCCCTCCCCCGCCACCTCCCCCCACCCCAAAAAAAAATTCCCCACCAGTTGCTGTTCCGGCCCATCAGGGTAAATAGCTGGCGCGCCAAAACACTTGTCTTCCTTAGGTTTACCTCCGTGCCATCTCAGCCCACCAACGGCTTATCCTGATGGCCCAGGAGCCACAGTTTACTGGCTCCTGAATTATAGGGTCAGCTTATGAACGAGTCATAAAAAAATTCCATTTTTACTTATACATCTTGGAGGGTCAACTTATAAACGAACTGGCTTATGATCGAGTATATACGGGTATTTATGAAATTGTTCATTTAGATATTGGTGAATGTGCATCAGCAGATGAGCTTGTAGGACCATTATCAAACCTCATGCAAACTTTTAAAAATAGTCAACCTTCCATTTTAAAGGTGGTGTCTTCCAAAATCCTATCCTCAGATATAATCAAAGGATCCAGATACAATGATGGTTTTGAACTGAAAACTATACGAGTTGACAGAATTTTGTGAAAACAGCAGAGTCTGTCTGGAGAAGCCAGTGAGGCTGGGGAAGAAGAGATCCCTTTTGGGATGCAAGAATGTGTCAAGGAGGACCTTAGCACATTATTTTGCATGGCTAAAGACCACTAAACTGAGTAATGCCTTTGTATCTGCAGGCAATCTAAGCATCTACTTGTGTAGAAGCAGACCACACTCTGTGCCCATTAGAGGCAGTTCCAGCTTTATAGGTGTATTAGTATATGTGCATGTTACCATGAACGTGCATGTAGGATAGGAAGACAGCCTCTTTCCTGGAGTGGGTATTGTAGGAAGCAGTCATCCCCTGTTTATCCCCTTTTCTATGATTATAGGGTGAGTTGCCCACTGCTCAGATGGGGCATGCTTTCATCCTATAAAATGCAGACTTCCTCCACTTATAGTTGAGGAAACCTCCCTCCCACAAATTTCTGACAGTCCTCTCAGTAACTAGGACAAGCAACTGATTGCTGATTATCAGCTGCTGAAATCTTCCCAGTGTTCATCGCTTTCAGTGGCCAAGTGCCTTGCTATGTAATCATTTTATATGGTCCAGTGTGGTGATATGACTTCCGTAGAATGCATACATGTTTGCAACTTTCCAGCTTGGGAAGGTAATCTGGAGTTAAAGGAACAGATTCTTGTATACCTGGTGGAGTCTTGGGTTTGTCAGGGGCTTTTTAATGGAAAATGTAGTAAAGATGAGACAAGAAATACACTAAAAACTGATCTTTTACTAATTAGGTGTATAGTAACTTAAAATTGACTCCCTGTGCTCAGTGAAGAGGGGCTGGCCCCACAACTGTGATTCCTTTTTCTGCTCATTGGAAGCTAACGGAGAGAGGAGGGAAGTGGTATCAGGATGGCTCCCGGTCCCACCCTTTCCCTTTCCCTTTCCAATGAGGTGAAGATGGTAGTGTATTTGGGGCCAGCCTACATGGCACAGCAAACCCTATGTTTACAAGTGCCCTAGAACTGAGCCAGAGGACCTTGGGGACCACAGCATGGGGCTGCACCCATTTTTAGCATCCTCACTCTAGAATGAAGACTATCAAATACATGATTTATGAAAACATAGAAATGCATGATGATTTTACTGTATTTAGTCAGAATGGCTAATGTCAGAAGAAAAGAAACACTTGAAACACATTCTTGCATGTTCTCATTTTGCAGAAATTAGGTTCAGTCCACAGCTTCTTATAATGTTGAATACTAACTGTCCTTCAAGTCCATTGGCATCTGCAGAGATGCAATTGTTAGTTGTCTAATAACTTATATTTGCATAGTAATAGAGTAGCTGCTCTTGCGTAATTTGCTGTACAAGAACAGACACCATTATTTCCATGGTGTCAGTAACAATCGAGAGTAATTTCTGCTACCTCTAGGAGTCAGTCAAGTATTAAGTATTTGTGTTCGTCCTAGTAAAGAAGCTGCCTTCCTTGTTGACCTTCATTCTGTTTATACTATTGTTCAGTTCAATGAGGACGACACCTCACGTTATTTTAAATTAGTACCTTTTAATAACCACCTTTGGTGGGTTCTTTTGAGTTTTTTTTCCTTCATGCAGTTTTCTTAATATGTAATGAATGCTCTGACATTTCCCTCTTATCTAGTTTCATCAGGAATATATATAATATCTCATGTTCTGCTTATGTCCTTTTTAGGGGTAAAATCAATTATCATGTATCGTGTATCATGTATCATCTAATATAGTTAAAACAAGGTGTCAAAAACTATAACTCAGCATGGAAATAGTATTTGAATTTTATATGAATTTGTTTACAATTTAAATGTGGCTTACCAATGCTTCAGATTGAAAATAGCGTATATCTGCTTATCTTTTACTTAAGAAATAACTCCATTAGTTACAGGTGCACAGAGGAATAACTATCAGGGAATAAGAGTAGGCAGTCTGGCCTACCAGTCATAGCTGATTTGGGGTCTGTACATCATGTAGTCACTGAATGGGAGTTGGAGGAATCGCAAAGAGCCAGGTTCAGTAAGCAAGAGTTGAAGTCAGGCCAGGGTCAGAGACTGGAGAATAATAGCAGAGTGGAGTCTGGAGGCAAGAGTCAGGGTCAGAATCAGGCTGTGATTGGAGGCTGGTGATCAGGAGACAAGTCAAAGTTCTGAGTGGCAGCAGGCCAAAGTCTATGTGGTGCCTAGACAATGTCCCCAGGGTAAAATAGGATGCTTGGCTAATCAAAGGGCTGCAGGGTCCTATCACTCTGCCCCCCTTGGGTGGTACTTCCTGGAGTACCTATTCTCCACAATGCTCCCTGGTTGTGGCTCTGCATGGCCTCCTGTGGGAACATCAGGCTCTCCAGACCCAGGTTCTACTCCATAGATACTGACAATACCCATATCCCACACTCATGCATTAGTTTATTTTAAAATTCATAGTTTCCCTGTTGGGGTTTTTTAAATTAGAATAAAACAAGAAAATAGGCATAAATGATTGTAAACATGAATTATTTTAATACCAATTAGAACTAGATGGCATAAATGTTATCACGTAAGCCAGTCAGCAAATGATTAGTAAAAAGTATGTTAATTATTTCTATTATACACTTATAAAGGAGAAATCATGGGGCTAATCATTGAAAATTTTACATACATAAATAAAAATTAGTCATTTGAGACATCCCATTGATCTTATTGCAACTGCCTGTGTGGGTATGGACTTCACTCCTGAGTAAGTGGTTTGTAGGCTGAAGCTGTATAATAGTAGTTTTGCATTCTTAAAAGTAAAAATTTCACATTGAGTAAAATTGTTTTATCTGTGGAAATTTAGGGTATGTCTGCACTGTAATTAGACACCCACGGCTGGCCTGCGTCAGTTCACTTGGGCTAAGGGGCTGTTTAATTGTGGTGTAGATGCTTGGGCTGAAGCCCGAACTCTGAGACCCTGCAAGGGGTAAGACTCCCAAAGTTCAGGCTCCAGCCAAAGCCCAAATGTCTACACCACAATTAAACAGCTCCTTAGCTTGACAAAGGCCAGCTGTTGGTGTCCAATTACAGTGTAGATAGATCCTGAGATGCTATCTTGGGGCCCAGTCCTGAGAGGGACTGAGCACTGTCTGGAAGCTATGGTTCACCCTCACAGTTGAAGGTGTTCCGCACTTCATAGTGATTGTGAGAGAAATCTTGGCTCCATTGAACTGAAAAGGAGTTTTGTTACTGACTTTAGTGGGCCAGGATTTCACCACAAGCTCTCTGGGTTCTAAAAATGTATTTTCCTTTATTGCGTATACTTATGTAATTTTTCACCTACAGTAAATGCAATATGCCTGTAATACTGTTTTATCTATTTATGAAGTCAATGGCTACAACAGTAATATTTCTGTACTACTTAAAACATGCTTTTTTATTTATTTATTTATTTTTGAGAATGGACATTAAGATAAATAAGACACTGACAAAAGTGACAGAGTAAAAGCCTGTTCTGGTCATATTTAAAGTTTACCAGAATATGACATTGTCTGGAGATCCTTCCTTATGGCTTGCTTCCTCCACACGAAGTACTGTAAGAGAAGAGAAGTAAGAAAATAAACTTCCAGCAAAGTTATGCTCTTTGCACTTCATCTCAAGCGTAAGATGCTTCCTGATCAACAAAATCTGTGTATGTACATCTTGTATGTGGGAGGTGGAGGGGTTAAAACAGGATTAGTTTTGGTGTACAGTTTGACCTGATGTCTAGTGGAGACAGAGTCATGGATGTGAATCAGCTAGCTGAGGCTCAGTACAGATAGGTAGAGCCCTACCAATTTCACAGTCCATGGAAAAAAATCACGGACCATGAAATCATCCTTTCCCTGTAAAATCTGATTTCCCCATGGCTCGTAGTTGCTAGTCCAGACACACTGGGGAGAGACAGAAATTGTCCTTCACCTGCATGGCCACTCTTGGTGGGGAGGTCAGACCCACCTCCAGAGGCAGTGCAGAAATGAAGGTGGTACACACTCACTTCTGCGCTGCAGCAGTCCAGGAGCTGGGCTCCGGGCTTCCAATCCCCCTTTCCCCCTTGGCTCTGGGTGCCGAGCTCAGGGCTAGTTTCCCCCAGCAGCTCCTGCCAGACTAGGGGCTTCTGCTTCCAGCAGCTGCACCCGAGGCAGCCTCAGTTCCAGGCTTCTGCCCCCAACCTGGCGGCTCCTACCGCAGCTCCAGGCAACAAGCTTGGGGCTTCTTCCTCCAGTGGCTCCTGCTAGGGCTCAGGGCTTCCGCCCTTCCCTCCACTCCAGCCGGGGCTCAAGGCAGCCCACGCTGGGGCTTCCCCCCTTCCCCCCAGGCAAGACATCCCAGGTTCTGGACTTCTGCCCCTCACTGCTCTAGCTGGGGTTTGGGGCAGCCCTGGTTTGGGGCTTCTGCCTCCCTAGCCGGGACAACCTGGGCTCAGGGCTTGCCCCCAAGCCAGGGCTTGCGGCAGTCCAGGCTCGAGGCTTCTTACGAGACTCTGGTGACTCAGTCTGGGCTTCCACCCTGGGGTGGCTTCTGGTGGCTGGGGCCCCCAATTTTTCCTTAATCTGTCACTGGCCTGGACTAGCTGTTAGGAGCCCCCCGACAGCAGCATAGAGGAGATCTTAGCCACTTCCACCAACTTTCTCTAACTGCAGGAAGCTTGCAGTGAGGATGGCAATCATGGGACTTCCCATCCCACACCTCTCCATTCCCATTTTGGTTTGGAACCCCAATGGTTACAACATCCTGAAATGACCAATTTTAAAAACCCGTGGCTGTGAAATTTTGGTAGGGCCCTGCAGATAGGACTGAGGTGTTGCTATTAGGTTGGAGGAAAGAGCATGAAAATATGGCACAAATTATATCCACTACTTGAGTCTGGGAATGTGACTCTCATTTTTCACTGAAGTCCATAAACTATGTTTTATTAGATGTACAACTGCTTATAGTGTGTGACCAGGACTTTCTCACCTTTGTGTCTGGTTGGAAGGCTGAGGCTCTTTCTTTCACATATTGATCATGTTAGTTATGTCAAGAGAATATTATACTAGAGCTAAACATTCTGCATTAGCTTCCTTTTGGTTTTCTCTTGGAATCTGTGGTGTTGGTTTTAACCCTGTGTGGCAAATTGCCGGTATTGTTCTCTGGGTCTCGCGCTTTCTCTTCTCTGGGGTAGGTTCAGGGCGATATTGCTTGCCTCTGAACCAGTTCTTAATCACTCCCCTAGTGTCCTTGGAGGAGGGGAGTGGAGAGGGAGGGACCTGGGCCCGCCCTCTACTCCAGGTCCCAACCCAGGGGCCCTGGGGTTGTGGTGAACCACTTGACTAGCGGTTTCTTCCCCTGGGTTACTTCCCTCTCATACCCGTCAGCTTGTGAAGGGCTTCTCGCCTCTCTTCTATACAAGCCTGGTGCCCCTTACCTAGGGTTTCTGTTGGGCTTCCCAATCCACCGCAGCACTCCTCCAAACCTTCTATTTCTCTCTGGACAAACTCTTCTCTTCTGCAATCTGCACTCTGCTCCAATCCAACCTTTCTCCTTCAACTACCACCCCCTGTCTGACTGAAGCAGGGGTTTATATCCCATGACTGGAGTCAGGTGCTCTAACTGAAGTCAGGTGCTCTAATTGGCCACAGCTGTTCTAGTTAATCTAAAGCAAACCTTCCTCCCTTGGCAGGGAATAAGGCCCCCTGCTAACACTCTTATGCTGCCCTCTGGCCATGCTGTATCACACCTGTAACAACATAAATTGTGTGTGACCTATCTTTGTGAATATCACCTCTTTATAAGCCATACTTCTGCATTTGTAATCAGTGAAGGAATCTGAATTGTAACCACTTTGGTTTGGGAAAAGGCTCATGACGTTATTTTCTGGGAAGGAATTCCCTGAATTCCTTTGGAATTCATTTCCTCTGTTTTTCCCACTACCAAATTTGTTGATCTACAGCTGTGGTTCCCAGACTTGTTCCGCCGCTTGTGCAGGGAAAGCTGCTCCAGGCCAATGGGAGCTGCTGGAAGCAGTGGCCAGTACATTCCTCGGCCTGCACCACCTGCAGCAGCTCCCATTGGCCTGGAGCAGCAAACCGCGGCCACTGGGTGCTGCGATCAGCCAAACCTGCGGACATGGCAGGTACACAAACTGGCCTGGCCCGCCAGGGGCTTTCCCTGCACAAACGGTGGAACAAGTTTGGGAACTACAGGGTCTGTTACTAGGCACTTTCTTTGTAACAATTCAAAATAGATAGCACAAATAATTTATTTTTTAATAATCATGGTGGTACCTTCTAGTAATTCATGTACCTAACCTGAATAATTGTGTATTCTTATTTGTCCTTCTTTATTTCATCTCCTCTTTAATGTTTTACCCCTGCTCAGCATGTAATGCCTAAAACAAGATAAGAAGATTTTTAGGGCAAGGGCTTTGGCCAATATTTTCAAAAGTGACTACTGTTTTTTCAATGCCTCAATTATATCAGTGTTTAACTTGACACAATTTAATGAGACCTAATTTTCAGAAGGTGCATGCTCAGCACTGTCTGAAAATCAGACATCTTTAAGTTGTCTCAAGTTGAGCACTCAGAAACTGAGGCCCTCAAAATTACTAGCCACTTTTGAAAATCTTTCCCAAGGCTTGTCTTTCTGTTTGTTCTGTCAAGGGCTATGGCTTGTTCCGTTGCAGTATAATAATAGTAATAGTTATTTTAATTGCCTTTGATGCAGTAGGCAGGATTCGTTGTCTGGCTTTCACCAGTGAAGCACAGACTGAGAGTGCCTTATGGTAGATGGTCTGACTGGAATAGGGCATAAGTTGACCAATAACCTTGCTCTAGGTAGCAACCATACGCCAGCCAGCCCAGACTGCAAAGAGGGCAGGGAAGGGACAGGGACAGGGACAGGGACTGGGCTGTCAGTTAATGTAGTGATTTACAACCCAACCTAGGCAGCCTGCAGATCTGACTGAAGTTGAAAGCTGCCCTCCTCTAGTAGAATTACCATCTACTCACCATACTACGGGTGAGTACTCACTAGGACTCAGGAGTGCAACTGCTTCCATGAGGCCGAGTCAAGCCCAGTATGTTTAAATATGCATTATTACTGTTAAATATTTTATTTTCTCTTGACAGAGAATATGAGAATTTAAATTAGCAGAAATTAGGTTAGTTGCTTGGTGCAATAGAACTGTTGCTTTGGCTTTGCTTGCAAAATGTGCAAGAGCAGTTTGTCTCTAAAAGGAGCAAAATGTCAGATGAAATCACATGACATGAGCAATGAAGAAAAAGGAATTTAAATCAGTCAAAAAAAGAAAAGCTTTGTTTGTGGAGCAATTATTGGCCAAAGCATGAAACTGTGGTAAATACAATAGCTGAAACATATGTTTTACTTTTATATAAGAAACTAATTATCAGAAGTGCTGAAATGCCTTATTTACTATACACTATTCAGACCCTGCTCTGCAGACAGACTTACTAATTTTTTTAGGGACTTTTCTGTGGTACTCATCACTATAGTATCTGAGTGACTTTGCAAATATTATTGAATTTTCCTTCACAACACCACTGTGATGTGAGGAGATGGTATCCCTGTTTCACAGATGAGGAACTGAGGCACACAGGAATTATATTCAAAAGTTTCCACCAAGTTTAGGTGCAGTAATTTCCCCACACACATTATTAAAGCTTGTTTTCTCTTTTTGTTTTTGCTTTCCCCCCAAAGTTTTCCTGCTGTTTACAAAGTATTAGACCAAAGACTTTGATATGCTAGCATCTGTCCTCTGTGCCTCTCATACCCCTAGAGTAGTGGGGGGCAAACTTTTTGGCCTGAGGGCCACATCAGGTTTCAGAAATTGTCTGGAGGGCCAGTTAGGGGAGGCTCTGACCCCCCCCCCCCAACAGACAGGCATGGCCCAGCCCCTGCTCTGACCTCCCCCTGCTTCTCACCACCTGACAGCAGCCATCCCCAGCCCCTACCCATCCATCTCCCCCACTCCCGTCCATCCCCCCTGTCCCATGACTCCTCCCTGCCACCCCACCCAACCACCCCTTCTTCCTGTTCCCTGACTGCCTACTGTTGCCCCATTCAACCCCCCTCCTCCTTCCTAACTGCCCCCGGGACCCCTGCCACCATTCAGCCCCCCTGTTCCCTGCCCTCTGACTGCCCTGATCCCTAGCCACACCCCCGGCCCCCGACCAGCCCACCAAACTCCTCTGCCCTGTATCCAACCTCCCCATTCCCTGCTCCCTTACCGCGCTGCCTGGAGCACCAGTGGCTGGCAGCACTACAGCCACACCTCCCAGAGCACCAGGACAGGCAGCCATGCTGCCCGGCTGGAGCCAGCCACTCCACCGTGCAGCACAGAGCACTGGGACAGGCTGCAGCTCTGCAGCTGCACTGCCCCAGGAGCTCACAGCCCCACCGCCCAGAGAATTGTGCCAGTCTCGCAGTGAGCTAAGGCTGCAGGGGAGGGGGAACAGCAGGGCAGGAGCCAAGGGCTAGCCTCTCAGGCCAGGAGCTCAGGGGATGGGCAGGAGGGTCCCATGGCCGAATGTGGCCCGCGGGCCATAGTTTGCCTACCTCTGCCCTAGAGTGTGCTTGGAGGATGTGCTAGGGAAAGCCAAACCTCATTTTCCAAAGAAGGCAGCTCAGGAGGTGAAGGGGGATCCCTTAATACAGGGGTTCTCAAATTGGGGGGTCAGAACCCCCAGAAGGTCATGAGGCTGTTATATGAGGGGTTGGGAGCTGTCAGCCTCCACTCCAAACCCTGCTTTGCCTCCAGCATTTATAATGGTGTTATAAATTAAATACATGTTTTTATATATTTAAGGAGGGGTCACATTCAGAGGCTTGCTACGTGAAAGGGGTCACCAGTAAAAAAATTTGAGAACCACTGCCTTAGCAGAATGAGAGGGCAGGCTCTGAAAAAGTAAGTCTGCTATTTGGCCAGGTGGCCCTGAGGATGTGGCAACCAGAGGGGAAAGAGCCAAAAATAGCTGTATTCAGGTGAGATATCCAGGCCTGTGACTGCTACCCTGGAAATGTCAGGTCCACCATTTCAAGAAACTCTTAAATCACTTGAATCCCCAGAACAAGGAATGTACGTCAGCTCTGACCAAGAGACCATCTAGCCCTGAGAAGAAATGGTATCACATTACTTTCTACCCCTAAGAAGAGGCTGGAGGAAGCAAGAGCTCTGCAATACAGCTGTTCAACCCAGGGGTCTCCCAAGTGACAAAGTTCTGTCTGACTTGTTCCTGGACTTGGAACTGCTGCTGCTGAGAGTTCCCCCAAAGTGTAGGACTCCGAGAATAACCTCAGCTCCCTCAGTAACTGAGCATAGTAAACCAGCTCATGCAGACCCCAGACCTGAAGAAGAGCTCCATATAGCTTTAAAGCTTCTCTTTCTCCAACAGAAATTGGTCTAATGAAAGATATTACTTCACCCATCTTGTCTCTCTAAGAACTCATTGGCTATTTCTTCCCAATAAATTGTTGTTTGTATTGCAGTAGCACCTAGGAGCCATGATAAAGGCTCCAGTGTGCAAAGCACTGTACAGATGCTTAACTGAAAGACAGTCCCTGTTCCAAAGAATTTTCAATCTGAGTATAAAGTGAGACACAACAGCTGGATACAAGAAACAGATGGGGGGAGTGTGATAAGCAACAGTTGCAGCACACCAGTTGCCAAGCCAAATAAGAGCTTTTTTTAAAGATGCATTTGTATTATTGAAGTGGGGACAGTGTGAGTATCTCTCATCTGCACCTTCGGGAGAGGAAAGTGAAGTTTGCTAGATAAGTGGCACTCAATCTTTCCAGACTACCCTACCCCTCTCAGGAATCTGATTTGTCTTCGTACCTCCAAGTTACACCTCATTTAAAAATTACTTGCTTACAACATCAGGCATTAAAAAAAGTGTCATAGCACATTATTACTGAAAAATTGCTTACTTTCTCATTTTTACCATATAATCGCAAAAAAATAAATTGGAATATAAATATTGTACTTACATTTCTGTGTATAGTATATAGAGCAGTATAAACAATTAATTGTGTGTATGAAATTTTAGTTTGTACTGACTTCGTAAGTGCTTTTTATGTAGCCTGTTGTAAAACTGGGCAAATATCTAAATGAGCTGATGTACCCCCTGGGATATGCACATCCCTGGTTGAGAACCACTGTTATAGATTTTTTAAAAATATTAGTTATAGCATATAGTTGTGAATTGGGGCAAGCTTCTATTTCCCATGTAAATTGTTTGTTACAGGCAATTTCAGCCATATTTTCTAATCAACAACCATTTAAAAATGTTTGGTGCCAGGAGGTGTCAAGGATATAAATCATGTAATATCAAGATGCTTGTCATTGACAGAGTCTGCTGTCTTACTTTTTGTCAGCAGCAACAATTAGCCTTTGATGTGTTGTGCTATGATCAAAGACTACATGATACAAAACCCACTGTTCTCATACTCCTCTAATCAGTACTGGACCGTCATATCCTGGACCTATTACATTGCAGAAGAGTCCAGCACATCTTATGAAATATTTAAACTGTATTACATTTTTATCTCATTTGACTAAAAGCATTTGGCAATTTTAAATCTTGACCAATGTTATAGATTCAATTTGTACTCCAAGTGTTTCGCTTTTTCCTCTTAAGCTTTTGAATTGCTTCCAAAGAGTAATTTACTTTTTGGTAGATTTTTGTATTGTTTGAAACTAAATATGATTGTTTCAGAATTCAGTATGAAATTTACCACCTTGAAGCTTTGAGTTGATAACTGGAGCATCAGGATAAGAGAATTAGGCATCTGTTTACATTTAGGTTCCTGAAAACCCGCTAAGTTACATTTTTCTTCTAAGTTTTTGAAAGACAGTGATTCAGCATCACTCTGTTGCGATGTCTGTACAATATGGTTCCTCTCCATAAGGTCTTCTAAGTCTGGGTTTATATTAACACTTCTCCAGATAAAAAATTAACTAGATAATTGGCATGTTTTGTGGTGCAACCCAGACCAGTGAGAGATTGTCACCGCTTGTTCTGTCACTCTTTATGCCTTAAAATGCTCTGTGGTGTAGATGCCTGACTGGATTCTCCCAGCCAGCATACAAGCATGCACTGAGTCTCTGTATGGATAAACATACCTAATTCAGCAATTTTTATTCCAGCATGCTGCTTGTTACACCATGGCCACTTTGGTCTTCACCAGCCTTGGTTACTACTAGCCAGGTAGCCACAACACACCTCCAGTCCTAAGTTTCCCCAAAACCATCTGCCCTGAAATGTCCAGCCATGTCCTGGAACATAAGGTCTGTTGCTCTTTTAAAAGTATAAAAACACAGCAGTTTGTTGCTTTAACTAGAATTAACAATGACTTCAAATAGAGCACTGAGTTGGTTTAGATTAAAGGTAAAACATGTTTGTTAACGAAAAGGGAGAGGATTTTAAGTGAGTTCAAGTGTAAGGTGTAAACTCAGAAATGGTTACAAGCAAAGAAAAATGAACAGCACTTTCTAGTGACTAACACTTACCTTGACCCAAGACTGCAGTTTGGTTAAGTTTCTTAACCATGTCTCCTTTCAATAAGGTGGCTGACCTCCTGCAAAGTCCAAGGTGTTTAGTTCCTCTGTTATCTTAAGTGAAAGATAACTTGGGGTTCTTTGCCCCCTCTCTTTTATAGTCCAGTGAACATTTGAAATGTATTCTTTTGAAGGGTTCCCCCAGATAAATTTCTTTAGTTCATGATGAGTAAAAGGAGCTATGAAGTCTAGAAGATTAGTGTCCCTTGTTGTTCCCTCCCCTACTGGTGATTGCTACTGTGCAAATTCTCTCTCCCTGCTGCAATCTCCTATACAAATTAATAGTCCATTGAATTTGAGCCATGTCTGGTTTGAGGTGTCCGCCTCCTTTCTTTGTCCCGAGAAACCCTGTTTATGAACTCCCCCTGAGATGCCTGGTTTAAATTCCTTTTAGTCACAGATTTTAAAGCATAAAATTAGTGAGTATCCATAATTTCGCGTGCAGCATTGATACGTGCAAAATACATTATTGATCAGTGTGTTACTAGTCTTCAAATGATACCTTATAAGGCATATTTTGTATACAAATTATTGCAGTAGTGTGTAGAGTGTGAATAGAGAGGTGTCTGGGGTGGTAACAATTCTAGGATATTTTTGGATATTAGGTTTGAGTCATTTAGAAATGAATTTTCCTGTCTGTTCACTGGTGCAAAGCTAACCTGTGTATTCGGTAGATAGCCTAGTCTAATGACTAATGCTAATTTATTAATACATGCTTTTTCTGCTGTTACCTCATCCTTCCTCCATTTGTTTGTTTTTGTTCAGGTGTTGTGTTCTGTAGTTAAATGGATCATAAGTTCCTTGGGGGCAGGACAGGCTTTTCATAAGTGTTTTTTGTACAGTGCTTAGCACAATGAAATTCTAATCCTGAAAGTGGCCTTTATGAATTACAGTAAAGCAAATAGTTAATCTTAATGGACACTGTTTTCAGGGGTGTACAGATATAAATTACATCAGAACAATGTAAAAACTCTCTTTGGATTAGTAACTATGAAAATAAAATAATAAAATAAATAATAAAATAGATTCTCTTAATTAATTAGCCTCTTACAGTTGGTTTGGATACTTCCACCTTTTCATGTTTTCTATATATATAAATATCTTCTTACTGTATGTTCCATTCTATGCATCCGATGAAGGGGGCTGTAGCCCACCAAAGCTTATGCTCAAATAAATTTGTTAATCTCTAAGGTGCCACAAATACTCCTGTTCTTTTTGCTGATACAGACTAATATGGCTGCTACTCAGAGACCTATGAAAATAAATGAATTCCACTGCTTACAGCATCTCATAAACTTTTTGTTAATATTTCAGTTGCTGATGTAAACAGATTTTTTTATTTTTCATTTAGATTACTAAAATTCTATTTGCTGTACATGCAGAATAACGTTACCCCTTTTCTTCTTGTACTGATATATTAACTAGAAATGCTCCACCCAGTGGATATGTTGCTACTCTTTCTAAAGGATGTTTTAACTGATGGGGAATTATAAATGAAAGAAAAATTTAAAATATATCAAATATCAACAGAAATAGGATTAAATAAATATGCGTTAAACTATCTATGAAGTGTGTTCAGTGGGTTCCCCGGAGGATGGTCACACACTCAGAAATCTAAGTTCATTTTGTTTAAGCGGGAATGATCAGCAGTGGATTTATTTATTTTTATTTTTTTAAATTGAGTCAACATTTGTGGGCGACAGCAGTGAATGCTGATATATAAGAATTAAAAATGGATTATAACATATCTGATCGGGCATTATGGATTACTTTACTATTATTGATGGCTAATATTTTCCTTTAAAATATGACTGCTGTTACATACCTCTGTTCTTCTTCAGCAAATCTTGGCGAGAGTTTTTCTTTAATTTACACATTTCTGTAAAGAGAGATGTTGAGTAGTCAGAAAACTAAAAAACTTAAGTCAATAAGACCATTTGAAAGAATATTTCCATTTTTTAATTCGACATGAAGACTGAGTGTAGCCTGCTTTTTAACTTGCCAAGATTTTATGCTCTATAGACCAAGAAAGTTGTATAGAATATATACCATTATCTCTAGCTTGTATGCTCACTTTGCAATTCATCAATTTTCTAGATTTCTTTTAAAAATAGGAGCTTAATTCAAATTTAGTTTACAAGAAATATTCCCTGAGGTATTTTAAATGTTAATAAAATGGTTAGAAGATGCATTTGGATTTTGGCATTTTCTTGTTGCTTAGGTAGGTTATAGAGCCTACTTCACTTCCTCCCAACCTCCATGTTCTTCTGTGTTTAAAGGGTTAAGACTTGACATTGAGTTTGATAAGTAAAAGACTGAAAGTCAAATAGAAAATGAGGATTAAGAAATAAATTCAAAAGGAGAAAGCTTCAGCACATATCACAGATGGAATGAGAGTGTGATTCGTTTTTATTCCTTTAATAAATCTTTCAGTTCTAATCAGACCTTCATAAGTTACTAAATTTTAGTAAGGGTAAGAGAGGAAAGGGGGAGCCCCATTTCCTTCCACTTTCCCACCAACTTCCCTTATCCTTCATCAAAACCTTCCTTGTTATAGCCCCACCCACATTTCCCAGTTTTTCACTTTGAAAACATGATCAACTTGTGGGGTAGGGAAGTGGGAATGTGCACTGTAATTGCAGCCCCGCCCAGCCTTTTTCAGCTTGGCTAGTTATGCCCAATTATAGAAGGCTGAAAATAAAGTTTCTTATTAGATAAAGTATTTGAATATATATGTAGTATAGGATTTTAGCATTTTGTGGAAACTGTATCCAATCATCTTGTTCTTTTTGTTTCTGTCATTACCATCAACTGGTATACAGTTTGAGATATTTATAAAATGTATTTCTTATGCATATAGATTTTAGTTTAATGACTGAAATATAGTAACCAGTCCTGCAAACTTGCTCGTGTGAGTAGTCCCACACTTGGTAGTAATGATGGTCACTGTGTTGTTTCTCACATACTGTGAATAATACACTGTTCAGTACTTTAGTAAAGTACTCCTACTTGTTATAGGGAAACTACAACATGTACAATATAAGGTTTTTGAAGTTTAAGCATACATAATTGCAAAGTTTAAACAATCTTCAGTAAAAGTGGTTTGTGGCTTTTTTTTCACATACTCAGTGTAAAATTCTGCAGTATTAGCCTAGGGACATTAGCTTTGTGCTTACTTTGCATATTTTGTCATTAAAAGCCTAAGTTTCATGAGAAGAGCTACATGGACTGTCAGCACTAGACACCAGAGCTAGCTTTGTACTGCAGAGTACAGATCTAATTACACAGCTTGTAGCTGTGGAACCACTTCTCTATTCTAAATTACTTTCCCTAACTTATTTGCATAATTTAATGTGCAGAGGTTAGCCACTGAAATATAACATTGTCTGACACAGCTAGGACTATGTTGCTATTTCCACAAAATAGTTGGTAAATCTTACCCTGTTTGTTGAAGAAATACACATATTTAGTGAGGTCTTCCTATAGTGACCATTAATCAAAGCTAATTTGTACAATCACATTTGGTAATGTACAAGGATTAAAAGTAATCAGTTCTTAGCGCTAGCATTAATGATAGTACTGTGAGCCTGTAGTTAGCTAATAAAGCTGTCTTATTTTTATTGCTCAGATCTGATGCCCATTCTACAGAAAAATAATCTGGAGATCTTATGTTCACTTTCAGCAATTGCACCAGCATCTTAAATTGCTTAGAAGTCTGGTCGTACAATAGGCCATCAGAAAATTCAAATCTGAATTATTTGGTGAGCATGGATGGGAAGTGAATTTCATACAGAAAAGGTGATTCTTAACAGCTGAATAGATAAGTACTGTAGAAAGATTTCCGAACAAAGGGTAATTGTGCACATACTTCTTTTTCTTTTAATTATAGTTTGACTCAGGTCTCTTGAGTGGAACGATTGCTGTAATATGCTAACTCATATAATGTTGCTTCCGATAGAAACTGTACAGCAGCTATACAAAAATGGTTTCAAATGTGTTTCCAAGATAATGAATGTAATATGTTTGCCTCATTCAGTGCACAAGATGGACAGTGCTCATATAATGAGCAGCTATTGAATCTTTTGTTTTTGCCTTGTACAGTGTTTGGCCCCATACGTTATTTACTCCACACTATTCAAACCTTGATTTGAAGACAGAATTACTAATTTCCTCATGATGTTTTCTATGATGTTCATCACGAGAGTACCTTAGTGTTTCACAAATATACATTTATTTATTTTCACAACATCCTGTGAGAGGATGGAGCATTACTGGCAGCATTTTATAGATGGAAACCTGAAACACAGACTCATTAGGATCAAAAGTTTCCACTAACTTTGGAGACCCTAGTTGAAGAATTCCTAACATGATATAACTGCTTAAAGTAAGCTCCCATTGACTTCAGTTGCAGCTTTGAATACCCAGCACTTCTGCAAATCAGACACCAGAGTCTCAAGTCAAGTGAGGAATTCACAATTAGTGACTACTTGTGAAAAGTTTGGTTTAATTTACTCACCCAGCATCACATGAGAATCCAGTTCTCCAGGGCCACATTTAACTGTCTTAACTTTCTCTCTCTCTCTGCAATCCCCTGCCTTGTTCCTCAACAAATGAGGTGGAAGTCCTAAAGAAAGTGCTTAACTTTATAACCCTGATTCATCAGGTTTTCCATTCCAGGCTCTGGAGAGGAGTCTGCTCTAGTTGTCAGACCCCAACCTTGACCCCTACTCCTCCGTCTCCTCAAACCTGTTTGTCCCAATCCTGCCTCTTTTCCAACCTTGGCTCCTCATCCCAGTCCCCTTGCTCCATAAATCCTACTATCTCCCCTCTAGTCCCTCCATCTGAGCCTGTTCCCCACTTCCACTCCTGCATATATCTGGTTTCTTGTCCCCAGCCTCCATATCCCCGTTCCCCCACCCCTCCAGCTCTTTGTTCCATCTCAGGAGGTATGTCTTCCACTTACTGTCTCAGTTTCTTTGTCCAGCCAACTTGGCTTCTCATCAGATGTCTCCCCTTCCCTCCTACCACCTTCTTGTCATCCCTTGGCTGCCACTCTTCTTACTCAGTCTGTCATACACTCCAGCTCCCAATCTGAGTTTCCCTTTTCCCACCTTGTCAGCCTCAAGTTCCAGTCTCCCCCCACAAGTTCCTTTTCCCAATCTTACTCCATGCCTCTTTCCCTCCGCCTCACCCTAGTCCAGCTTTTCTCTCCTCTGTATTCAAATCAAGCAGCCTCTTCTTCCATGCTGCCTAGGCCCAGTGAATGGGGGAAGGTGGGATATCATCCGAGAGTCCAGGAGAGACAGGATCACTGCAGTCATAGCATCCTAGACCTGCAGTGGCAGGGAAGAACCTGCTAAGCTCCAGACTGGATCGTGCCCAGTACAGATTGAATCTTCTGGTGTTTTAGCTGTGAAGCTCTAGCACAGTGGTTTTCAATCTTTGGTCTGTGGACTCCTGGGGATCTGCAGACTGTCTAAGATTTCCAGAGGGGTCCACACCTCCATTCGAAATTGGTTAAAGGTGCAGAAATGAAGAAAGTAGAAAACCACTGCTTTAGTAGGTCTCTACTGAGAATGTGTACCACAGTTTTTCCAGTTTTACTCTTTGGCCAAATCTGGATGGATTTTCATGGTGATGGCAAAAGGCACATTGCTGTTGCGAAGCCCACACCATGCCAAATTTCAGTTCCCTGCGCCAAAGAATGGTAGCACTAGAGCTTCACAGAGAAAACATCACCAGAAATGTTTTATAATATAGGCAAAGCAACATACTTTTCCCTAGCTTTGTTTTTGGAAATGGCTAAACAGTTTTGGCTGAAGTTCTGAAAAAAATTAAGGCTGTGGCAGACACCCAGCATGGAAAATTTCAGCCCAAGTGGTTAAAGTTTGCTGAGGTTATAAGCAACTGAAAACAGGATCAAATAATCAAAGTGTCGGGTACTCCACTATACAGTACTATCAATCTCACCTGTAATAAGGCAAAAAGCATAAATTAGATTAATTTTACTAACCATAGCTATATATATGCATGTCTTTTAGTATAAAGATAAAAATATTTGCGACTTTAATAATCTGAACTGGTATATGCAAAAAGTTTTTTTTAAAAAATTCAAGGCCATGAGAATATTGTATGCTACTCAAAGAGTAAGGAATACATGGATCCTGCCTTCTGCATCTTCCCAATGTGAGCATGTGATGTAACTTTGTAATATTTCCCTGTTAGTAGTCAGTATTTTCCTTCCAATTTACATACTGTTAAACTATTTTATCTTTTGAGTTAACCTTAAAATGAAAACATATGCAAGAAATGTTCAGAGTCATTTTTGGATTGCAGGCTAGTTAGAATTTGTTTGAAATGTGGAAGAGGAATTAATATCACGGAAAAGTGAATAACAAAAGCCAATGTCACAATATGTGAGTGGGAGGGGGGGTTGTGTTTGTTTTTAATGGGATTGTTTTGCTGAATTTTGCATTTCCATAGTTACTCATCTGACATTCTGTTTAACATACACATGAGCTCATGAAGCATAGGTATTAAAGTACTGTACTGTCCATAAAGAGAGCCAGAAATAATTAGAGCAGTACAGGAAATAAGACCACTAAAGAAATTAAAATGAAATTTCCTAGTAAGGTAAAAACTTTGATAGGGTTGACAAAGGTCATTGCAAAAGAGTCTAATTGGTGAAATAAAGTTACATAGTCTGACGTGTTGGACAGGGAATTGATGCCCAATGAAATATGGATTGCACAATGACTGTAGTTAATATCCAAAAGGATATTCTGATAAAGCATCAGGATTATTGTTATAAAATTGAAAACCATAAAGAAATTGTTTAAAGTGCTTGTTAAGAGAAGTGGAGCTTCCTTCCTTGCACTGGGACTATGCATGCTGTGCATGGCAGAATGGTGCCAGAAAAAGAGTTTGGCAGACAAGGGTAATTCTTCCCCTCACCTCATGAGAATAATGACATCTGGGCCAGTCTCATGGGCACCCTGATGCCAGAGGTGCTGAGAACTGAATGTCATTGGCAGGAATTGGAAGACTTTAAACCTGATAGGAATTCAGGGTTGGCTTCTGTATTGGTGCACAGGAAATTAAGGCAGTAATCACTGGGAGAGGATTAGAGTCTAGATTTTATCATCATTCATTCTTTTTAAGTCAATGGAGTTGTGCTGGTTTAAAATTGGAGTCATGCAGTGGGGAATCAGCTCCTTGGTTTAAAAGGTCTTTGAGTCAGAACTTTTTTAATCTGTCACTTCTAATTTCATGTACTCTAGAAATCAAATCAATAAATCTAATAAAGTTCCTCTTACCTTGGTACCCAACAAACTGTATAACAGTAAATGGTTCTAGTGTCCATAACAAAAATGATTGTTTTACTTTGCATGTACTCTGTGAATTGAAGTGTGTATATTTAAGTGCCTGTTAAGTGCCATCTGCATTTATGGTTCTATATAAATAACAGTAAGTAGGAATCTTCACTTAACAGCCTGTTTTCCTGTACCCTCTTTCCTTTATCAAAGTAATTGAGGTGAGGTCCACATTTGGGCAAGAGGTTCTCCGCTCTTCATCATCTAGTCTCTCAGCTACCCAGGGATAAACCAGGTCAAAATACATTCAGTGTTTTGGACTGATGGTCCCAGTTTTCACACAAAGGGGTAATTGTAATGTTCTTCTTCGAGTGGTTGTTCAAGTCCATTCAAAGTAGGCATGCGCACGCCACGTGCACCCCAGCCAGAAGATTTTCCCCTAGCAGCGTCCGTAGAGTTGGTCCGGGCGCCCCCTGGAGTGGCACCACCACAGCGCCCTATAAAGGGTCCCACCGACCCTCCACCCCCTCAGTTCCTTCTTACCGCCGGTGACGGCTAGCTGGAACTTCTCTTACACAGCAAGTTGGTAGTGTCCTATCCTTACTGTTTAGTCCGTGTATTCAGTTATATTATAGTTAGTTAGGTAGATCTTTGTATATAGTTTTTGTAGTTGGGGGGTTCCCCCCCACCAAGTCTTCGTCGCTCACCGGGGCATGCCTGGGTCGCCCAGGTTCAAACTCTGCAAGGACTGCGGGAAATTCGTGCCCAAGAGTGACCCGCATTCTGCATGTTTGAGGTGCCTCGGAGAGAGCTACCAAAAGGACTGGTACTCTATCTGTAGAGGCTTCCGCCTGAAAACTCTCAAGGACAGGGTTCAAAGACTTAGAGTCCTCCTGATGGAGGCGGCCCTGCGGCCACCCTCTGACCCAGAACCGGCCGAAGCGGGGCCCAGCACATTGTCCTCGATGCAGAGTGCCCCGGCACCGGCATCAGGACTTAGTGTCCAGCCCAGGTCGTCAAAATCCCGGCACTGGACAGAGTCGAGTCATAGGAAGTCGGCCTCAGTGCGGCACCGCTCACCTTCGCCGGTGCCCGCCAAGAGAAGGAATCCGGTGAGGGATCGGTCACCCCACCAGGATCTGAGGCCGACACCTTCCGCAGGTGTAAGCGGACAGGCTGGGCTACAGCCCTCGGCAGTTCTGTCGACTCCCGCACCGCAGAGAGGGCGGTCGAGTCCGGACCAGCCTCATTCCTCGGACCTCAGTGGAGACATACGCCCCCCGATGGACTCCAGAGGCGTTAGAGGCCGCCTCAGACCTAATGGGTCTCCCAGCACCAGCCTCTCCACATCATAGGGAGTTGCCTACTGTGGTCCATCCACCACTACAATCTAGAGGCAAGTCAGCCATGCTGTCGCCTCCCTCCCCACACCACGCTGTGAAGGCAGCTCCGGACCAGATGAGAGGCTCCCCGCCGCCTCCGCACCGCTCTCCATCAGCACCAGATGCTGCTCCCCCCAAGTCCTCATACTCGGAGACCTCAGACTCAGAGGCAGACTCCTATCGCTCCAGCTGGTCGCAGAGCAGATCGATTTTGGGGGTGAGCCACCAACGTTACCCGCAGTGGCAGCAACAATGGCAGCTGCCCTCGCAGTGGCCGTTTTGGACTCCCTGGGCCTACCATCAGTCGGTAGGCCAGGCGTTTGGTCCTCGATCACGGTCGGCTTCGGTGTCCTCGACGTCGGTAGCCCCGGCGCAGCTGCCTCCCCCACCGGCACCGTCGCCGGGCAGAGATGTGCTATTATCAAGTTCTGCACCCCCTAACCAGGCAGCGGCACCGGCAGCGGCTTCAGTTCGGGCTCCACCAGCACCGCATGATACGCCAAGTCGCTCGTTGGCGACCCCGGTACCGGCCGTGGTACCGCATTTAGACTCGGAACTGGCACCGCAACCTCAATACCGTGTTCCGCAGGACCCCAACGGGCCGCATGCACCAGAGGAAGGACCACTCCAAGTAATCTCCTCGTCGTCCTCCCCGGACGAGGCAGTCTTGGGCACGGCTGCGGCACCAGCCCTAGAGGACGCTCGAATCCTCCAACAATTGCTTCGGCGAGCAGCTCAGAGCCTCGCAATCCAAGCGGAGGAAATCGAGGTGGACGCGGACCCTGTAGGGGACATTCTGGCTCCCTCGGGGCCTTCCAGGGTGGCCCTCCCGCTGATAAAGACTATAGCGGATATGTCCCGCACCCTATGCAAACAACAGCCTCATTGGCCTCTACTGCCAAGAGGACGGAGCAGCGCTACTTCGTCCCCTCGAAAGGACGCAAACACCTGTACACCCACCCTCCCCCGGACTCCCTGGTAGGAGATGCAGCTAACTAACAGGAGCATCAAGAGTTTCAGGGGTCAACATCGAAGAGCAGGGATGCAAAAAGACTTGAGGTCTTTGGTAGAAAAGTGTACTCCACAGGGGTAATACAACTCCGCATTGCCCACCAACAAGCAATAGTAAGCCGATATGACCACAACACGTATTCGGCCATATCGAAGTTTGCAGAGCTCCTTCCCCAGGACTCGAGATCAGAGTTTTCGGCCCTAGTGGAGGAGGGCAAACTGATCTCTCGAGCCTCCCTCCAGGCCGCCTTAGATGCAGCGGACTCAGCCTTGTGCACCCTGGCAACAAGCCTGGTTATGCGGCGGGGAGCCTGGCTCCAGGTCTCGGGCCTGCCCTGTGAGGTCCAGCAGACAATTCAAGACCTCCCCTTCGAGGGGCAGATGCTATTTTCAGAGAAAACAGACAAACATCTCCATAGCTTAAAGGACTCAAGGGCCAAGCCTTGCTCACTGGGCTTGCATACCCCTGCGACTCAGCGCAGACAATTTAGGCAGCAAGCGGCCCCTCGCCCATACCAGCCACAGACTCTCCAGAAGCTGGGGGCAGGCGGGGCAGAAATGGCAGGAGGCATCACCAGCGCCACCCCTCTGGCCAGGTGTCTGGCCAGTTGAGACCACCATCGGGGCCGAGACCCCCTATTTGATGGTACAGTTGAGGGCGACCTACCAATCGAGACTCTGGATCCTTCCACCCCTACCTTTGGGTCATGTCTGTCCCACTTCTACCGTGCCTGGTCCCGAATTACGTTGGACAGATGGGTGCTCCGCACAGTAGAGAGGGGATATTCTATCCGGTTCTCCTCCCTTCCGCCCAACCAACCCCCCTCCCCGTCCCTCTTCAGGGACCCATCTCACGAGCAACTTCTAATTCAAGAAGTGAAGTCCCTCACAGAGGCAGAGGCGGTAGAGGGAGTCCCGCAGGAGCTCAGGAAATACCAGGAGTAGAAACTTTTGCCCCTAATACCGAAGGCAAAAGGGATCCTGAGACCCATCCTAGACTTGCGGCGGCTGAACAAGTTTGTGCGAAAACTCAAGTTCCGCATGATCTCTCTGTCCTCTATTATCCCCTCCCTGGATCCAGGAGATTGGTGTGCCGCCCTCGACTTAAAGGACGCCTATTTCCACATTGCCATAATTTCACGGCACCGTTGGTACCTCAGGTTCGTCATGGCCAACGTCCATCTGCAGTTCACGGTGCTCTCGTTCAGACTGTCAGCTGCTCCCAGGGTCTTCACGAAGTGCATGGTGGTCGTGGCAGCCTTCCTGCGCAGGTGGGGGATCCAGGTGTTCCCCTACCTGGACGACTGGCTCATAAAGGGCCGCTCCAAGGAGCAGGTAGAGACCCAGGTGTTGTTCATCAGGCGGACCTTTCTTGATCTTGGCCTCCTCTTGAACGAAGCCAAATCCACCCTGTCTCCGATGCAACGAATAGAGTTCATGGGAGCGGTTTTGGACTCCATCCACGCCAAAGCCTTGGATCGAGGTTCGGGAGCACACCTGGGACGCCTCAGGACGCACGGCTTGTGGTTGCTGGAGGACCTCAAGTTGCATATCAGTGTCAGGGAGCTGAGAGTGGTCCGCCTGGCATGTTTGACTTTCCAGTCTCAACTGGCTGGCAGGTATGTTTCAGTCCTTTCGGACAACACGGTGACAGTTTTTTATATCAACAAACTCCTCTCCCCTCTGCAGGGAAGCCCTCGTGCTGTGGGATTTCTGCGTTCACAATAGAACGCTGTCAGGTAAGTGGTATCTTCCGAGGGAGCAGAACGGTTTGCTGGACACCCTCAGCCGCTCGTTCCAGGGTCACGAGTGGTCCCTCCAATGGGCTGTGGTGCCCTCAATTTTCCAACTCTGGGGCTTTCCCCAGTTAGACCTGTTTGCTTCAAGGAAAAACAGGAAGTGCTGACGGTTTTGGTCCCTCCTGGGCCGCAGTCAGAGGTCTCTGTCAGATGCCTTCCTACAGCCGTGGGAGGACGATCCACTCTACGCCTTCCCTATGATCCCCCTGATACACAGCGTGCTTTTAAAGATTCGCAGGGATCACGCCACGGTAATCCTGATAGCTCCAGTGTGGCTGCGCCAGCATTGGTTCACGTCACTCCTGCACATGTCAGTTCAGGTGCCCCTGACGCTGCCCCTACTCCCGGACCTGATGATGCAGGACCAGGGTCCCTCCACCATCCGAACCTCGAGTCCCTTCACCTCACAGCCTAGATGCTCCATGGCTGAACCCAGTGGAGTTGCAGTGCTCCCAGCAGGTCAGGCAGGTGCTGCTAGGTAGCAGGAAACCGTCCGCTAGGGCCAGCTATCTGGCCAAATGGAAGCGCTTCTCCATATGGTCGGGTCAGCGAGGTCATGACCCGCTGGGGGTACCAGTTCCTGATGTCCTCGACTATTTGCTTCACCTGAGACAACTAGGCCTCTCCCTTTCATCCATGTGTGTTCACTTGGCGGCCATTTTCGCTTTTCATTCGGGAGAGGGGGGTGCCTCGGTGTTTGCGAACCCACTGGTTGGGCGTTTCCTCAAAGGTATGGACAGGCTGTTCCCGCATGTGCGTCAGCTGACCCCTGCTTGGGACCTGAATCTGGTCCTCTCCATCCTCTCGGGGCTTCCCTTCGAATCTCTGGCTTCATGCCCCCTGCTGTACCTGTCATACAAGACCGCCTTCCTGGTGGCGATCACCTCGGCCTGACAAGTGTCAGAGCTTCGAGTGTTGCCTTCTGAGTCCCCATACATGGTCTTCAACAAGGACAAGGTCCAACTTAGACCTCATCCAGCTTTCCTACCGAAGGTTATTTCACAGTTCCACATGGGCCAAGATATCTTTCTCCCGGTGTTTTATCCGAAACCACATGCCTCCAGCGAAGAGCGGAGGCTACACTCCCTGGATGTCCGCAGGGCCTTGGCTTTTTACATAGAGCGTGCCAAGTCGTTCAGACGCTCGACCCAGCTCTTCGTCGCACTGGCAGAAAGGATGAAGGGGCTCCCGGTCTCCTCTCAGCGAATCTCTTCGTGGATCGCGACCTGCATCCGGGAATGCTACCGCGTAGCTAAGACTCCTGTCCCTCCGGTCATGGCCCACTCCACTAGGGCGCAGGCCTCGTCTGCGGCTTTCCTGGCTCAGGTTCCAACTCAGGAGATTTGTAGAGCGGCCACATGGTCCTCCATCCACACGTTCTCATCTCACTATGCCATCACGCACCAGGCGAGGGATGACGCAGCATTCGGGCATGCAGTTCTCCAGTCAGCAGTGATCTCCGACCCCACCTCCTAAGGTCAGGCTTTTGAGTCACCTACTTTGAATGGACATGAACAACCACTTGAAGAAGAAAAAATGGTTACCCACCTTTTAGTAACTGTTATTCTTCGAGATGTGTTGTTCATGTCCATTCCAACACCCACCCTCCTGCCCCTCTGTCAGAGTGCCGTTAAGAAGGAACTGAGGGGGTGGAGAGTCGGCGGGCCCCTTTATAGGGCGCTGTGGTGGAGCCACTCCAGGGGGCGCCTGGACCGACCCTACGAACGCTGCTAGGGGAAAATCTTCCGGCTGGCGTGCACACGGCACGCGCACACCTACTTTGAATGGACATGAACAACACATCTCGAAGAACAACAGTTACTAAAAGGTGGGTAACCCTTTTTTTGTGGATATAAGAGAATTTTCTCCTTTTGGCATATACTGCTGTATTTTTTCCAGCTTCCTCTCATACCTTATGCAGAGATTGCAGTAATAGACAAATGTTTGTACGTTAGGTCATAGTGCAATGTTTTTTGAGTTTTTTTAATATTTTTATTTGATTGCTGTCAGCTGCCATGTTTTATTACAAATGATCTTGCACATATTGGGTGTGCTGGTCAGTGGTAATTTGACTCTTGCTAATTTTCAATTTTCAATCAATTAGCATATATGATCAGTTTTTGTCTACTCTTATTTTACCATCTATATTTTTACACTACACCCACCGCTTAAGTTTGAGGGTGGATGGAACTTTCACTTTAGTACAATTAGAGTAGATGAAGCTAAAACACACATTGAGGTCATGTGTCTTTCATTCCTATTTTAACTCTTTTCGGCTTCAGGTTAATTTTTATGCTTAGATTTGCTCATAAAACTAAGCCTGCTAGTAACTGAGCAGTCTACTCTGACCTGCTCAGTAACTGTACTTTCACTTGAGGCTAGAGAGTATAATTTATCAAAGTATTTTCTTTAGTTTAAACAGATGTGCTACAGGAAAGATCATACCAGTCTTCAAGTCTTACCTATTTATTCATGAACATAAAATGACTAAGAAAATAATGGAAAGAGGATAAAACATTTTCCCAAATTAAGCAAACATGTCAGTTCTTTAAAATACACTGAAGAATGTGTGTTTGTGTGTGTGTCCTATTTTTAAATAATTAAATACTAAAAGAACTTGTAAACAACAAAGGCCATGGTGTACCAGGTCCCCTAGTTCTGCGTCATCCCTCACTTATTTGTTTGGCTTTTGGCTACATCCAACTTGATTTCCTGCTGTTGCTTTGGTGTGTGAAGCTTACCACAGTTTTATACGCAAATCATATTTGGGAAAGTGTGTTTTGTGTAGTTTTTGCTTCCTAAGACCCCTCTCTCTTCTTATTTTATTAAAACTAGCACAAATGGCAGGTCCTGGTCAATTACGGGGTCTGGTTATTGGATTATGAGTTTACTAAAGATGAGAAGAACAAACCATTTGTTTATCAATATCATGCCAAAATATGCAGAAATATTTATTTTAATACATGTCAAATAAATAAATTCTAATGCTATATAAATGTCATGTGGAACACAACCTTTTTTGGTTTTGAGCTAGAAATAGGCCATTCTTAATTTGCTGCAAGAATGAACATTAAAATTGAGTCTGAAACAGATAAATTGTATGTAAAACTAGTGAACAAACCCATTTGGTGGTTAAATCATAAAACAGAAATATAGCTAAAGCATCTGTGACACTTAAGCAACCAACATGAAAATGTCAAATACTGTTATATTTTCTTTTAATTTTAAAGCTTTCCTTCTCCCCTCCCTCCTCCCCCACCCCCGAAAAAAAAATTACCTGGTTTGAAGCTACGGTTCCTCTCCTGAATTAAGGCATTATACCTACTTCACTTGCACTACTCAGTCTTCAGTGCTATCTTATCGAGATTATTTGCAGGTATTTTTGTCAGATGAAATTGGGTTGTTTCATTGTGTAGATTCAAATGTTGATATTGCTTCTTTTAAATAAGGAAAATCAAGTAATTTTTAGATGTTCAAAACATTGCAGTGTCTTAAGTGAAGCCTGTCAACACACAAGCCTATGATATGAGAGCTTAGTGTTTGTGGTGGGAGTGGTGAGGGAATGTAGGAAATGGATCTTTTAATAAAAGGAAATTGTTGTCCAGCTATGCTGGAGGGACAGAAGGTCACAACTTTGTTCTTAAATGCTTGGGAATACTGAGCAAGTAAAAGTGTACAGTGAAGGTAATTCATAACCATTTCAATATGTACCTGGGGGGCTTCCACGAGTCTTCCTCATCAACCATCCTGGTCCCGAGCCAACCTGCTGCTGGGACCTTACCACCCCCTGCCCTCAAATGCGGGGCGGGAGGGCCTTTGGCCCCTGCCTTATCAGTCATAAGAACTCTTTTTCTGCTCGTCAATTAATCCTCCCCCCAAAAAAAATTCCACTGTGGGGAAGGTGGTGGGGGGAGACTTCCCTTTGGCCAATCTGGCAATGAGGGAAAAACTGCTTTCCAGCCCCCTGATTAAGGAGCAACTAGCACAGTGTCCACAGTGGAGCCTGACAAAACCTGCTGTTTCGCCACTTCAATGGGTAGGAGGATGGGTGCTGCTCTGTCTAGTCCAGGTGAAAAAGAGCTTTTCCTGCCTTGGCATAGACCTACCTAGTCCTCCCTCTCTTCTAGTCACCTGGAAGTGGGGATGGGTCAGCATCCCCATGCTGACCTGGTCTGCAGCTGCAGCAGAAAATCACTCCCTGGCTCTCCAGTCTTTAAAATGGCACACACCTTTCCCAACAAACCAGAGAGATCTGCTTAATGTGCAGAGAGATCATTTTAACTTCTAACTTAGGTTCATCCAGGCTGTTCTAGAAAATAAATCACAAAATGGTTAATTGACAAGTCAAACTGAAATGATTAATGAAGATTTAGGGTCATGATCTTCTCTCCCTTACAGCTCTGCATGTCTCTGATTTTGGAGAAATTTAAATAAGATTATGCCATTATGTGGCATGTAAACAACAGAAAATTGGTGTGTGGCCATCAATGGCATTTACCACACCAAAGAATGTTTGTAATTAAATGAAAGGGTATAATTGCAAGAGCCATAAAGCTATAAAGGATTATTATGTAATCATTAAATAATTAACCAAAATACTTACTTAAAATAAATGTATAATTGCCATCATGAAGCATGCATGACCAACCAAAATGTTATGCATGCTATCCCATCCCCTTATCGATCCTATGGTCTGACTTCACTTGTCCATTCTTAAATTGTAAACTCTTTGAGACAAGGACTGTGTATTTCAACACATATAGTGTTGAATAAATCTTTAATAATAATACTCCTTCAAGAGACATGAATAATGTTTTGAGGTTTGGTCTTAAAGAATTAGGATGAAAGTTGTTCTCAAAGAATCAAGTTAAACTTAATCTCCTTATTTTCAAGGGCAATTGAAACATTCTTTCTCCAAGTAAAGGAGGTAATACAGTGAGCAAAAGAAAGCAATATCATCAGCATCAAGGAAGAATAGTCTAAAAGTACATAGGTACAATACTGTTTTTCTAGTATTTGATCTACTGAGTATAACACAAAATAAACTTCAAACTGTAAAAAGTAATTGTATACTGTGTTGAGTAGTATGAAGATATTTTTGCTTTGGATTTTATACTGTAGCTATCAGTTCACTAGTATTTTGAGAGGAGAGATGTGATTTTTAATTATTTAGCTGTTTGAGGGAGATGTTTGGATTTTTTTCAGAACAATCTGTTTGAGACTCAGAAGAAGTTAGTCTCTTCCCCATATAACTTTTTTCAACGTGTTTGGAGCACATCAATTGAATTTTTTCACAAATCTGTTCATTTTGTACATTTGGAGCCCATGAGTTTGCCATATAGATGGGTACATTATTGAGTATTCCTCATACTATTAGGTACCATCTTGAAAAGCAGGGATTTGGAGATCATCATAAATAATCATGTCACATGAGCTTTCTCTGCAATGCCATGGTTAAAAAGGCTTATGCAATCCTTGAATATATAAAAAGTGGACCATCTAGAAGAAGTAGGGACTTGATCTTGCCTCTATATGCAGTAATGGTAAGACAGCTATTAAAATAATGATTCCAGGTCTGGTGTCCACAGTTCAAGAAGAACATGGAAATATTAGGGTTCAGAGGCTACAAAATTGGTTCAGGGGCTAGAAAACAAGCCTTACAATGTGAGGTGGCTTAAGGAGCTCAAGTTATTCAGCTTATTGAACAAAAGATTGCAAGTTGACTTGATCACTGTGTATGGGTCCTTACACAGGCATAAGATAACTGACAGTGGAGAGGTTTCAGCCTTGCTGGCAAAGGTATAACTAGATCCCATGGCCAAAAAGTTGAACTTAGAGGAATTCAACCTTGAAATAAGATGTAGTTTTGCAGCTGTGAAGGTAACTAAACACTGGAACAGCATATGGTGGTGGACTCACCATCACTTGGAGTCTATAAAATGAGATTAAATCATTAAAACATACTTAAATCTAGGCTCTGGGCAAACTTCTGCAGCCTGTGTGTGTGTGTGAGATGGATGAGGAGGTTCAGCTGAACGGTCAGGGTGGCCCCGTTTGGCCTTGGAATCTATGAATCTATTAATTCTCCTGTTCATTCCCTATCTTCATGGGGATAACATATAACAGTTGATGGGGAGGATTTCAAAGGTATAAACTCAGTATAGAGTTTAATGGTCTGTGATATACAAGAGGTCAGACTAGATGAACGAATGGTCCCTTCTGGCCTTAAACTCTGTGAAACTATGAAACATACGTCTTTCTAGTTGTTGTTGCAAGTTTGGAATTTGCATATTGATAAGTAAGGTTACTCAACTGTCTTGTAGCATTATATATTCTCACACTAATTTTGCTTCATTTTAAAATGCCCCTCTTCTACCTAATGTATCTTTTGTATATATTACCTGAGTTGTTTTTGTAAAGATATATATGTTGATGTCTTCAGCCTTTTAGCAATGTTATCCACTCATCTAATATTCAAGGTTAAGAATGTACAATATTGTATTATCTTATCCCTGCTGTAGTCATAACATATATATATATATATTGGATTAGCATCTCTTATGGATTCTACAAGATCTGGATGACTTCCTAATTGATGTTAAAGTAACTTTTTCTCTTGTTTTATAACAAAGCATATAAACCTTTCTTTTTTACCACTCCATTTCTACCCCAAATATTGCAACAGCAAACCCAGTAACATGAACCTTAACTTGTGATTTCAGAATTTTTAATGCCCTCAGTCAACTGCTTTTTTTCATTGTCACTTTTCACACAACAGTTGGTTCCATCTGCAGCCATTAATTAGCAAATATTTGCTGATTTGAATTTTAGATTCATCTTTGAATAATCTTATTTTAGATATCAGCCTTACTTAGCTGTTGGATGTTCTGCTGAGGTCTTGATGAAATGCCATGCTTTATATGTTGTTACAAAGTAATTGAAAATTATTTTCTAGTTAAATTCTCAATATGCCTGGATGAAGCATTGTATCTATGAACTTCTGCTCTTGTATTTTTCTTGTGATGCCATCAAAGGCGTGCCTTTTTCATTTGGATTTTTTGACCAAAAGTTAGGAAATTACCATTTTTTCAGATTTTTCACAAATCCATCCAGTTTTTGAGTTGACGAATAAATGCGAAAATACAAAAGAGCTACATTCATGGGGGAAGAAATTGAAATTTTAATCAAAATCTAGGATTGCACAGCAGTTTTCTTGATTTGTCACCATTTATATATGCATTACAACAGGTAATCTTTCATTACATGAACACACAACATACATATGGTTGTACAAAATCCTGCATGCCTATATTTAAAGTTATAGAAGATAGTTCAGTTCTTTTGTAAGAATGTTGTATATGTTCTTTTCTGCCTATTGAGGTCACTTTCCTTAGGCATAATGATGAAATGTGTACGCCCATTATGTTTCCATATTTCTCTTAATTTAGAATTTCGTGATAGGATGCTTAAAATTTTAAATTTGCTGTTATCTGAATATAGATGTTTGTGTATCTCTCTTGAAATTATAGTAAAGAAATTGCCATTAATTTACCAGTTTATTTAGTAGTTTAATACAAAATATGCAGAAAATGCATTTCACAGATCTAGAATCTGAAAGATATTCTAAATTGTGATGGCACTGCAGCAAAAGCTTCCAAAGGACTGTTCTGGCAGCAGTTGACCCTGAAGTATAGGCAGCATTTTGGCTACTCAATTTCCTCACAAGAGATCTTTCTATGTTGAAAGGTGTTCAAAGCTTCTCTTGTCACTTGGGATTCCTCTACTACTCGAAGTCTGTGCTCAGGTAGCGAGTTAAGGCTACTTGTAAGGCTGTTTTGTCCAATGCAAAGCAGCCTTTAGTAGACATCAGGATTTGCTCTAGAAATTAGAATTTTTTTTTTGCTACATATAACCGTTGAGGAGGAGGTTTTCAAAAGTATAAAGAACTGTTAAGCACCCAGTCTACATTGGAAGTCAATAGGAGTTGGGCATCTAAACTCTCATCTCCCTCTTAAACTTTCAGAGAAACCCTTCCTCTCTGTTTTTGAGATATGCTGCTTAAAATAGGTAAATATTGCACATGGTTGCTGTTTGAAATTGTTTTGATATTTTTGCAGGCTAACAAAGAAGGGTTAGTAGAAATTTAAATGATTTTGTACAAGTATATGGGATGAAGCATTTCTAATCTTTTTGTATTACTCAGTAAAATAGAGATGCAGTTATTTCAGCAGAAATAACTCCATTACCACACAGAGAGTTTCATTATTTTATTAAGCCTTTTGTTATTTATCAACAACTCTTTCTTTTTATCCTAAGGTGATGGTGTTTGTTCATGCTAGAAATTCCACTGTACGAACTGCCATGGCTCTTCGAGAGAAAGCAAAAAACAATGGTCATATTTGCTACTTTTTGCCAACCCAAGGACCTGATTATGGACAAGCTGAAAAGCAAGTAAGTGATACATTAATTTGTGGCTGATAATCTTTAAAGCTCTGATTGTCTGGGACTCAGCAACCTGAGAGACTTCCTCTAACCCAGTAGTCAGATTTTTCTAGCTATAGACTTGGATAAATTTAGTTTCAGGAGTCTAGCACAGCAGGCTTTCAGTATCAAGGGATGTTACTCCATTTGCAGTTCACCAGAGCACAAATATGTTTGCCATCAGAGTGAAATGTAAGGTGTAATAATTTATCTTAGCATGCTATTTTGGTGTTTCCTGGCATAATGCCTTGCAGAGTTAGCTGTGACGTCAGTGCTCTCCATTTCAGATAGTGTTGTATTTGCATACTTTTTGCATGTTGTTTGTTTGGATGCCAGGTCTGTTGAGGTCTGTGTGTTCATATACTGTATATGTGGAATATATTTTCTGATAATAGTAAGTGATTTTAATATAAGAATCTACATAATTATAAAATTTTTATTTTCAAATTTGAGACAGCTTGAGCTAACAGATGCTTGTTTTCTGTAGCACAGGTGAGATTTTCAAGAGAGCTCATTTTACAGATTTATATTGTCTTCATTTGACATGTTTTTTCTTAAGTATAGTTGCATTTGAAGAGTTCAACAATGACATATGTGTTATATTATCCTGTGGTTATTTATTCTGTGTTGATTGCACTTCTCTAAAAATGGCAAATGCATCATCACTTTTGTCATAATCTCAGTTTAATCTAGGTTGTTGTTAAAACAGTATTTCAGATTGTTTTTAAAGAAGTGTTTTTTACATTTCCTAAATGCTTATCTTTTTGAATATGTGAAGTTGAAATGATTAGCTCATTAATATATTTTGGCTTCAGATAGACTGCTATTTAAGGTTTACTTTTAGTTAAAACTAGGACAACAATGCTAGGTAATACTTCCACAATAAAAGTTTATTTAATATAAATGTCCCATACAATCTGGCATCAGTAGAGTGATATTGAAACCCTTGTGGCCTATGTTATATTGAACTGTTTCCTAATGAAGGCATATCCTTTTGGAATTTAATGTATATTATAAACACCAGGTAACTTCAGACTTCACCACCACCACTATTGTTGACCAGTGCAGTTAAAGGGAGACCAGTGAATGGATTAAAGAACCATGGAGTAGGCAAGGCCAGGTATATGCAATAGTCTTCACCCATTAATTAAAAACATTACACAGATCTGGCACTCTTTAAACCCAGAATTCTGCCATTCACTAAGTACTTGCAGGGCATTGTCCAGACCATAATATATACAAAAGGTATTGGCCCAGTCTACTCTAAACATTTAGCTAGACATAGCTATGTCACTCAGGGGTGTGAAAAATTCACAGCTCTAAGAGTATTAACGATGCCAACCTAACCCCTAGCTCAGTCGATGGAAGAAAGCTTCCACTGGCCTAGGTCTGGTCTACACTTAAAAATTAGATCAACCTATGTCTCTCAGGGCTGAGGAAAAACTTGTGCTCTGAGCACCTTAGTTAATTATGTAACCCCCAGTGTAGATGCAGCTAGGTCAATGAAAGAATTTTTCTATCCATCTAGCTCCCACCTCTGAGAGAGGTGGATAAACTACATTGATAGAAAAACTCTTTCCATTAACATAGCATCTACACTACGCATTTACATTGTGCCACAATAGCCTTTGTAGTGTAGACATAGCTATAGCTACTGCTGCTCAGGGAGGTGGGGTTCCTATAGTAATGGAAAAACTTATTCCAGCACTATGAGATGCATTTACACTAAGGTGGATACAGCTATGTCCCGGTAGCCCCCTTAGTGTAGACAAGCCCATTGTGTTTGTATGAGTAGAAACTTGTCCATCACCCTTTCTTTGTGACCGTTACATTTGTAGATAATAGGCAGTGGACACGACTATTACAGCAAAACTTTTGGAGGAGAAATGAGTTCATAGTAACGATGAATAAATTTGAAATGGCTGAGAGTTTGGTTCAGCTTGTCAAGGCATCAAAGATTTAGATGTTCATCTTAATCATTCATCTTAACTTCCAAAACTGTGGAGGTTCCTCACGGTCACTCAAAATGTAAAACTGCTCCAGCCTGCACATCTGTACCCATTCACACTGCATGGTTTTCCCTCTAGGCCATCTCTTGGTGAGCTGCCAAACAGTGGCTGACTTGAGAGTCAGGGATGGAAAAACAATTTGATTCTTATAAGAGCAGTCTCTCTCTCCAAACCCTGCTTGATGTTAGCTGTACCATTAGACTATAGATGAACACTGGTCAGGTTTCAAAAGTATGGATATGGCTCACAGGACAATAGTACTTTCAACAGTAGTTGGATACTGACTAACTGAAAATATATATAGTACATTAAAAACTGACAATAACTCAATATCTCTGTAATAGTGATTGGTGCTTGTTTCTAAATCTGAAAGAAATGTTTGAAAAAAGGCAAAACGTTTCCTAAAATATAATAAATAAAACTTAGGCAAAAGACTTTAAAAGTTTTTGTAAACTTTCTCGTGAATTTAAATAATGACCTTGTTTCTGTGTCAAGACAGTGTTTTCCTAAATGATTTTTCTTTATTATATTACATACATATATATGATACTTACATTTTTGGTGATATAGTCTTAGATCTAGTTGTTAGAATAATATTTAAGTTGTGTGAGTTTTCCCTTCGGAAATAACTTCCCTCTGCCACCCAAACTTAAATATCTGAAAATGAGGGACATGTTCATTAATTATAGTTTTACATGTTTGATATACATATAAGTTAACCTCTGCCACTGAGGTTATTCATAGCCCCCCTGTGGAGTGGAAATTTTGTGTTTTAGGCTCTATGCCATAGGTCTATTTAAATAACTATCTTGTCATTGAAGTGTCCTTTGAAAATTACTTTATATTGTGTTGAAAGATATATGGAGAGTTTTATTCCAACCAGTAATTTTAATGGTACTAAGGTGTTGTGGGTGTTCAGTTCATATTTCTGAACGGCCAAGAATATCTTTACAAAGAATCTCTACTGGATATTTTTTAGTATGTTGTTGTTTACAGTCAGATTTGTAAGCGAGAACTATTCTATCCATAAAAGTTGACACCATTATAAACAAACATGCTGAATATATTTCACAAAGTGAAATATGTAACACACTGCAAAATTTATTTCTGTTTCTAAGGGTTTGCTAACGTGCAGGGAAGTTGAGAAATTAGTCCCAACTTTAAACTTTGTTTCCTGAACTATTTAAACTAGAAAATTGTTCATTTGAAATTACTTAAGCCAAAAATGTGTTTATCATGTATATATTGCTAAAAATTTATATTAATAGGCAGATATGTACTTTCATAAGTTCCTGTCTGTGACCGCTTTTCGCTGTAACACCTCAAACTGATCTTGTGCTTTCTGTGGTTAGATTTGTAAAGCAAAAGTCTTTTAGGAAATGTGAGGGGATAATTAGAATGGGGGTTTTTTATGTTAAATGTTTAATAGATTTGCTTATGAAAGGTGACAGATGGACAGCATTTGCAAATGGAGTTCATCAAACTGGACAGGCAACAGATTAAAATTACAATTTTTAGTGTTTAATCTACAAATATAATTCCCCAAAACTACATTAAAAGAACATTATTAAGGTTGCAAAGTCAAGCACTCGAAAGCTAGGAAATTCCAAAATTAAGTCATAATCTTGCCTGTGCAACCTTGGTTTGCCCTCCTTGCATATGTATTAGGATCAGGACCGGCGCTAGGGTTTCTGGCGCCCTAGGCGCCGGGACATTTTGCCGCCCCACGCGCGGGTCTTGCGGCTCCCTGACCCCGGGGGGGGGGCGCCCTGGGCTGCCGGGTCGTGTCGGTGGCTCCGTGACCCGGGGAGGGGGCGCCCTGGGCTGCTGGGTCGCGGCAGCGGCTCCCTGACCCCGGGGGGGGAGCTGCCCGGGGCTGCCGGGGCGGCCGGCGACGCGCGCGGGCCGGCGGCGCCCGGACCGGGGACACCGGGGGGCGGCCGGTGGGCAGGCAGCGTGCGGTGCGGCCGGCAGCGCCAGCCTAGCGCCAGGCAGCAGCGGCTGCAACCATTTAAAAAAATTTGGGAGGGCGCCACTTTTTGGCGCCCCCAAATCTTGGCACCCTAGGCAACCGCCTAGTTCGCCTAAATGGTTGCACCGGCCCTGATTACGATACAGCCTTTCGTTACATAATCACATTCTGTTGTTTCCACAGGACTCCCTGCTTCCCCTCGTCATGTCTCATCTGCTTGTCAGATCTCTCTTCCTATCCCCAGACTAATTCCTAGTCCCATTCTCCTTGCCCAAACAGTTCCAGCCTTCGCTCTCCCTTTTAGCTCCCAGTTCCAGTCTCTTCAGCCCACCATTCCAGATTTTCTCTTCCCCTCCAGGCTCTCCACAGCCCTTGGTCACCACTAGTAGGGTTGCCAGACGTCTGGTTTTTGACTGGAATGCCTGGTTGAAAAGGGACCCTGCTGGCTCCGATCAGCACAGCTGACTGGGTCACTAAAAGTCTAGTTGGCTTCAACGGGGCAGGCAGGCTCCATGCCTGGCTCCACTGAGCTCCCGAAAGCGGTGGCATGTCCATCTGGCTCCTAGGCAGAAGGGCGGCCGAGGGTCTCTGCACGCTGCCACCGCCCACAGGCACCACCCTGAACGCCAGGTCCACAGCTCCCATTGGCTGGGAACTACAGCTAGTGGGAGCTGTGGGGGTGACACCTGTGGACTGGGGCAGCGCACAGAGCCATCTGGCTGCCCCTTTGCTTAGGAGCCAGCGAGACATGCCAGACACTTTCCGGGAGTTGCCTGAGGTCAGCAGCACCACCAAGAGCCCGCATCCCAAACCCTGCGTCCCAACCCCCTGCCCCAGCTCGGAACCCGCTCCAGCACTCAAGCTCCCTCTCAGAGCCAGCCACCCCCTCTGCCAAATTTCTGGTCCCTGCCCAAAAGCATGAAGGTGCTAAAGCTGTTCAGACAAAAGATCACCAGAATTTTTTTAATGTGGACTAAACATATTTTCTGCTTGTATAGTTCAGGACATGCAACTTAATTATGAATGGAAGTTGGAAGATAATTTGCCAGGTTGAGGCATGCTCTATTCATTTGTCTGAGAATGTTCACTTGTGCACCCAATTCTGTAACAATTTTTTCAGTGAAAATCATTGCTCTGTATTAGACCTCCCTCTACCTCCTTATTGTATAACATGCTTCCTCTGTCAGCAATTAGTATAGGAAAGTTAGAGACTGCACAGTTGGGTTGTTTTTTTTTTTAATTTGGAATATGTAGTTGTGCAGATGGAATCAATTGTGCTTGTACAGTCTGTTAAGGTGACCTTGTGATATAAATTAACAGTGGTAGATTTAGATCAAAACATTTTGTGAATGCTGATTAGAGTTAGGTGGTTGGTGCAGTGTCTGAAATAGCTCCTTCTGTTTTCTCAGGGTATTTATCCATCATACTTAAATACAGAAGACACTGAAATAATTTGTGATAGCAAGTCCTCCTGCTGTTTCACTGTTTAGTTGTTCAATATGCATTTGTTTGGAGTGAAACTAAACATCTGTTTTAAATCAAAATTTGAATTGTTTGAGGATTGCAGCCCCAAATGTTTATCTGTGCAAAAAGAGGGTAGATAAGCTGATTTTGTTTTAAAAGATTTATATGAAAGTGCTTGTACATACATTTGTTAATTTTTGTAATAAAGCAAAAAATGTTCTTCGTAGTGATGAAAAATCTGGGAAGTCCTTCTGTGATGTTTCATATGATGACCCTCTTATTTCGTTGACTGTAAGATAGCATTATTGTAGTAGGGAAAATATTTCTTACTCTTGTCTTTTCTCTGAAGGCTTGTAGGAACTGTACAGTATGAAAAGTAATTGGTAAAATATATGTCATATTATGAAGATTCATTTTACATATTCTAGTTTAACAAAACACTATAGCTTTCATTTTACCACCTCAACTTTTTGAGAAGGTAAATAAATAAAAACGAATACCAAAATAAGAAAGGAACTTTATCAAAATTCAACTATTTTGTTTTGTTGCTCAGAAAATGTCAGTGGACGAGGCTGGAAATTTTCGGAAGTCTTTAAAAACCTGTCACAGTGACTATCATATAAAAGATATTATTAATCATTCTTGGAAATTTGACTATTTGCATACAGTATTTCATTTTAAAGCTGTGTGATGAATACAGATTATGACAGGCAGTGTCTAAACATGTAGAATAATATCAGTTGTCTAACAATATCAGGTGATGCTTTATTTTAGATAGTATTGCCTACTATAAAAAATGAGTAGCAGATTTAAAATATCTAGGTTTTACTTTTAAGTTTATTACTGTATGATAAACAGCACTATTAAATTTTAAATACATGAAGGAATTAATTTGTGAAGTCATACAAATATACAGTTGCTCTTTCAACTGTATGAATATGTCAAGGCCCATCCTGCAACCATTACTCATGTAAAGAATCCTTTCTCACATAAGTGCTTCCATTGAATTCATGTGAATAAGACTGGGTACTAATGCGGATGTGGGCTGGAGTTGGTATGTTTGCAGATTATGAATATAGTAAACAATATCTAAAAAATGCAATGCATCACTTCTGCCATATTTTTGTGTGTGGCATTTACTGTAAAACATAAATCAAAACTTTATTTAAGAAAACATATTGTAATTAGATAGATGGTTTAATGAAATATTCACACACTTTATGATGTCTGTAGCTAATAATGAAATTAGTGAACACATTTTATGCTGTTCTAGATTCAAGTGCATTTCCATAATCAGCTCTTCTCTCTACTTATGCGTATTAGTTTTTATTAGTAGATGAACAAGAATAGTACACATTTTTTAATCTAATTTTAGGAAACTAAAATGTAAATCTTATGCAGATTTATAGGTATAGGTGTTTCAGCTCATTGCCTTCATCTTCTTGGAATGGTCATTCCCATTGTTTTTTTTAAATTTGATGTACAACTTGTAAAAGAATTTGGAAATATATGTTAGTGGAACCATGTATGTGTTGCTTTCTCCCATGGCTAAAAGAGGAGGTGTTTTCAGAACCCAGACAACATGTTTTACTGCCCTGTCATATTTGTTCTTCAGTAAATAACGTGGATGTAGACGTAGCCATAGAATACAGTATAAACCACTGGTGTCAGCATGTAGGGTATGTGTAGCAACACACCACAGTGAAAAGCAAGCTGTGTCCATACTGTGGTGTGTAGCTACAAATCAGTGAAAGGCTTCAGCAGCTCCCCACTGTCAAGTTTTCCCTGGCGCGAGGAAGGTCTCCAGCAACAGTGAGTTGGTGGAGCCCTCTCCTCATTGCTGAAGTCTTTCCCTGCAATGGGAAGGGTTCCTGCCACAGGGAGGTAGCGGGATACTGCACTGCTGAAAATAGCAGTGTAGACAGGGACTCACTGCATGGGTGAGTTAAGAGCCATTTAGGGCATGTAGTCTGATACATGACCACATACTTTAGGCATGTCTTTACTAGCCTAAGTTATACCTACTAGATGTGTGCTGCTATTTAAACCCATGCTAGGAGGGCTACTTCTGTGTATATGCTACACACTGCTGGACGAGGCATGGAGTATAGGAGAACATAAGAACGTCCATACTGGGTCAGACTAATGGTTTATCTAGCCTAGTATCCTGTCTTCCGACAATGGACAATGCCAGGTGCCCCAGAGGGAGTGAACAGAACAGGTAATCATCAAGTGATCCATAGTGTCTCACCAATTCTGAGATTCTTTTTTTAATTGAAAAAAAAAGTGTCATATTAGCTATCCTCCAGTCATTTGGTACAGAAGCTGATTTAAATTATAGGTTACAAACCACACAGTCAGTAGTTCTGCAATTTCACATTTGAGTTCCTTCAGAACTTTTGGGTGAATACCATCTGGCCCTGGTGACTTATTACTGTTTCAAAACCTCCTCTAATGACACCTCAATCTGGAACAGTTCCTCAGATTTCTCACCTAAAAAGAATGATTCAGGTTTGGGAATCTCCCTCTCATCCTCAGCCATGAAGACCAATGCAAAGAATTCATTTAGTTTTTCCACAATGGGCTTATCATCCTTGAGTGCTCCTTTAGCATCTCAATCGTCCGGTGGCCCCACTGGTTGTTTAGAAGACTTCCTGCTTCTGATGTACTTTTGAAAAAAAGTTGCTATTACTTTTTGTGTCTTTAGATAGCTTTTCTTCAAATTCATTTTTGTCCTTCCTAATTGTATTTTTACACTTCACTTGCCAGAACTTATGCTCTTTTCTGTTCTCCTCACTAGGATTTAACTGACACTTTTTAAAGGATGCCTTTTTGCCTCTCGCTGCTTCTTTTACTGTGTTGTTTATCCATGATGGTTCTTTTTCGGTTCTCGTACTATGTTTTTTAGGGGGAAAACATTACTGCATACATTTTACTAGGGTGACCAAATGTCCTGATTTTATAGGGACAGTCCTGATATTTTGGGCTTTTTCTTATATAGCCTCATATTACCCTCCATCATCTGTCCCGATTTTTCACACTTGCTGTCTGGTCGCCCTACATTTTACCAGAGCAGCCCAGACAATTCAGGGGGCCTGGGGCAAAGTTGGGGAGCTGCGGTGCTTGTATTCACCCAGTGGTGATCCGGGTCTTCGGCAGGGGGCCCTTCAATTGCTCCACATCTTCAGCAGCACTGAAGGGCTCCCCGCCGCTGAAATGCTGCCAAAGACCCAGAGCAACTGAAGGGTCCCCCGCCACTGAAGACCCAAAGCGACTGAAGGACCCCCCGCTACCAAAATGCTGCCTAAGACCCAGACTACCACTGGGCCAGGGCTCGCAAGGCATTTCGGCGGCGGGGGGCCCTTCAGTCACGCTGCATCTTTGGCAGCACTGAAGGGCCCCCCGCCGCCGAAATGCTGGCCAAAAACCCAGACTGCTGCTGGGCCGGGGCTCCTGTGGGACCCGAATTACCCCACTTGCTCCTTCCCCCCCCACCCCGGGTGGCCCTGCATTTTAGCCACAGCAATGAATAACTAGCAAAGCCGATTCCTCCAGACAGATTAGGTTCTCAGACAGCGTTGTTCATTTCACTCTAGTTAACAGTGTGCATTTTGATGGATTTCTGTTAAGCTTGAATAGCATTATACAAAGCCACTGCTAGCTGTACATTAATCCATTTGTTATGCCACTGTGTGCACATATAATTATTAGCACTGACCACAATCGCACTTCTGCTTTTGATCTTATTACAATGGATTGTTGGCCTTGTTTGAATGAATGCCTTACTGTTTTTAATATTAAGTGAGGGTTACATGTTGATTCTTCTTAAACCTTATTTGAATTTAAAGAGCTCTCAGATAGAAAAACTTACAAGAAATACATTGAAAACTGAGTGTTTGTTAACTTCAAACAGAAGTAATACTGGCATCACTCATCTTCCAGTCTGGACCAAATAGGCATAGGTGAACCTTACTAAAGGATACCAACCGAGACAGAATAAGTACAGTCTATAGCATTTTGTACCCTTTGCCCTCCCCAACCCTTTAAAATGCAAAAGCAGTCCCACTAATTCACTTAATTATCTCTCAGATGTTTTTAAATGAATTTTTAGAGACCATTCATAAAATATTTGATGTATGCCCATTTGTTTGACATGTAATTATTTCTGTGCAAATTCTCATTTTATTTTTATTTTATTAATAATGTCCAGTATTTGATGTTATTAAAAATAAAATAAAATGGATTTGTATGCAAATACATTAGGCTGCATTAAATCTCAAATGTACAATGAATATTTGAAATTCCATATTTGTTTTATAATTATTAACATTTTCTTTTTAGTTTATAAATTAAGGTATTTTAAAGTTCTTGCAGTTAATATGGAAGTTAAGAGTATTTGACTTAAACATAACCCAGTAAAGACAGATGTCATGTAATTAAGAAGGGGAACTTTGAGGAACTTTTCAAAGCTCTGACTTCACCAATGATCTGAAACTCGGAGCCACAGATCATCAAGTTTGTGGGAAGTCCTGGAGTCATGCTGAAATCTTTTCTTGTTTTAGACATACAGTGCCACAATAGCAAGGAATTCTTCAAGTGCTAGTCCCAATGGGTATTCAGTGTAGGTGTACATGTGCTCCGGGTGCCCAACTTCGGAAATTTTTCAGTAGCCATATTCTTAGGTAGATTAGTGAAAATCAGTATACTATCCCAAAAGATAGGAGATTTCTGTAAATAAAGCTGTGAGATGAATAAAAAAATCTCATCAGAAAGTCTCTAAAAATGATAGTATACTATGAGAGCAAATCCCATTTGAAACCTTAGCATTAGCCATTCTGTTTTATGAAAGGAGATTACTACTCTTACCACATGAGCCAAATATTTCCATCTTCTTTTCTGGGTAACTTCAGAGATAAGGGGCTGTTGAACTTTGTTGAATCTTGGAATTTGTTATAAATATATTCCATTTAATACCTAGTATTTTTCTAAGGCATTTGCTTATGTATGTATTTATATATCTGTGTGTACCTTTGGTGGGTTTCCAGCTTTCTCATCCATATGTTAAAATGAAAATAACATTCAGTTGAAGATTCATAGTTTGGTCTTTAAATTGTAGATTTTCAGTGGCCAAATCTTATTTAAGCTGGTAAATGCAGCTGCTGCCTTGCCAGTTTGTGACATTGTGCTCTCTGCAAATGTGGTTGGCAGGAAAAAAAAAGGGGGCCGGGGCTCTTTTAGGGGGCCTACTACATTCGGGTTATGAGGGAAGGGAATGGGGTATTTACTAGAGCAGGGTTGAGGGGGGAACAGGAAGTGGCTGGACAGGTGGATGGGAAATTGGCAGACCTCATTTGTCTTCAGTAGAGCTGTGCAGATTTATAGTGTTAGAGAAGTTGGCTTTATATATTTACATTGCTTAACAAGGTCTGCAGTTGGTTAATGCTAAATTAGGAGATGTTGTGGTGAGGCTCTCTCGCCCTTGGAGCGTTTGCTTGTGCTTCATGTTACTGCTGTCTCCATCTTCAATGTTTCAGTGTTTCCTGCAGGCTGCCTGCCTCTGACTCTAGATCTTCTGTAGCTCAGTTCTCCAGCCAAGCCACCAAGTTCAAACCTCTTTTGGGATATCACAGACAAGACCAGATGAATCTGGATACTTGTCCTGCCCTCTTGGGCTACTGAAGTCCTCTCCTCATACTTAAACCAACCCTATCTTGGGGCTTTCCCTGCAGGAGCCTACGTTCCCCCTGTAGTGTGCTGCCTACATTATCTCAAGCTGTTATGCTATACTAGGCTTCTCTCAGCCAGAGACCCCTGGCTCTTCTGGAGTCTCTCCCTCAAATGAGCTTCTTAAAGCTTAGTTCTGCTGCCTGTGGCAGGGAACCAGTTAGCTACTTATCTCCCCAGGTGCAAAGTATGACTAATTGGGGTCATTGGCTATCTTTTCAGGTGGTAGGGGTATGGCCCATCACAGATGTTTATATTCCAACAAATTCCAGTTTGGTATGTTAAAGATGTTCATTAATTACTACCTGATAACAGCAGTGTGCTGTATAAGTTAGAACCAATCTGTTAACAAACAGCAAGTCCTATACTAAGAGGAAATATTTTCCTCAGTGACAGTTTTTCTGAAGGTACTCAGTTGTTCCTTCATTAGTAAAAATTTAATGACATTTTCACTGCTTTGGGAGACAAAGGAGGAAGAAAAGAAGCTTTGGTGTGCTGAAGTATGAGAAAAACTTTTATTTTTGCTCTTGTATTCAAAGTTTTAACTAACACTTAAGAAAATAAAACATATATCATAGCAAAATATATGCACAATACAATGTGTCAAAGACTTCACTCAAATGTAACCTTGTTCTGAAGTGCAAGAGTTTAATGCTTCTAGTAGCCTTAGTACATTTTCACCTCTGCACTTTGGTATTTTAGATGCCAAGTTTTAGCTAGATATGAAGTTATAATGAATTCTGTCATTTCATAGTGGTTTTTTTAAAAAGTGTTCTCTCTCATGATGAGTGAAAATGAAAAATAAGGATTTTCTTTATAATCTTTTCACTTTGCTGAATGAGAAAGAGTTAGCAACATACTTTTGGAAACTTAGAATGGTTTAATTTGAGGCTGAGTGAACAGACCAGAAAAGAAAAGCTCCGGCTTGATAACAATATGTTTGTTTTAAGAAGGATTGTTTTTATTTTGCTTTGTAACTACTTACCTAATTTTACTACTATATATTCTATAATGTTGTGCTATTGGGAAAAAAAGAACATTTCAAAGCTGAATAAAAATCAAATGTTTGCTGTGACAGACTATACCTGTGTCTCCTATTCTAAATATCTTTGTATAAAGTTTGACTGGTGAGGTATCGTTTGAAAAGTCATAATTCACTAGTCATTATTGTCCTGGTAAAATAAGTGTGGTGACGTATGTAAAGTTATAAGATTACACTGTGTGGTGTTACTAAAACATGTTCTAAGTTTGGGAGTGATCAAACCACTTCCTCAGAGACAAAGGGAAAGCTGATGCCTCAGCCAGTTATAAACAAGGCTAAAGTACCATTACCTACTAAATGGCCATTGTGGGGGGCAGGAAAGGGGATATGGGTGAAAAATCTACATTTTAGAGACTGTCCAGAGACTGTCTATTGCCATGCTCCAAGCTGGGGATGCTTCTCAAAGTTAGGAGAGGACTATAAAAAGAAGGGGCAGACAGCCCACGGGGCCCCTCCTCCTCGCTCTCTGTCCATTGTTTCACTTCACCAGAAGGAACAAAGGAAGCAGCCATTAAACAGAAGAAGGAGTTCTGGCCTAAGAAGTGTGGCCAGTAAGCCTGTTTGAGAGACTGTGGTGAGAAAAACTTTATTTTGAACTTGACATAGTTTGTTAAATTAGGTATTTTATGTTTGTTTTTCTTGTAATCGTTTCTGATATTTATACCTCATGACTTCTATTCACTTAAAATCTATTCTTTGTAGTTAATAAACTTGTTTTATTGTTTTATCTAATCCAATGTATTTGAAATGAAGTGTTTGAAAAGCTCCATTTGGGGTGGCAAGTTATGTGCACATCATTTCTATTATTTAGATGATGGACTTTATATAAGCTAGTATTGTCCAGAAGTGGGCAAAGGCAGCGCAGGACACATTTCTGGGGGGAAATCGGGACTGGGGATGTGTTGTGGCCACCCTGCAGTATAACCAAGGCTGGTGAGAGTCAGACTGTAACCCAAGTGTGGCTGGAAGGCTGCAGTTACACACAGACACTCAGGATGTGACTTGCAGGATGGAAGGCTATTTGAGTGGCCTAGATGAGAGCTCCTTCAGCAGGCATTGTAAGGCACCCAAGATTGCAGGACAAGGGTGACACAAATATTAATTAGTCTATTTTGTACCCTGGGTATGTCAAAGTTGCCCATTGATCCTTTATACCCCCAATGCAATTTTATCTCTGTAGACTTTTTTTTAAAGTAGTGCCTCTTATGAACTAGTATTTTCTCTGCTTTTCCCACTCCTGGATCAGTTTCCAAGGTCTTCAGTGACTTGGAATAATTAGGGTCACATTTGTACTTTTTAGGCTGTATAATCTGTGCTTATTGAAGTCCTTTGTGCATAAAACTATATATTTTTAAAATAAAGGATATGCTTAGCTTTTTAATAAAGGAGTAATCACATATTTAAGAAACATTTGTCATCTTCAATGCAGTCTGTTACATATAGAAATTAAATAATTCTGTATAGACAACATTACAGCTACCTTTATTTGTTTTTAGTTGAAACAAAGGGTATGTTTTTCACACCATTGTTTTCCTTTTCCAAAGAGAGAGGTACACAAAAGCTCCTTATCCTTTACATCTCCATGGGTGATCTTATAATATGTCGTATCCTGATAAGCAATATGTTTCTTCATCACATTAAAATAACAAAATGTGTCTGTTGTAAGAATCTAATTCAAAACTCAAGTATGCCAATTTCAAAGTGGGTTTTTGGGGGGAGCTGCTTTTCCAGCTACTTTCAAATCAATTTATAAAGCAATAATGCCGTATGTTAAATGTAAATTGCCTTGAGTTTTAATGCCCCAAATTTGTATTTTGTGTAAGATTTTAGTATATAAAATACTATATAAGTTTTCAGGGAGATCATTCAAAACATGTATGTTCTAAGAATCACATATAAACAGTTTTGGAAATTCAGAACAAAGCCATTGTTCTTTTTAACATATTATACTGTTGCTCTATAAATTAAGAGGCAACAAGGAACTGCCCAAATAAGTTGTCATAAGCCTCTTTCCCAAATCTGGACCTTAGCGTCCAAAATCTGGGTGCTTAGCATGAACCTCCAAGCTTAATTACCAGCTTGGATCTTATCTCGCTGCCACCATCCAAAATTTCCAGGGTTTTGGCCCCCTCTGGTCTCCCCAAACCTTCCCTGGAGAGACCCCCAAGACCCAGAAGCTCTGAGTCTTACCGGCAAGGGAAATACTCCACTTCCCTTCCCCCTCCCTCTCCCACCCAGACTTTCCTCTCTGGGCTAACTTGAGAGTATTGATGCAATCTCTTTACATCACAATACCAAGAAGCCTGTCCCCTCTCTTCCACAAAGAGACAAACCTCAAACACAAGGAAACAGAGATGATTTTATCGCTCTTTCCCCCTCCCACCAATTCCCTGGTTCTGCCGAGCTTATCCTGAGAAAAAAAATTGTACCTAACATCCATTTTGAATTTGACTGCTTTAATTTCCAGCCATTGGCTCTTGTTATACCTTTGCCTGATACTTTAAAGAGCATTCTGTTTTCAGAAATCTTCTCCCCAGGTATGTGATCTCTTTTTTTAAACTTCTCTTTGCTATATTAACTGAGATACTTAAGTCTCTCACTTAAGGCACATTTTCTAGAACTCAAATCGTTCTTGTGGCTCTTTGCTGAAACCTTCCTAATTATTCACCATCCTTTTTAAATGGACAGAGTATATATTACTGGAACTGCTAGTCAATAATCTCCTCCTGGGAGGGATGTTTAATTAGTTAAGGTGCTTCTTAATTCTTATAGAAATCATAAATGAATCAAACTGTACCATGGAATCTCTATGGATAGAAATTCCATGCTCTGATAATAAGAATATAGCAGTAGGGTTATATTACCAACCACCTGACCAGGATGGTGATAGTGACTATGAAATGCTCAGGGAGATTAGACAGGCTATTAAAATAAAAAACTCAATAATAATTAGGGGGATTTCAGTTATCCCCATATTGACTGGGTACATGTCACCTCAGGACAGGATGCAGAGATAAAGTTTCTTGACACCTTAAATGACTGCTTCTTGGAGCAGCTGGTTCTGCAACCCACCAGAGGAGAGTCAATTCTTGATTTAGTCCTAAGTGGAGCACAGGATCAGGTCCAAGAGTTCCTTCAGGCTGGACTGCTTGGTAATAATGACCATAATATAATTAAATTTAATACCCTGTGGCAGGAAAAACACCACAGTGGCCCAGCACCAGAGCATTTAATTTCAGAAAGGAGAGCTACACAAAAATGAGGAGGTTAGTTAAACAGAAATTAAAGAGTACAGTGCCAAAAATGAAATCTCTGCACCTGCATGGAAACTTTTTAAGACATCATAATAGAGGCTCAACTTAAATGTACATCCCAAATTTAAAACATACTCAGAGAACCAAAAAAGAGCCACTGTGGCTAAACAACAAAGTAAAAGAAGCAAAGAGAGGCAAAAAGGCATCCTTTAAAAAGTGAAAGTTAAATCCTAGTGAGGAGACTAGAAAGGAACATAAACACTGGCAAATGAAGTATAAAAATACAATTAGGAAGGCCAAAAAAGAATTTGGGGGAAAGTTAGCCAAAGATTCAAAAAGTAATGGCAATTTTTTTTTTAAAGTACATCAGAAGCGGGAAGCCTGCTAAACAGCTAGTGGGGCCACTGGACGATTGAGGTGCCAAAGGAGCACTCAGGGATGATAAGGCCATTGCAGAGAAACTAAATGAATCTTTTGCATCGGTCTTCACAGCTGAGGATGTGAGGAAGATTCCCAAACCTGAGCTTTTCTTTTTAGGTGAGAAATCTGAGGAACTGTCCCAGATTGAGGTATCATTAGAGGAGGTTTTGGAATAAATTGATAAGTTAAACAGCAATAAGTCACCAGGACCAGACAGTATTCACCCATGAGTTCTGAAGGAACTCAAATGTGAAATTGCAGAACTACTAATGATGTCATCTGTAACCTATAATTTAAATCAGCTTCTGTACCAAATGACTGGAGCATAACTAATGTAATGCCAATTTTTAAAAAGGGCTCCAGAGGTGATCCAAGCAATTACAGGCCTGTAAGCCTGACTTCAGTACCGGGCAAATTGGTTGAAATTATAATAAAGAACAATACTGTGAGACATATAGATAAACATAATTTGTTGAGGAAGAGTCAACATTGTTTTAGTAAAGGGAAATCATGCCTCACCAATCTACTAGAATTCTTTGAGGGGCTCAGCAAGGGGACCAAGGGGGATCGAGTGGATATAGTGTACTTAGATTTTCAGAAAACCTTTGACAAGGTCCCTCACCAAAGGCTCTTATGCAAAGTAAGCTGTCATAGGATAAGAGGGAAAGTGTTCTCATGGATTGGTAACTGGTTGAAAGAGAGGAAACAAAGGGTAGGTATAAATGGTCAGTTTTCAGAATGGATAGAGGAAAATAGTGGTGTCCCCCAGGGGGTCTGTTCTGAGACCAGTCCTATTCAACATGTTCATAAATGATCTGGGAAAAGGGATAAACAGTGAGGTGGCAAAATTTTCACAATACAAAATTACGAAAGATAGTTAAAACCCAGGGAGACTGCAAAGAGCTACAAAAGGATCTCTCAAAACTGGGTGACTGGGCAACAAAATGGCACAGGAAGTTTAATGTTGATAAATGCAAAGTAATGCACATTGGAAAGCATAATCCCAACTATACGTATCAAATGATGGGGTCTAAATTAGCTGTTGCCACTCAAGAATGAGATCTTGGAGTCATTGTGGATAGTTCTGTGAAAACATCCACTCAGTGTGCAGCGGCAGTCAAAAAAGCGAACAGAATGCTGGGAATAATTAAGAAAGGGATAGATAATAGGACAGAAAATACCATGTTGCCTCTATATGAATCCCTGATATACCCACATCTTGAATACTGCATGCAGATGTGGTCGCCCCATCTCAAAGAAGATGTATTGGAATTGGAAAAGGTTCAGGAAAGGGCAACAAAAATGATTAGGGGTATGGAATGGCTTCCATATGAGGAGAGATTAATAAGACTGGGACTTTTCAGCTTGGAAAAGAGACGGCTAAGGGGAGATATGATTGAGATCTATAAAATCATGAGTGGTGTAGAGAAAGTAGATAAAGAAATGTTGTTTACTACTTCTCATAACACAAGAACATAAGACAAGGGGTCACCAAATGAAATTAATAGGCAGCAGGTTTAAAACAAATAAAAGGAAATATTTCTTCACACAACGCACAGTCAATCTCTGGAACTCCTTACCGGAGGATGTTGTGAAGGCCTGGACCATAAAAGGGTTCAAAAAAGAACTGGATAAATTCATGGAGGATAGGTCCATCAATGGCTATTAGCCAGGATCGACAGGAATGGTGTCCTTAGCCTCTGTTTGCCAGAAGCTGGGAATGAGCGACAGGGATGGGTCACTTGATGATTACCTGTTCTGTTCATTTCCTCTGGGGCACCTGGCACTGGCCACTGTCGGAAGACAGGATACTTGACTAGATGGACCCTTGTTCTGACCCAGTAAGGCCAGTATACCTACTGAAATCTGTTGTCAACTGCAGGTGCTTAGCATCTCTGAAAATGAGGCCATTTCTTAATTAAATAAAAATTAAAAATTGCAGCCCAAGCTTGTCTGGGCCACAAGGATGTCTGGGAGCTCTGACTTCCACAGCACTATGACATAGTGGATATCTTTTCTACAATATGGTTTGAAAGTTAGAATGGAGGAATTGTTTTGTCATAGTCAGGTATCCTAGAAATCTATTTGCAATGGAAAAACACAAAATTTGCATTTTTACAGAGAGTCTTTAGTTTTTACATTTTATGGAAAAAATAAAAACGTATTAACTATTAACTAAACTTTACTGAAAGCACCGGTGTCACTTAATCAGTGTGTGCAACCTCCCCTTCTTGTGGTTGAGTTTTGAATGTGCTTTCAATGTATATAGCTAAACATACTCCAATAAACTGTTTCTGACATATAGAAGTTTGTATTTTAATGCCTCTCAAATTTCACTTCAGCCTCCAGATATCAGTAATTAAAGTTATAAAAAGATGCCAAAAACTGTAAAAATCACCCTCTAAAGACTGTCACTGAGTTTGGCAAAGACAAATTTCATGTTGATAGTAATGTATTGTATGCAGCAAAGCTATAGATTACAAATTGAAAGTCTATTAATTTTATTTTTATAATAATTGATGGCAGTGGTAAGCTTAAAAATTGTAAATATATCCATAAAACATTATGTTCAACTGATACCTCTATATATTGTATTTAGGGAAACTAAAGTTCAGCATTTCATTTTAGTCATGGCTTTTTATGTTTTTCTTTATCTGATTTCTTTTTAATTATGGAAAACTAGGATCCCTTCTTATAATCCATGGGCCTGATCATATATTCAGTTTTATCCATCACAAGCTACTGTAGATTGCTGTGCACACATTCATTGCTGGGAACCTGTCCCATGAATATCTGTTCTAATTCTAAAAGCTGTGCTGTATCAGTAATGGGACTATCAGAAGCAAAGTAGGATTGCAAATCTGTTTCTGTAATGTTCTTCCAGACTACAACTACGTCTGTTTGATAGCAGTGCTGATGTTTGAGTTCAGGGAACAAACCGAAAGCTGTTTTATGCTTTTGTGTGCAGTTTTTCAGCAAAATCCTATTTGGGCTAAAATCTGTATCTATTCCCTACACTATGATTGGACATTAGGATTATTTTAAAGCTTTTTTTTAATAAATCCTCAACAGAAATATTCTGTTCAAGTATATAGTAATTCATTGCTTATAGCATTCCCTTTCATTGTTCGCAAAAATTCTCATTAAATCCTAAACATAGAATATGCTATTTGTAAAATTGTTAGAATCAGGTTCTTTTCCTTAAATTTCACCTACCACGACCCCCTCAGGATATCTGTGTCTACTAGTCCTCCTGTGATTGCACATTTTATAGTAAACATGGTACTAAAATATCTACTTTATTTAGTGTGATTGGAAGTGTACAGGTTGAAATCCAAATCCCTCCCCCCAAATAGTTGAAATAAAAACACTAAATGTCAGATCACCTTTTGTTCTTAAGATCAGAAATCTTCTCAAAATATAATGTCATTGGATAATCATAGAATCACAGAATCATAGGACTGGAGCGGACCTCAAAAGGTCATCTAGTCCAGTCCCCTGCATTCATGGCAGGACTAAGTATTATCTAGACCATCCGTGACAGGTACTTGTTCAACCTGCTCTTAATTGTTTGACAGAACTGTTTTAACTGTTTGTATTCAGTGACTTGGATTTTAATTCTTTCCATCTTGTTGAGAGTCCTGAAATTATATCATTCAGTTTATACGTACATAGTTTTTTGCAGGGCAGTTACTTTCTTTGTGGATGACAACAGGGTACAAAAGTTAAAAAAAAAAAAAGAAAAAAAAAAAAAAGAAAGAAAGAAATCCAGTTCATCAGCCAGAAAGCTATTAAAGAGAAGATGTCAAGAAAATAATTTTAAATATTTATTCAGCACATTCCTTGGCCCGCACCACTTCCCACAGCCCCATTGGCCTGGAGCGGCCAACTGCGGCCAGTGGGAGCACCAATTGACCGAACCTGCAGATGCAGCAGGTAAACAAACTGGCGGGTCGTGGGCAAAAGGTTGCCAATCCCTGTGCTATACATATATTAATTCTCACAGTTCTTCTGTGAAGTAAGTATTATACCCATTTACAAAGATGTAGAAGTCAGTGAGAGAGCCAAGATTAGAAATCAGCAATTTCTGGTTTCTGCTCAGACCATTAGATGATGCTACCCCTCAGAATGTGTAAATGAAAATGATATAAGCATTTGGAAACAAGATTACTGAGTGCTGATGAATTAACATGGTATCCAACTTAGTTTTTGATGAATCAGCACATGTTCAGTATCACTCAGGATGTGCATTTGTTGTTCATTTTTGGTTTTCCTTGTCCTGAGGCCAGATGTGATCTCTGCAATCATGTATGTAATATTTGCATTAACTGAAACCACACATGCTTGTACAGAAATATCGATGTCTGTGTATTGTCTTTCCTGGGACTCCGTTATCTCATCAAGCCTAATTATGGCAAAATACGTCAAATCAAGTTGAATTAGGAAACTAGATCTGCTAAAATTGACTTGTCTTGTCCATTTCGTATATGTCTGTCATTACACCAATCCTTGTAAGAAGCTATTTGTTAGTCTTCCAAGCTGTATTGATACATGTCAGCAGGAACACTACATAGTTCCAGGAAATGAAAGAGAGAGCCTAAGTTCTGTAACACATTTCCTATGACTGTGTCATGTACTATAAATAGGCATGGAAGCATTAGTTTTTTAATGGCAAATGTAAGTAAATGTCAATTTGACCATACACACAGACTAAGGAAAAAATATTACCATCCATGATGATTGAAACTCACAGATGGGCAAAGTATGGAAAGTTCTGCTTGAGAACTTATTAGAGTTTTATTTAAGGATATTTTTTTTGTATATTTTGACTTGTGATGTTGACAATTTGTGTGTTAAGGGTTATAAAGCTTAAACTTTTTGAATCTCAGCATCTACTGTCATCAAATAATTGTCTGACCCCCCTCTCACACACAATTTCCTGCAACTGTGAAAATTTAAATAATTACTTTAAAAATGCTTTAAAACCATAGTGTTGCACAACTGTGAAAATTGAAATAGATAATATTTTTAAAGTAAAATAAACATTAATATTATCTGTCAAAATTATATTTTTAAAAAATCCAATTCTACCAAGCCTAACTGTTGATGAGAAAACCATTCAGGTTGGATCTAATGGAGAGTTCTAATGCACTCAGAACATGAGGTAGATGCTAAGAAAAAAGGTACAAAAAGAACAAAAGGTAGATGCTAGAAGAACATTTGGAGACAAAGGAAGCAGTTGGAATCCTCAAGTCCCAACAGAGGTTCTCAAATTTAGAAGTTTTCAGTCTTTTGTCAGCTAACATCTCTGCCAACCTGTAAGCAAAATTAGAAAAACAATATTATGAAAGCAAAACTGATTTATTTTTGACATAGTAATAGAAGATGATCCGCATATGGCTTGGAAGTTTTTCCAAGAATTTTATACAACACTTAATGTGAAAGTACTTTAATCTCAAAATGCACATCATGCTATGATTAATTTTAGAATACCATTCTAACAGAAGACTGTGCCTATAAGCTGACCTTTTGGGCCTCATACTAATATTATCAAAAAGTACTTAAGTCCTTGGCTACTTCACAAGAGTCAGAAAACCTCAGTGAAGAATTTTCTGCATATAAATCTCCCATGTTTGAAAGTGACATTTTTAATCTGATTGTAGAAACTTCAGTTTTAAAATACTACCTTGTGGGGCACATTGCCCTCAGAACTCAGTGGGTTTTTTTAAAAATATATTATGGCCATTATTATTTTTATGTAAAAGACTCCATTTGTAAATGGTTTATAGATGTGAAATTATAGACATGAATAGCATCTATTATAGATGGTTATAAGCATTTATAGGTGTTTATAAACTAATGCTATAAACAATCCATTGGTCTGTCTACAGCAATTGATTAATCATTTAATAAAACATGTTACTGATTTTGCACTCAAGAAGTATGCATTGAAGACTAGTAGAGTAGAAATTCAGGTTTGAACTACGTGACAAGTACTCTATGCCACCAATCTAGCACAAGCCTCAGAAAGCATGGTTTCCCACGTTAGCCTTGTGGCTACCCACTGCAACAGAGATCAAAGGACCCATGTGGTCCTAACCACTCCAACTATGCAGGTGATGTCTAACCTTCTCAGTCCCCTGAAGGGCCTCATGAAAGAGCCACAGCTTGTTGACCAAGTAAGGGCCTCCAGAGTTAGAAAAGGCTATCTATCTGCAATGTATCTGTTACCTACATACTGTACGCCTACCCTACCTGTCCTTGTGGGTGCTCAGGGTGTAAGGAACCCAATTTTACCCCTTTGTGGCTCAGGGCTTTACCCCTCCATGGGCTCAGGGCAAACACCCATTCCCAATGGACTCAGGGCTTTACGGGTCTGTGAGGCCTTTTCCCAGTGAAAGAGTCTTCATACATTTAACACCCTTAAACATGTATGTGTATTTATTAGCAAATAATCTATCAGTAGAATACACACACTAAGCAACTAATGCTTACCACTCCCAATAAAGCAGACAGACCTCTTCCAATAGCCAGTCAGGATCTGATCTCGTCCAGGACTCCAGTTTCTACACAGTCTAGTCAGGCAGGGGTTAAAAATCCTAGCTTTGGTTTTGATCTGTACCCCGTTAAGTTCCAATAAGCTTATATTCTGACCCTCATTGTATAGTTAAAATGAGGATTTCTCTTATCTGTGCCTTAGCCAATTATTTTATTTGAAATGTAGCTATGCAAAAAACACTAACCAATCATTTTACTATACAGGGGATCACATACCTACAGCTGCCTACTCATTAGCTTTTGCATTTTTCAAAGTTAGTAAAACTTCTCAAGGTCTACTTATCTATATGCTTTGTTAGGGGGATATACTTGCAACAGCAAAACCTCCTCATTTTTTATCATCAGGAAGAAGCTGCAGAAACTCAAGGTTAGCTTGTCCATTCACTCCCTGTTCTCATGACTTTGTGAATATATATCTGTCCCTGTTAGTAAAGCAGCCGCTGATACTTTTCTATCTGTGTACCTACTTCAGGACCAAATTCTCCTAACTCTATAGTTTTGTTTCCAACTTAGGTTGGCTGTGCATACAAGACGGCTGTGGGTTATGCTACATGCATACACAAGATGGCTGAGAGTCATGTCAAGTCCAGGTCTCTCATTACATATCCTCCTGTAAATCTTAGGAAAAAGTGAGAGATGAACCAAATCAACACAGAATATGAAAGTCTTGCAAAATGCTTAAAGTAGGCAAATGATGTTCTGTGATTATGGAATTTATTGAGACCAATATATCTAATAGGATCAAGACAATGAACTGAAGTTTACTCCATGCTGGAGTAAATCATTACTAACCCTGTTAAAAGCAGTGTGCATGTTATGGTTTGGCCTAAAACTGAAGTGATAATTTCTGAAGTAGCTGACCATCAGTAAGATGATACAGAAGTTATAGTATAGCAGTCTTCTCTAGTATCTTTGTCGATAAATTGAAAAATCTCTAAATGTTTACACTAACTGTTGTCTACATATTTTTATGGAGTGATAGAACACTTCTGCCTAAAGAGAGATTTTTTATAGATTTTCCAAAATGTGTGTGTGTATATATATATTAGTTATTTTATAATATAGAAATTATTTGAATGGTGACCTAAAGAAGCCACGTTAGACACAGTCCTAAAGAACATGTTGCTGGATGTATTCTTCTAACCACAATGACAGCTAGGTCCATTACTCTTCTGAAGGTGTTAAAGTGTGATCAGAAAAAGATGCAATGTAGGCACACAAAAAAATGTAGGAAGACAGCTTAGCTGTAGATGATTAATTTGGGATTTCTAAAATATCAGAGAACTGCTGACATAATTCTAAAAACCTATTAGTGGATGGGAAACCCATAAGACCCTAGGTTTTAGAATGTCAGTAGTTTGAAAAAATAAAAGGGCTTGCCTTTCTTTGCCCTTTATAATCATACTTGAAAAGTAATTAGGAATCTGCAAGGGATTTCCAGTAGCATTACATGTGTGATTACTAAATTGATTAATGTATATTGAACCCAAGACCCCTCCATAGATGGTAAAACTTGCAACTTTTTAACTTCAGTGCATTTATTATTTTTACACAGTTTCACCCTGGGGAGTGATCAGAAACTGAAGTCTGTGACTGGGTTGGAGCCATTATTATTACTAATATGGTTCCATAAATGTACATAGCTTTGTTTGAAGTGTAAAGATTTTGTATAAATGAGTGAACTTCTGCCAGAGCTTGCAGCTGAAGGATCTAACTGGAAAATGCATTGAAGTCCATGGGAAAGACTCTCATTGACTTCAGTAGGCTTTGGCTCTGGCCCTGACGTTACAGCTTGGTGCAATATAAATTAGTGCTTGGTAGAGAAAACACAGTATGATGTTTGAATGGTTCCCAGAACAGGTGGATTTTCAAGGGATTTTTGTAGAAGATGAAGGAAGGGCAATTGGAAAATGTCGATTTGGGAGGCTGTTCCAACCTTCAGGAGTCAAGAATTCCTGTGTAAATGGAATAATATTTTCCATAATATCTTTAATCACTTCTAAAAATTTGAGATCATTGCCATGTAAAAGTACACGGATTGGGATTTTCTTTATGGTTTAAATCTTATTAAACTCTTTGTAATTTGAAACTTCAGAGACCCTGGTAAGTAGGCACAGTGCCAACGCAAACAGCCAAGTATGCCCTCGGCTGTACAACATAGCTTACATTGACCAAAGTCTGTAGAGTATGCATGGCCTGGGTCATAATCAAGGAAAGAAACGGTGAGGAAAAAAAGGTGATGGTCCAAAATACAAATTACATTTCTTCACTGTAATCTAAAACTGTGGAGGTTTTCTGGTTCCATCAGGTTCAGTTTCTAAAGAGTCGCATACAGTTATTGAAATTGGTCCTGTCATAAATAGATAGCTAAGGGTTAATGTTTCTTTCACCTGTAAAGGGAACAAAGGGAACCAAACACCTGACCAGAGGACCAATCAGGAAACCGGTTTTTTTCAAAGTCAGGGAGGGAATTTTGGGGGTCTGAGTCTTTTGTCTGTCTCTCAGCTATGAGAAGGTTCTTTCTATCTTTTAATCTTCTGTTTCCAAATTGTAAGTACAGGTAGAAAAACAATATAGGCTTTTATGTTGTTTTGGATGTATTTACACGTGTGTAGCTTGCTGGAATGTTTCAAATTGCATATCTTTTTGAATCAGACTGTTTGTTCATATTTTCTTATAAGCAATAGCCCTGTTATTTGCATCTTGATACACGAGAATATTTTGATTCTTGTTTCCTTTCTTTTTTTTATATATATGCTTTCTTCTATGAACTTTCTTTGAGTTTTTCTCTCTGGTAGGGCTAAGAAAGAAGGGGAGGGAATTCCTGGTGTAGATTACTGGAGGGTAAGCTTCTGCAGCACCAGGGAATTGGTTGGATGGGAAGAGAGAGAATCATTCTGTTTCCTTGTATGCGGGGGTTTGTCTCTTTGTGGAATAAGGAGACATGCTTCTGGTATTGTGATGTAAAGAGATTGCATCAGTACTCTCAGGTTAGCCCAGAGAGGAAAGTCGGTGGGGAAGAAGGGGGGAAGGGAAGTGGGGTTATTTCCCTTGTTGTGAGAGACTCAGAGTCCTCTGACTCTTGGGGTCCTTCGGGAAAAGTTTGGGGGACCCTTGCGATAGAGCGATGGCAGGCGCTGTAATTCCTGTCTAGTGGCAGCGAGATAAGATCCAAGCTGGTAATTAAGCTTGGAGGTTCATGCTAGGCACCCACATTTTGGATGCTAAGGTCCAGATTTGGGAGTTAGGCTTATGATAGGTCCTCAGATTGATTTAGTTCTTTAAAAAGTGGCACAGGATTACTCATCTGAGGAGCAAATGCAAGATGGTGGTTGTGGTAGATTTCTTTGGTCCCACAGAGTCCTACAGAGGTTTCTAGAACTTTCCATTGATGCTGTTTACAGTCAGTCTCTCTCTCTCACACTCTCAAAATATGTTTTTTTGTTATTTTCAGTGATCAGGTTAATGGCATAATGCCGAAGTGGTGGCTAGTTTGTGTAGTTTTCATTGTTTGTGTGAGATGGGTCTTAATGTCACTAGTAGGGAAAACTCATCTGCCTATTGAACACATTGTTTTGATTTATATATTAGTATAAAAACAGAGTAGCTTTGCACCAGTTAGGGATTCTTCTTTTTTTTTTTTAATTAGGTGGAAGTTGAAGATCTCACTATGGGGCATTGCTGTATCACATAGTTAACAAAGTGAACTTTTTTTGTTGCTTAAAGTACTCTGTCTTATGAGTTAAACAGGTGCTATTTGTCTTTCTATTTAGAAGTTATAACTAACAAAATTCAATAGTTCGTCACTCATGAAATAGATCCCTCAGTAGACCCAGACTCCGCCTTATTTTTAATTGTCTGTCCTCCTGTCTATATCATTCGTATATATTCAGGGGCCATACCTAGTTTCCTCCATCCTCCTGTTTTTAGAGGGCTCAGCCAGGCTTGCTCCCATTTCTGCCCACGACCATATTCTCTTTCCCCAAGATAAGAATCTACTTGAAAGGTGACACTGAAGTGAGCCAAACAACATTCTCAACCCCAACCATTCAAGTCATGAGTCATGCCCCAAAAAAATCATGAAATTGGCTTAAAATCATTAGATTTTAAAAATAATTTACGGGTTCTTTGCTTGCTGTCTAGTTTTTGAGCCTTTAAGGTTCATGTTTTCAAGCTTATATAAAAGAGTTAGAAACTTTTAATGAAAGCAGAGATCCTCACATAAGTGACTAGAAAGCTGGAGTGTGAAGAAAACCATCAGATACCACAAGACACTCGATAAAGTCACAATAGTTGGTACTACTAAGGAAAACTCAGTGAAATTAGACACATTTAGCTTCTGAAGAGAGACACCCTGTAGCAACAGAAGTGTCACACAGGAAAATTTGGGAGGACACTAGTGGCAGCCACTTGCTTTTATACCCATCTAATAAGGAAGATAAGCACACTAGCGAGTGCCCCATAAAAATTTGGGGCATTAGAAAGCGGCCTTCTAGTGACCCACCAAAAGACAACAACAACAACAAAAACAGATGACAAAGGTAAGGAATATAGTTTGAACATATTGGAAAAAGGCAGAATGGGTGAGTTAGGAAGAGTTTCAAGCTGCCCCTTGTTTTCTTCAAAGTACATGTTTTGTTGTGAAAGTTTCACCATGTTGAATTATGATATAGAACTAACTCTCGTAAGTAGTTGTAAATTCAACAGAATAATTGACTTTGCTCTTAGTTTGTACATACAACGTCCAACTAACAGTAAGAATGTTAGCATTCTTCTGTACAGTTTTATTTTATGAAAATAATGATACAGCTAAGATGCAATCTGCAAAGGCTCCATCTACATCTTTTACAAAAAGGTTTGATAATATTTTTAATTTATTTTGTTACACGATTTTCTAAAGCATTTTTCTATCATGGGAGTAAGAGGGGAAGCTTCCAAAAATAATTAAAAAATGCTTTTACTGTATTTCAACTTATTACAACATTTTTTAAAGTTCGGTTGTTAATAGAAATTTTAAATCCTGAAAATAAAATTCAGATTAGAAGATTGTTTTATTCAGCTTCAAACTGATTAACTGTATTTTTAAATGTTGAGCATTGAGAGCCACCTTGTGGATCTCTCGTTATTGCACAAATTTTGTGATCACTATATTTGTAGCTTAAATGTTCGCAAAAGTGGGGGTAACTTCAAAGCAGTCTTGAGATGTTTTGCAATTAGAGCATAAGTACTTGAACTGTGTTTTCGGAAGTTGTTCTCAGTGTTCAGCAAGTTACAGTACTGTTTTTGGTGTACTCATGTGGTACTGTGTTGAAACTGAAAAGACAGGGAAAATGGAAGTCCTTGCAGGATTTTAGTAATATCTGCAGGGATTTTATTCCTGAAGTCTATGAAAATCTGCTGGGTATTGGGGACTGGTTCTCTGAGATAGAAGAGACAAAGAAGACGCATAACACAAATTTCACACTATTTGTCACCTGCTCTTATGTGTGAATAGCAAATAGAACTGTAAAACACAAGGATTATATATAGTTTTGTTCATTAAAATGAGCTACTGAAACAAGTTATACGCAACTTCTCAATGGCTAACAAAGTACAGCATGAGAGTCTATCAGTTTTCAGCTAACAGCAGTGGTTTTAAATAAATAAGTGGTTGTAGCATAATCCAAGGAGAAAATGTTTTGATTATCTGAATACAAGAGAATTTTTATTAGAATAGTTGACTACTTCCATATTTCAAACTCAGTTTTTTTGCTCTGTAAGTCAGAATTAAATGAGCTTCAGCCATTCAACCAGAGGAAGTTGGAGGGATGGAAGTACCACCTGGCCCTGTGTAGTAGCTAATTGTCTTGAAGAAAGACCTATCAAGGTTTAAATGTGACCCAAAAACAGACCTAGGGAAAGAAACATAGGTTAGTGCTAAGGCCAACAGCCTACAACTTGAGACTTGAGTTAAATATCCTGCTTTGCAGAGGTGACATGTGGGGGAAGCACTTGGGGTCACGTGCCTGTCCCCAGATTTCTGCAAGCACCAAGCTGCCCTTGCAGGGCTCAGAGCGAACTGGTCCCAGGGCCCCAGAATAGCCAGGCACTGCGTGACACTGCATGGGCCCGACATGCCCAGTGCTATTCACCTCGCCATCTCCTGGCCCTTCACCACAACTCAGCGGCTGCTCCTGGGCTTGCTCTGGTTGGCCTGCCGGGAGCCTGGGTGGGAGGGTCTATCTTCACATTGCATTCCTCCCTGTCACATTTCTGATTCGCTCAGCTCCTCTTCCCAGCAGCTGGGCCTGGGCAGAGGGGGCAGGATGGAGTTGATTCTCCTATCAGCTAGGTGAGCCACTTCAGGTCGCTGCCTCTGTGCAGCGTGGTAGCTGCTTGCTAGAATCCAGCTGGCAGCGGCAGCCTAAGTGGCAAGTAACCCTGGAAGGATGGGCAGAGAGTGGTGACCACAGCCCAGGTATAGGGTAGGGGATCACCGAGGAAGGCACAGGGAGCAGGTTCCATGTGCTCAGCTTGAGCTTGGGGCATTGACCTCACACCACCCTCACTAAAGCGTCCAGTGAGGGTGTAGGAATTCTGAGGGAAAACTTTGTTGCTGTGAGTTCCCCACACGGAGCTAGGGCTGACCCGGCAGCGCGTACTCCCTGTTCCTATGGTCCCACCTCCCAGGAGCTGGTAGGATTGGTTGCCCTAGACCCAGGGAGGTGGGGTTCCTGCACCCAGAGGCGATATGGGGGACAGTCACATGCCCTGCTCCCCAAACCTTTCAGTTGTGCTCCCTTAACAATTAGGTGTTACATGTGCTGCCCTGCGACAGACTTCCTGTGTGGTCTTGGGCAAGTCACATAGGTTATGTCTACACAGGAAGCAGGATCCCATGGCAGCAAGTATCTGAGCCAGAGTCTACAGAATCAGACTTGCTCCATGGCACTAAAAATAACTTTGTAGATGTTTGGTCTTGGACCAGAGTTCAGTTCCCTCCCTAGGCTTCAGAGGATAAGCTTCACTTCATGCCTGACAGCTATTTTTAGTGCCGTAGCATGAGCCCCTAAAGCCTGAATCTGAAAACCGGGGCTCCTACACACACTGCCTGTGATCTTATTTGCTGTGTACACATACTTAATCTCTCTGTGCTTCAGCTCTCCATCTGTAAAATGGTGATGATAGTATTTCCCTACTTCACAGTAGGTGTTGTGGGAATAAATATATTAATGATTGTGAAGTGCTCAGATACTACAGTAATGAGGTCATGTAAGTACCTAAAACACACATGGTGTTTCTGCACTGCAATTAGATACCTGTGGCTGGCCCGTGCCAGCTGATTCAGGCTAAGTAGCTCTTTAATGGTGGTGTAGACTTCAGGCTCAGGCTTCGTCTGGAACTCTGGGATCCTCCCATTTTTCAGGGTCCTAGACCCCAAACTCCAGCCTAAGCCGGAGCATCTACACTGCAGTTAAACAGCCCCTTAGCTCGAGCCCCATGAGCCTGAGTCATCTGGCACAGATCAGCCGTGGGTTTCTGAAGAGTAGGCATACCCCTAAATAGCTCTTAGGATTAAACGTTTGGAACCTTGAAGGCTATGTTCGGACTTCAACCGCTGGAAATAACTAAGGGTTTCACACAGTAGAGTTTGAGTTTGTCAGCTAGCTGGCAGAAGCTATTTACTGGTGACAAGATACAGTTCATGTGAGAAGACTTCATGTTCTTTTAGCCTGAGAACCTGTTGCATGGGTATGAATGAGGTTTGAAGATGTAAGAAGTGAAAACTGCAGGTATTAACATTCTGAATGTTATGTGGATCAAACCACTTTGCTAATTAGTCAAGGTAAGGACTTCTGCCACTGATCTTTAATTCATGGGTGGTATTTTCATTTGACTGTGTCTTCATGGAGTTCTTTCATAGAGGATAGATCCATCAATGGCTATTAGCCAAGATAGTCACGGATGCAGCCACATGCTCCAAGTGACCCTTTCCTCTATGCATCAGAAGCTGGGAGTGGACGACGGGATGGATCACTCGATGATTGCCCTGTTCTGCTCATTCCTTCTAAAACACCTGTCATTGGCCACTGTCGGAAGACAGGACACTAGCCTAGATGGACCACTGCACTTAGCAAATACAGTTGTTCTTATGTTCTGCGGTGTTTGAATCAACAAGTATGTCCTTCCTCATTAGACAACTATATCAGCTAGATATTTATAACAAAAGTGTCATTACTAAAATTGTTAATGCTGGCACTTAAAATTCATAATTAGGCTTCAAAGTTAATGATCTACTCAAATAAATGGGAAACTGTTCACATCTCTTTGCTTTTGGTACAGTCTGTTTTTTCTGAATTTTTCGAGCAGCTTTTACTAGTGCAGTTCCACAGGCACTAACATTGCAGGCTATCTGCCAGAGTTCTAGCCCTGCACAAAGCAGATGTAGATAACATGCTGGTAAAAATAAAGATGGAGAGTTTACATTTTTCCTCTTGGAATTATTCTGAAGGTAAAGCAACAGTGGGAGAATTCAGAAAATCTTCAGTATGCAATAAATAAAATCACTGGCTCGTCACTGCCTTTCTCTGCAGTTGACTCAAGAAGAGAGAATATCTCAGTGCTGGATTTCACTGTAAAAAGCCCTCCCAGATTTTTTTAAAAATGTATTCAGAGTAAAACGTACAGCATGTTTAGCTTTTCATTCGTTTGTTCAGTTTCTGCATGATGGGAAGTATTAAATGCTCAAGAAAGATCAAAAGAAACAGGGATCACTGAGAGCTAATGTTAAGAACATAAGAATGGCCATACTGGGTCACACCAATGATCCATCTAGCCCAACATCTTGTTTTCTGACAGTGGCCGGTGCCAGATGTTTCAGAGGGAATGGACAAAATGAGGCAATTATCGAATGATCCATCCTCTGTTGTCCACTCCGAACTTCTGGCAGTCAGAGTTTTACAGACACCCAGAATATGGGGTTGCATCTTGATTATTAGTCAAGATAGTCCTATCCTCCATGAACTTATCTAATTCTTTTTTTAACCCAGTTTATTTTTGGCCATCACAACCACCCCTGGCAACGAGTTCCACAGGTTGACTGTGAATTGTGTGAAGAAGTGCTTCCTTATGTTAGTTTTAAACCTGCACTCTAGTGCAAAATATCTGTGTCATTATACAGCTGCTCTTCTCATCCCCCAATTTGCACATCGTTTTGGAAGTGGTGTTTACATCACTGAGATGTGTTTATATTTTCAAAGGAACAACCATCAAATCCTCCTCAGAGAAAGATTGCTCACACAGGGCCATGGAGGGAAGGAATTTTTCACTGGGGATCTTTATTATCTCCTACTTGAAGTTGGTTATTAAATGAACCTACCCAAGCTGGTGTTTATGACTGATACAAGAACCAAGCTACCAATTGATGTTAATAATAAACTATGAAGGCAGGGCTCTCGTCACCTTTGTGGTTAAGAAATTAGAAGACTTACTGTCAAGATTAATAGTTGCAGAGAGAAGGATTGAAGATATGGAAATAACTGTTGATGAACATAGAGCTATTTTAACAAAGAATAGTATATTGTAAATCCATATGCCGTCAAACGGATGACCTGAAAAACAAGTGATAATAAAGTAGTAGTAGGTTGGCTGTACTGAAACCAAGCCATCTGAGCGAGCCATAATGGAAACTTGTAGAGCACTAGCAATTTTTGGAGTTAAAACTAATATTTTATTTTAAATGCTTCATGCAGGTCAGTATTACTACTAAGGTAATGGAACCTTTCACCTCCGTCACTTGTCTGAATCAGGAACATGTTAGCCCCGACCAGGTTATTGCCATCTGATAACTGTTTGACTGATCTGAAATTGTGAGTTGGTTATTTAAGATCCAAGTTGACATGTTGACATCACAGAAAGCAGCCCAGCAGGTTTTTTTAAAAACTATATTAGGAAAAAAGATGTGGCATTGCACTCCATATGATTTTATAAAAATATGCTAATGGTGTGAATATAATGTAACTGGAATATGCTTTATGCAAAAGGTCTCTTGTAAGGTATCATTACAAAGCTTATAATCTACTGAGTGTGGTCATCCAATTTGTATAAATGTAACATTCTTGTATCTGAAACTAGAAATATGAAATATAACTCTGAGGTCTTATTGTAATTATGCAAAGTGTAAGCCGCTACTGGTGATTTGGAATCTTGATGCCTCCCATTAACCAGGACAATTGACTGTAGCTGTCTCTGTTTACTTAAAAGCCTTCCTATGAGTCAGGCCGGGAAGAGTGAAGGCTTGGGGTCTCACAGGACGTGTGACCATGTCACCTGGTACTGGAATCCATCTTAAACCTGGTACTTTTCCATTTAGAAGGAGGGATGGGGACCCAGAGAGACAAAAGATTCTTGCCTTGTGCCAAAGATATATAAGGGGGTAGAACAGAACAAACGGGGCGGTAGTCATGAGAAATCCCCTAACTACCACCTGAGCTGGAACAAGGACTATGGCGGGGAAAGCATTGGGCCCAGACTAGAAAGGAGTCTAGTCTGTGAAAGAAGCTTATTGGAACATCTCTGAGGATGAGATTTTATCTATATTCAGTATTAGGCTTGCATGTTTTTGTTTTATTTTGCCTGGTAACTTACTTTGTTCTGTCTATTATTATTTGGAACCACTTAAATCCTACTTTTTATACTTAATAAAATCACATTTTGATTATTACTAAACCCAGAGTTAGTGACTAATACCTGGGGGAAAAAACAGCTGTGCATATCACTCTGTCGGTGATATAAAATTAACATGGAACAATTAAATAGATTAAAAGATAGGTCTCCAAATGTAACTATAAATGGAGAATCATCATCAAGCAATTGTGTTTGCATTGGTGTCCTGCAGAGATCAGTCTTGGCCTTATGCTATTTAGTATTTTTATCAATGACCTGAAAGAAAACATAACATCATTACTGATGAAGTTTGCAAAAATTGGAGGACTGGTAAATAATGAAGAGAACAGGTTACTAGTTCAAAACAATCTAGACTGGTTGGTAAACAGAGCACAAGCAAGCAATATGGGTTTTAATGCAGCTAAATGTAAATGTGTACATCTGGGAATAAAGACTGTGTAGGCCAGATATACAGGATGGGGAACTCTATCCTGGGAAGCAGGGACTCTGAGAGAAATTTAGGGGTCATGGTGGATAATCAGCTGAGCATGAGCTCTCTGTCAGACTCTGTGGCCAAAAGAGCTAATGCAATCCTAGGCTGCAAAATCAGAGCAATCTCAAGGAGGAGCAGAGAAATTATTTTACCTTTGTAATTGACACTGGTGTGACCGCTGCTGGAAAACCGTGTCTGTTTCTGGTGTCCACAATTCAAGAAGGATGTTGAGAAATTGGAGAGGGTTCCAAGAAAAGCCAAAATAGTTATTAAAGGATTAGAAAACATGCCTTCTAGTATCAGAGGGGTAGCCGTGTTAGTGTGGATCTGTACAAAAAAAAAACCAACAAAGAGTCCTGTGGTACCTTAAAGACTAACAGATGTATTGGAGCATAAACTTTCATGGGTGAATACCCATTTGGTCAGACGCATGGCCTTCTAGTGACAGTCAACCAGCTTGGTCTATGTAGCTGGAAGGTTAAAGGGCGACTTGATTACAGCCTATGAATGCCTAAACTTGAAACAGATATTTAGTAATGGACTCTTCAGTCTAGCAGAGAAAGATATAACAAGATCCTTTGGCTGGAAGTTGAAGGTAGACAAATTCATACTGGAAATAAGTTGTAAATATTTAACGGTAAGACTAATTAACCATTGGAACAGTTTAGCAAGAGTTATGGTAGATGCTCCCATGACTGACAATTTTTAAATCAAGATTGGATGTTTTTTTCTAGAATATATGCTCTAGGAATTATTTTTGAGAAGTTCTATGGCCTGTGTTATATAGGAGGTCAGACTAGATCATCACAGTGGTCCTTTCTGGCCTTAGAATTTATTAATCAAACTGACCATAGCTGGCACCCTTGTTTTCAGGTTTTGCAAACCAGGCCAAGGATTAAGTGAGCAATAGTGACAGAATTACCCACTCACCTCTGGCATCTCTCTTTAGAAAAGGGTTGAGGCAATTTCATACAGAGAACTGGGAGATCTTTCATGATTCCTGCCGTGCAGCTGAAAGACCTGGGCAAGGGGTGTATAAAATAAACCAGCAGTCTACTTCCATTAAGCAAAGTATTAATTGCGAACTATGAGGGAATAAATGTATTTCTTTGGTTTTTGTGCTTTAATTATAGAAAAGCCAAAGTGAGCTCAATGGGCTTGATTGCCTTCCATGGCTGTTCCTATAATAAATGATCTGTGGTCTCTACAGGCAGAACATGAAGGTAAAGATACCTGTGTTTTTTCCAGTCTAAAAGGATCTTTTTTAACATAATTAAAGCTTTGTCAAACTTTTAACTTTTGCATTCTTATGCGTGAGTGTTCCATATTTATTCTGAGCTCTAAAGTAGTTTTTAAATATGTTTGAGCAAAAATATGGAGTCATTTTTGAATATGCAAATAATAGGGAGAAAAAGGAGTTTTGCTATTAGGAAAAAAAGTGTTTACTAGCTTGTGTGTGTAAATTCAGTGGTTTGGGTGCAAAAATTTGAAATTGGCAGTGATCTTTTTTTTTAATTTTTGACTTCTGTGTATTTTTTTTAGTTCTGTTTGGTTAATTATTTCCATTTTTTTCTAGAACTTAAATGGAAGCCATTCAAAAAAATTCAAAACATCAGCTGAGATTTCAAAAGCTTAAAATTATTTGCCCTAAGCCTTCTATTATACTGTTATAGTCATTTTAAGGGAAATTTTGATTAGTTTTTGCCTCCCTGTGCCCCCAACAATCCTTTGAACAGATACGATATTGAAGCACGTATTGTGGTTTTAGACAAGAGTGCAAATAGGGGGGTACCCACTGGTATGCAGCACCAGCAAGAGATTTTGAGTGAGTACGGGGTACTGAAAAGACTTGAGGCTAGCGCCCCTCCCCGGGGTGGGGGTGTGTTGGGTCCGTGCTAGAGAGGACATTCATTCTTGGTATGGCTTTAACAGCACAATACATATGCTAATAGACTTAAACAAAGGTTTTGTTTGTTTGTTAGCATATGTATTGTGCTGTTACCTTGGTCAGGAGTCCTCAAGAGGGGAGGGGGCGGATGGAAGATGTTTAAACAGTGTTTTTTATTCTATTTCTCCCCATTGAATTATCCGTGACATCCATACTGCATCATATCAAGTCCAAATCACTAGAGGAATGCCTCTGCTTGCACTGACAAGAGGATATTTAGATTCTGATGTCAGCCTAGTTCCACAGCCTCACAGGAATTGGGCATTGTCTGCACTGTACATAGAATTCTTCTTTGCAGCCAAATTAGTCTAACGTGCATTTTGTTAACTGGAACTGGAGCAACAAAACTAAGAAAACAAATGCCTCATTTTCCAGCTTTGTCGGTGAGAAAACTATAAGTGAAGATTATAATGCCAGACCCTGATGGCCTTAAACCATCAGGCCTTGGGAATCTGCCAAGAACTTTTGCTGAAAATACGTTTCTCATTTTAGCAAGGCAGCTAAGACTTATCACACATCTGCCCATCCTTATTCAAACGAAGCTCCTTCTGATCTGACAGCTCAGGCATTGTCAGTTTCATCCAGAATAATTTACAAACTTGGAACCTAATCCTGTAAACCCTTAATCATTTAATCAGTCCCATTGAAGACAATGGGACTATTTGCATGACTATGGACCACTTTTGTGGACTGGTAAGAATTTCAGAAGTCTGTTCCTATAAAGGAAGTTGAATCCCCCATTGAAATGCAATGTTTGGGTACAATACCATAAAGCAGTTTAGAATACAGTTCTACTTAAAATTTGTCTTTTAATAAATCATACATATGCTGAATTGGCTCCAACTCCTATATTCCATTTAAACAGACTGAATACTACATATGTGGGGGGAAAGTGAGTAGTTAAGCATGTTGATGTTTGTATATACAAAGGGGGGGTGTTGGAGGGGATTGGGAGAGTGTGTGGGCCCTGAGTTGGGGGCAGGGCAGGGAGGAGTCACGTGGAGGGTCACATGGGGAGGTCATGTGCCCCCCCTTGTGTCCCTCCAATGAGTGCAGCACCGGCAAGAAATGATTTCTACTTGCACCGCTGGTTTTAGATGACAGAATTGTGCAGACCCTGTTGGGGAAAATGTGCTGCACCCAAAAAGTATATTAATTGGATGTGAGGGATTAAAGATAAAAATATTCTTTGAGCAAAGATAGCACATAAAAGCTGTATGCACAACACTTTCAGAAGATGAATGTGAAAGCTTAAATTCGTTAGTCTGCAAGAAACTAACAGGGACTGAACAGAGACATTGGATTTTTGGCTTATTACAACAATCTGTAACCCACTAACCCAGCTTTTTGTCCTGTACCTGCATAGGTGTTAACAGGTCACTCTACCAGGAATAAAAACAGTGAGTAGTCCTTGTGGACCTTAGACACTAACAAATTTATCTGGGCATAAAATTTTGTGGGCTATAACCCACTTCATCAGATGCATGGAGTGGAAAATACATCTTCATCATCTGGACCCGTGGGAAGGAGGCCCTTGAGGAATTCCATCTGGATTTCAAAAATTTCCGTCCCGTCATCAACCTCAACTTGGACCAGTCCACACAAGAGATCCACTTCCTGGACACTACAGTACAAATAAGCAAAAGTCACATAAACACTACCCTATACCGGAAATCTCTCCAATGCATCATCAAGGATCTACAACCTATCCTGAAGGACGGTCCATCACTCTCGCAGACGCAGGGAGACAGGCCAGTCCTCGCTTACAGACAGCCCCCCAGCCTGAAGCAAATACTCACCAGCAACTACATACCACACAACAGAAACACTAACCCAGGAACCAACCCCTGCAACAAACATTGCCTACTCTGTCCGCATATCTGTTCAAGTGACACCATCATAGGACCTAACCACATCAGCCACACCATCAGGGGCTCATTCACCTGCACATCTACCAATGTGATGTACGCCATCATGTGCCAGCAGTGCCCCTCTGCCATGTACATTGGCCAAACCAGACAGTCTCTATGCAAAAGAATAAATGGACACAAATCAAACATCAAGAATTGTAACATTCAAAAACCAGTAAGAGAGCACTTCAGTGTCCCTGGAAAGTCAATAACAAATCCATTAGGAGGGCCAGCAGAGATTGCAGGGATTGTTCTCCTCCTTTTCCCCATGCTGGCCAGTGATGAGGTTAGCCAAGTGAATGGCAGTTTTGTGACACTACCAAAAGGAGCCTAACTGAGGACTGCCAAAAACCTCTGAGGCGAGCAAATCCGTCAGAAAGCGCAGAACCCGCCAAGACAGAGGAGGAACTTTGTCACACTGCTTACTGTATTTTCCACTCTATGCATCTGATGAAGTGGGTTATAGTCCACGAAAGCTTATGCCCAAATAAATGTGTTTAGTCTCTAAGGTGCCACAGGGATGCCTCGTTGCTTTTACTGATACATACTAACACGGATACCCCTCTGAAACCTGGCTACCTGGGAATGGTCCCTTAGATATGCTAACTACTTATGCTAAAAATCTGTTCCATCTTGCTTGTTAGCTGTGATACTGGAAGCACCTTTTCCAGCTGAAGTAGAGCTCTGTGTGGCTCCCAAACTTATCTCTCTCACCAACAGAAGTTGGTTGAATAAAAGATATTATCATCCACCTTGTCTCTCTTGAAAAAGTAAGCCTATTAATCTTTATGGGGCAAAGCTGTTAAAATAATTGCAAACTTGAAATAATTTAAATTCATCTTGTGCTTTCCTCTAACCATCAGCACATAATGTGTGTGCTGGTAAATAAAGATAATATTCAGGGACTAACGTACTTGAGCTAGATGTGACACTTCCTTAGTTTTCCATAATTTCTATGTGCTATTTGGAAAAGAAATCTGAAATTAATTCATTTGATCGCTAAAGTGTCTGTTTAACCTCCTTTTAAAATCATAATGTATGGATTATGATGTCTTGACAACAGTGAGCTCTCCCTTTGAGAGGGAATTTTGAAAAAAAGTATCAAGTTTACAAACGTCAGACAAGCAGATTATATCCTGGTTATGAATTAAACATTCAGACAGTATTTTTTACCAAACACTGTTTGAATATGCAATACAAAAATAATTTGCACAAGAAAAGAAAATGCTCTTTGCCAAAAAAAAAAATAAAAATCAGCCTTAAAAGAGAGCATCATGTATATTCACAAGAAAAATGCTTACAGAATTACAGATGTAGAAAAGCATCCTTCAAAGGCAAGATTAATTATGCACATTTGTTTGTCATTGTGCTAGCTCTGGAATTTTCTAACCAGATATCTCACAGGCTATATTAAATGTAAGCCAAATAATACTAGTACTCTCCCGTTAAAATATTGGAGACTTAAGTTTTTTCTTTTAAATACAATAATTAAGGGGAGTGGGGTTAATAGGTAAGAAACCTGTCATTTTGTTCCCTTCCAGGGTATGAAACTAGAGGGCATGTCTTATTTCAGGCCAGATCAGTGGTGGGGAAATTCCCTAAATCTGAATTGAGTCCAACTGCAAGGAGAGTTCGGTCAGCTCTTAAGAGGTGCCACTGAAGAGTTCCTCTTCCCCTTCTTGAATCAGATAAATTCCTCTTCATTCTTGCAGTGGGTCTAGCACAGCTGCCTCATGCTAAGTGACATTCTGACCCCAGCCTCCCATCCAAACAGTGTAGAGTCATAGATTCCGAGGTCAGAAGGAATCATTTTGATCATCTGGTCTGAGCTTCTGTCCAACTTCCTTCCAAATAATTCCTAAAACATATCTTTTACATGAGGGGAGAAGCAGTAATGTAAATATCCTTTGACTCAGTGTTTCGTTCCCTAGTGAGCATGGATGCATATGGAGACATAATGCTCCCTTATATGCCCCGAAGGATCATATCACCATTTAGACTGACTTTGTGCCCAGTACTTGACAATCCACAAATTTCACTGGTCTACACTTGATCTGCCAGTAATGTGCTACTTAGTGTAAGCACCGCAGCACTTTATTTCCTTTCCATAAACATCCACTTCTCTGTGAACTACAGCCTGCTGTTTCCGGGTGGAGGGGGAAAGGTGCAAAAGTAAACATAGTATTAAAGGTATTGCTGATGCTTGAAATGCAATACTAGTGATCAAAATGAATCCAGCAGATGTCAAGTCCAAGAAATATTTCTATCAGTCTCAGAAGCTGGATGCCTGGGATATCTTTTATGATTCTTCTTATATCATACCAAATCATATGCGTTTGCATTTTATATCGTAGGCTACACTTTAATGCATCGTACATATTTGCCTTTGGACATACAATTCAGCATTAACAATTACAATTGGAATATAAGAACATAGGAATGGCCGTACCGGGTCAGACCAAAGGCCCATCTAGCCCAGTATCTGTCTACTGACAGTGGCCAATGCCAGGTGCCCCAGAGGGAGTGAAGCTAGCAGGCAATGATCAAGTGATCTCTCTTCTGCCATCCGTCTCCATCCTCTGATGAACAGAGGCTAGGGACACCATTCTTTACCCTTCCTGGCTAATAGCCATTTATGGACTTAGTCACCATGAATTTATCCAGTTCCCTTTTAAACATTGTTATAGTCCCAGCTGTCAAACCTTCCCCATGTAAGAGAAGTTCACAAGATTGACTGTGTTGCTTGTAGTGAGGAAGAACTTCTGTATTGTTTTACCTGCTACTATTAATTTCATTGGTTGACCTCTATTTGGGAATAAGTAATACACTTTCCTTATCCACTTTCTCTACACAACTCATTCAATTTCATTACCTTCTCATATCCCCCTTATCTCCTCTTTTCCAAGCTCGAAGAGTCCTAGTCTCTTTAATCTTCTCGTATGGACCCTCTCCAAACCGCCTAATCCTTTTTACAGTTGCCTATTTCCTGAACTCTTTCATAGTGCAGAATGATCTTTTGAGGTAGAGGAGACCACATCTGTACATTAGTATTTCGAGATGTTGGGACGTACAATGGATTTTTTAGAGGCCATATATTTCTCATTTATATCTGTTCCTCTTTTTAATGATTCCGTACTTCCTGTTTGCTTTTTGACCACCTCTGCACACTGCTGTGGTGTTCAGAGAACCTATCCACCATGACGCCAAGATCTTTTTCTGATCTCTTGTAGCTAATTAGCCCCTTCATATTGTATGTATAGTTGGGGTTATTTTTTCCAATGTGCATTACTTTACATTTATCCACATTAAATTTAATTATTGCATGTTTGTTGCCCAATCAGCTTAGTTTTGTGAGATCTTTTTGTTTCTTCAACAATCTGCTTTGGTTTACGTATCTTGAAGTAGAATTTAAGTGATTCATCTGCAAAACTTTGCCACCTCACTTGTTTACGCCTTTCTCAGATCATTTATGAATAAATTGAATAGGATTGGTCCTATGACTGATCTTGGGGAACACCACTAGTTACCCCTCTCCATTCTGAGAATTTACCATAATTCCTACCCTTTGTTCCCTGTTTTTAACCAGTTCTCAATCATGAAAGGACCTTCCCTTTTATCCCATGACAACTTAATTTACGTAAGAGGCTTGGTGAGGGACCTTGTCAAAGGCTTTCTGGAAATCTAAGTACACTATGTCCACTGGATCCCCCTTGTCCACATGTTTGTTGACCCCTTCAAAGAACTCTAATAGATTAGTAAGACATGATTTCCCTTTACAGAAACCATGTTGGCTATTGTAACACTAAATTTCCTTTTAATAGAACATGTATTTTTCTCTTACACAATCAATTTTTGTTGAAAGTAGAGTTGCAGCACCATAAAAATGTTAGAATCTGTTTATACCTACACACACAATCTTGAGTTGCTAATAATTCACCTTATCAGATGAGACTATATGCAGTATGTCACATAGAAACACAGTTACACATCTAGTAATGTTTGCCCACTAGACTTTCTGACATCCTGTGAAATGCAAAAATAAGAATTGTTGAGGAACTTCTTTTAAATACTGCCTTAGAGTAGCAGTAACATAGTACTTTTTGTATAATTCTGTTTATTTTTTACTTGAAACAAAGAGTTTATTTTTTGGCATTTCCAAAGAAATATAAAATCTTTATAAATTAAACAGAGTTGTCATTCATGTGTAGATCATTGGAATAGAACTGGCTCACCTACAAAATAAAATAAGGACCTCTGCGTTGTACTTATTTAGTACATCTCCTAAACAGCCTCGACTCCCAGAGCTCCTATGGAGTCCCAGCACCTCTATTCTCTTCTGTTCTTTATAGGACCTTATACAGTGCTCATCACGTTAGTATCTATGCACCTTCCATGAAGCAATGTGCCTAGCGTCTGTCATGTTTGTTCTTTCATCTTCTCCCTAGGAGGGAAAATTATGTTCAGTGGAGTGTTCTGGATTTTTTGTTTTGTTTTTAGGTATATATTTGTGCATGTGTACACACGTGTTTATTAGAGAAGGCAAGGACAAATAAATACACCTGGTGAGGCCTGTGATGATCTTTATTATCTGGGGGAGTTCATTCTGTAGGCTTGGGCTGGCCTCGAAGAAAGTAGTCTCATGCACAGAGCATTACCGTTATTGCAATAAGTTACATTGTGCTAGAGGAGCAAAATTGAGAATTAAAGCTCCCATAATCCAGGAACAAAACTTGAGAGAAAGTAGTAGCATCATCTTCTTGTCCTCCCTCGGGGTAAATCTTCCCTGAGGGTCAGGAGGCATAGCTTTTGCAAGGAGGTATAAATTATACCCCCACAGAGTACCATTCTCTGTAAATATGGGCAACTAATTTAATTTTTCCAGTTACTTTGCTTCACTTGATTCTTCAAATAATATTAATTAGTATATGAAGAGGAACTCATGGATATGAGCCTAAAATGGAATTTTATATTACTAAGGATTTATATTTGTTCAGTTTTAGTATGTCTTTGGATTGCTATCATGGGGCTTGGTTATATACCCATAAAATTCAGTGGCAAAAATCCTATTGGCTTTAATGGTGAAGGATTGTGGCAGAGTATTTGGTGTTCTGGATAAAATGTCCTATTGCCTAGTTATAGTTTGTGTTAGTATATTAATGTCACTTATTGTGAGTCACTAAAATAATTCTGGTTGGCATATGCAACTTTTATTTCATTTACTTGTGTTTATCTTTTGTAATGGCTGCTTTGTCTATAAAATTCAACAAAAATTCTAAAAACAGAAAAATAACAAAATGAAATTCCAAAATCAAAATACATTTAATGCCCATATTTTATATCCCTAAAAGGAAACAATTATTTTTGTTTACACCTGTCAGATCTTTGATAACATCCAAGATGTGTTTTTGTGCCCTTGTTGCCAAGAAGGCTAACAGCATTTTGGGCTGTATAAGTAGAGACATTGCCAGCAGATTGAAGAATGTGATCATTCCCCTCTATTCAACATTGGTGAGGCCTCATCTGGAGTGGAGGATGTGGATGTGGAAAAATTGGAAAGAGTCCTACGAAGGGCAGCAAAAATGATTAGGGGGCTGGAGCACATGACTTATGAGGAGAAGCTGAGGGAACTGGGATTGTTTAGTTTGCAGAAGAGAAGAATGAGGGGGAATTTGATAGCTACTTTGAACTACCTGAAAGTGGGTTCCAAAGAGGATGGATATAGACTGTTGTCAGTGGTACGTGATGACAGAACAAGGAGTAATGATCTCAAGTTTCAGTGGGGGAGGTTTAGGTTGGATATTAGGAAAAACTTTTTCACTCAGAGAGTGGTGAAGCACTGGAATGGGTTACCTAGGGAGGTGGTGGAATCTCCTTCCTTAGAGGTTTTTAAGGTCAGGCTTGACAAAGCCCTGGTTGGGAAGATTTAGTTGGGAACTGGTCCTGCTTTGAGCAAGGGGTTGGATTAGATGACCTCCTGAGGTCCCTTCCAACCCTGATATTCTATGATCCAGTATATGTCTCTTCATGGTCATACATAATTATGCCAGTCTAAGGGCTGGTCTACACTATGGGATAAAATCGATTTTAGACATGCAATTTCAGCTACGTGACTAACGTAGCTGAAGTCGAATATCTAAAATCGATTTACTCACCCATCTTCACCGCACAGGATCAATGTCCGCGGCTCGCCATGTCGATTCCAGAACTCCGTTGGGGTTGGTGGAGTTCCGGAATCGATATAAGCGCGCTCAGGGATCGATATATCCCGTCTAGATTAGACGCGATATATCGATCCCAGAGCAATCGATTTTAACGCGCCAGTACGGCGCGTAGTCTAGACGTGGCCTAAAACTATACAAGGCCTACAGTCTGTTTATTTATATACTGTTCAGTTACCTTCACCAATAAAGTAACCTTGCTTGGCTGTTTTTCTCATGCAGGATGAATAATATTTGTGTGTCAATTAGTACTCCGGGGGGAATTATGCACCAAAAAAATAAAAATTCTGCACACAATATTTTAAAATTCTGCAAATTTTGTTTGTCAGAATAACACTACATAATCACTCCAGTTTAAATTATTTTGGTAATTTATTTCAAAATACCGGTCAGCAAGTATACCTGTAACAATACAGACACACACAAAAATGTCCCAGGAATAGAGAGTTAAAGAAACTCCTATGCTCTCTCCCCACCTCCAGAGCCCAGCCGCAGGCCCATCCAACCAATACATCTGAACACTGTTCCCCTCCAGAGCCTAGCCATTCCCCCCACTTGCCTACATACCTGCAGCCCCTCCCCCCAGACTGCAACCATGGGCCACCCCTAGCTCAGACACCCATCCCCTTCCCTCCCTAGGGCCCAGCCACAGGGCTCCCCGCAGCCCAGACAGCCACCCTTTTACCCCCTCAGAGTCCAGGGATCCAGAGGGAGAAATAGCCTGAGGCTCAAAGTCTCAGACTTGCACAGAGTTTCCTGCATTCAGGCTGCCCTCTTCTTCCTTCAGGGCGTGTGGGGACCTGTAGCTGCTGGGAATCCTCTAGCTCCCTCCTCCTCCCCATCTTGGTACTGTCTTCTATGTGCGAGCTGGGCTCTGTTGGGTCTAGCAGCCCCTGCTGGTGGCCAGTAGCACTGCAGCCCAATTATGTGGAGGGAAGGAAATTCTGCACACACAACATTCACTTCTGCAAAATTCTGTGTTGCACAGTGGTGTAGAATTCCCCCAGGAGTAGTACATCTCTGCTTTGCCTTTGCATTAGAAAAACACGGACACACTCAGAGCCAGCTTTAATTATTGGGCAGAACTGCCGTCACGTATCATTGAGCTGCCCCATCTATGTGTCTATTTCTTCCTTTTCATGGAGTAGTTTACCTACTCTCTCAGTCATGCTTAAAACATCACTAGTAGCCACAATGAGCAGGGTGAACAAGAAAGGATTCTTGAATTTCCCTCAAAATCAGAAACTCCATGTGTTGTAAATAACTTTAACAAAACTAATGACCATATTTCTTTTCACTGAGGAGGATGAACATGGATAATTACCCTTCTACATATCTTCTTAATGTAGGAATCTTTTCATTCCAACTTGAGAAGAGAGAATATGATGGCTGTGTGTGATTTTTACATATAAACTTATTCAAAATGTTTATAAAAACAATGTTATGATAGTAATTCCTCGGTCTTGAGTAATGTACATTTTCATGACTTAACTAAAATGAATATATTGACTGTTTTTGATAAGGCTTGAGGCCTTTAATAAGGCTTGATACACACTTTTCTGTTTGGTGTGGATGTCTGGGTTTCCATCTCATTGAAACAATGCAAAAATTGTTTTTTAAAATTATATTACTGTTAGATCTTCTATAAAACACTGGAAAGATCCATTTCACTGTTTATACAATATGTGAAAAATATCTTTTGAATTAAAAATGTTCCTCAATTTAAAAATAATTACATTTGCTTTCTTCCTTTAGAGAATTTTTTAGACCACTTTGTGAAATTTACTGATGTGATTTAAGTAAATTGGTAGGAATGATGGCTCATCAGTTTCAAGACATTCTAACTCAACTGTAGAGAACCCTATACCATCTGTGAGAGACATTGGGATTATTGATGCTCTTGTAGGAGAAATTCAAACTGACTCATATTTGTTTGCCAGAAATACTACAAATACATCCTTTAATTATAACCAAGTAAAAGAACTTGTGTTGGATAGAGACATTACTGCAATTAAAAAGATTTTAAATGATAATTAACAAGATACTGAATTTGCAGCCAGCACTTCAATTTCAAGGGATATGTTAAGAAGGATATAGATGATGGAAGCATTCACACACATTAAACTTCCTTTATTGGAGTCTGCAGCAGGATTAGTTTGTTTTGGTGGTTAGTGGTCACGAGCAATACTATGGAAGGGTGTTAATCCAAGCTATAAAATGTGACTTGGCCTCTTTTACCTGCAAGCTATTCCACATTTTCATTGTGGTTTTCCATCATTGTATTTCTATATTTGTTATTCCAAATTAGTCAAAGATCAGAATTTTCTGTGTCTGGTTGTATGAACACTCTCTCCAATTTTACACTCTTTAAAGCAACTCCTGAGAAAGCAGTACCCTGAGAGTGATCGTCATTTATCATTTTCTGCTTCCAGCCATAGTTTACCATGCAATCATACTGCACAGGCTGTCTTAAAAGGAATTAGGAAATTGAAATCAAGCTGTAAAGTGAATATAGTACTTTATCTTAGGGTTTGGCTTGTACTGAGTTAATTAACAGAGGCACCTCTCTTTTGAGTCTTTGAAATCTATGACTTAAAATTTCTATTTTGGAAAATAATCTTTCTACTGGCTATAACCTCAGTAAAGTGGGGGAGCTGTAATTTCTAATGATAAATGAGACCTTTATAAGTTTCACTATACAAGCATCCTGAAAGAGAGAAACTACATCATTTGGTAGATGGCACTGCTTTGATTTTTGGCTAGAATGCATTTTTTTCTGGAAGACACATTTTTTGTTTGTTCAGCATATTAGATGTAATAGTATCCATTACGAAACATACCTTACTGAAATAAACAGTCTCACATATTAGAGACTTACAAAGTTCAATGTAAGTACTTTTCTTCATTTCTTCATGCTATTCAACAAAAGGATTAGTAATGGTGTAGTGTCTTAAAGTCATCTTTAAGACAGCTTCCAGGAAATCTAGTAAAACCTTTTCCTCTCATCCTAAATGTTCCTTTTCCTAGTTCATTGTTCTCTTCATTTTGCTTCCATCATATGACACACTCAGTTCATCCTTGTCCTAGGAACAATTGCTTGGCAAATTTACTCATTGTGCAAGTAAGGAGGAATACAGGGAATAGCATTATTCTATGTAAGATGGGTTCTCAAGTATAGGCAGCTCAAAAACGTTGCTTTCTTGGTTTTATCCCTTTATCTCTTAATATTTTTCTGTGTTTTCACTAGCATTTGTAAAGTGATGTATAGTGTCATAGCTGAAGACACTATTAGACAACTTTCTCTTGACATCATGTAGTTTCTAAAATTTTTGTTAGATAAAAAGGACTATGCATGTTGAGTAAATATTATTTACATGAAACATCATAATACATTGAGTTGAAACTGCACCTACCAATTGTAGTGATTTTGGTGTCTTTGCTCTACTTGTTCTCCAACCCTTTAATGAAATAGAGGTTTCAATTAACTCAGTGCTCTCTAGCTGCCCCTTTAAAACACCAACTGTAAATTGAATATAAATAGTCTTGGCAGAAATTGATTTTTGTTTTTTATAATTTTGACGGATAATGCTGATTGGTTTTTTTTCTATTTTTATCAATTTAAAGTTTCAAAGTTGCACAAAATCATGGGTTTTAAGATTCAGTTTTTACAATTGTGGGAAGGTGAGGGAGTTAGACAATAATTACTTAAGGACAGTAGACATTGAGATTCGAAAAGTTAGCTTTATAACCATTAGAACAAAATTGTCAATATATATCTAAATATACAAAGTAAATAGCCTTAAATTGAAGTCTAATAAGTTTTCAAGCAACATTAAATCAAATTCAAGCAAAAAAAATTTCTTTGCCTGTATGTAAAATTTTATTGTCGATGGAAATATTTTTCATCGGTTTGCATGTTTATTGTGAAATTGACATTTATCAATATTTACCCATACAAATCTAACCCATCCAAGCCTAAATATAAAATAAATAGGTAGAAATACTGTGTCAAAGGTGTCATGAGACGATAGGGACAATATTGCATTGATTGATGTACTTCTCTCAACGTCTCAGTATTACACTGTGAAAAACAGAAGCCTGTAGAGAAGAAAATAAAGTGTTGAATCTTCATATGTGGGTCAGGTTTTTTTTCCTTACTTTGGGTCCAATTTCATTTGCTTTAGTGAGAGCAGGAATGAGACCACTGGCTGTGTTCTTCCCTTTCCTTTTTTCATTCAGTCTTTCTGTGTTGCTCTCTCCTTCGTGAATGGCTCCCTGTCCCTTTCCTCTTATGTATAGTGTCAGAGCCATATATCAAAAAGTAGAAATCTCAGAAGGCTTAAGAGTTATTCACACACATTTAGAAAAGTTATTACATTATTTTAAAGAAACTGAAGTTGCAGCAGGCACTTCAATTCCAAGGGATATGTTAAGAAGGATACAGATATGGAAGCATTCACACATATTAAATCTACTACTAATAGCATATTAAACCTTCTTTATTGGAGTCTGCAGCAGGATTAGTTTGTTTTTGGTGGTTGGTTTGTTTAGGAGGTTTTAATTATATTTTGTAATTGGTTCAAAAAGTCTGATGGAAGATGAACACAAATACTCATGAGGACGAAGCTTAAGTAGACCTCAAATACGGGCCAAAACTGTTGAGGTCTTTCAGCTAATGAAGAGTGAAGTAGAGAATGAGAAAAGTGGACTTAAATTGCTCACAGTTGCTCAAACCAGTGAAAAAATATGATGCTGCACTCTGAGAAAGCTAAAACTGATGCCCTGTTGTGAACCTCACAAGGAGGAAATTACAGTAATTCAGCCTTGTGGTCTCAAAGACAAAGTTTTGCTGTGCAAGGTCACTATGAGACAAGTAGGGGAGTAACCAATGCCATTTATGTAGCTGGAAGAAAATACGTACATGACAATCAGAAACATGGCTTTCTGTAGGAAAGACAACAAAATTCAAAGGGACACCAAAATCCTTGACCTGACTTAGTAGCTACAAACAAATCCAAACAACTAACCTTGTCTTTACCAAAAAGATCAGTCACCACAGAGTTAAGACAAGCCAGCAGTGATGTACCCAGCCTGTCCTGAACCAGTCTAGAGAAGGAAAATAGTAGAAATCATTGTTTTATGTCATTTCACTTTTAATTCTTAATAGGTTGGCTTATGCTTCTTTTTATCAAGCTCTGTTTGAACATCCAGTGAAAAAGTTGCTAAAGTAAGACAAATATAACCATAAGCCTGTTGTTACATTTTCATTCTGCTCTTTATACTTCATATAACCTTGTTTTTTCAAACAAAAACCACTTAGTTTGTATTTTTCCATGAATGATGATATCTTTGTACTATCAGATGAAAGGAGAAAGTAGGGAAGTCTGTCATGTTACGCTTTTTATCTCTGTAGTTGAAAAACAACAATGTATGAATAAATCTTTTTTCATTTTGTACGCCTCACTTCTCATTAAAATTAAGTGGCACATTTTTCTCTGAGCAACAGAGAGTCCTGTGGCACCTTATAAACTAACAGAAGTATTGGAGCATAAGCTTTCATGGGTGAATGCTCACTTCATCAGACGCATGTGGTGGAAATTTCCAGAGGCAGTTATAAATATGCAGACAAGAATCAGTCTAGAGATAAGGAGGTTAGTTCAATCAGGGAAGATGAGGCCCTCTTCTAGCAGTTGAGGTGTGAACACCAAGGGAGGAGAAACTGCTTTTGTAGTTGTCTAGCCATTCACAGTCTTTGTTTAATCCTGAGCTGATGGTATCAAATTTGCAAATGAACTGAAGTTCAGCAGTTTCTCTTTGGAGTCTGTCCTGAAGTTTTTTTGCGGCAGGATGGCTACCTTTACATCTGCTATTGTGTGCCCAGGGATGTTGAAGTGTTCTTCTACAGGTTTTTGTATATTGCCATTCCTAATATCTGATTTGTGTCTATTTATCCTTTTACATAGCGATTTGTCCAGTCTGGCCGATGTACATAGCAGAGGGGCATTGCTGGCATATGATGGCGTATATTACATTGGTGGACGTGCGAGTGAATGAACCTATGATGTTGTGACTGATCTGGTTAGGTCTTTTGGTGGTGTCGCTGCTGTAAATATGTGGGCAGAATTGGCATCGAGATCTGTTGCATGGATTGGTTCCTGAGTTAGAGTTACTATGGTGCAGTATGTGGTTGCTGGTGAGAATCTGCTTAAGGTTGGAGGGTTGTCTGTGGGCGAGGACTGGCCTGCCTCCCAAGGCCTGTGAAAACAAGGGGTCATTGTCCAGGATAGGTTGTAGATCACTGATGATACATTGGAGGGGTTTTAGCTGGGGACTGTAGGTGGTGGTCAGTGGAGTTCTGTTGGTTTCTTTCTTTGGCTTGTCTTGCAGAAAGAGGCTTCTGGGTACATGTCTGTTGATTTGTTTCCTTATTTCTTCATGCGGGTATCGTAGTTTTGAGAATGCTTGCTGAAGATCTTGTAGGTATTGGTCTCTGTCTGAAGGGTAGGAGAAAATAGCAGATTTAAAGGTAGCCATCCTGCAGACTGTGAATGGCTTGCCAACTACAAAAGCAGTTTCTCCTCCCCTTGGTGTTCACACCTCAACTGCTAGAAGAGGGCCTCATTCTCCCTGATTGAACTAATCTTGTTATCTCTAGATTGATTCTTGCCTGCATATTTATACCTGCCTCTGGGAATTTCCACCACATGCGTCTGACGAGGTGGATATTCACCCATGAAAGCTCATGCTCCAATACTTCTGTTAGTCTATAAGGTGCCACAGGACTCTGTCACTTTTTACAGATCTAGACTAACAGGCTTCCCCTCTGATTTTTTTCTGAGTCACTGTAGACAACTCACTGTACTGTTTGTAACACTGCCTTTTTTAATGCACCCCATAGAGAGCATCGTGAAATTCAAGACCCTGAAAGGAGAAATATAGACATTGCCATGCTATCTTAGCTGTGAAGTTTATTTAATATCTTCTATCAAATATTTATTTAGTACATACTCTTATTGATGCAGACACACATGAAGCAAAAGGTCATAAATATGCAGGTAGTTGAGCAATGAGGGTGAAAAATCAATTGTAATTAGGACACTGGAAACAGACCTTGTAATAAGGTACTTCACCATCCACCTTGAAACACTTACAATTTCAGATAAATTGTGACATAAACTCTTTAAAACTGTGATAGAAAACAACAAGATGTAGGTAACACATCATTTCATATTTTACAGCTTCACTTTTCATATATATTAATCACTGGTTTTGTTGCTTCTGGAATAAAATAAATTGGGGAACAGTTCTGTAATTCATGGAGATGGTGCTTAGGTTTGTCTGCAAAGGTGCTGTCTTTAAAAACTACACACTGACTAAGAACATAAGAACAGCCATACCAAAGGTCCATCTAGCCCAGCATCCTGTCTTCCGACAGTGGCCAATGCCAGGTACCGCAGAGGGAATGAACAGAACAGGTAATCATCAAGTGATCAATTCCCTGTCACCAATTCCCATCTTCTGGCAAAATAATCTTCCTTGGGATAATTTAATAATCTACCCACTTAGTTTCCCTTTGAAAATGACAACTTGAGAAATGCATTATTTTTCTTACTCTAAAGTGTGTAATTCATAGGGATTAAATGTAGAATTCAGCTGCTCACGTGATCTGTAGCATTTTTTTATTAAAAGTGATCATGACCTTATAATGGGGAAATGCTGAATTTCAATATGTAATAGTTCAATAATAATGAAAAACCAGAATCTAAAGTGACTAGATGAGAGCAGTTACCTTTAAATGAATTTTGAATATTGTGAAAAAGTGAAATTCAGATTGCAAACTAAAATCAAAAGAAGGCCACTGTGAACTGGAGCGTGATTTCACTTATGTATTAGTAATATGTTTCAATTGATACTGTTTTCAAATCATGTTAGAACCTTTCTGTAGAACTCTGCAAAGCCTAATACTAATCATCTAAGCTTCTGAGGGTGTCTTGGATGTGCTGAACATGTTCAACTTGAACCATACTTACCAACTTTTAAAAAAAATTCTATGCATATATTTTTTAGAAGCTGGCTATCGCTAAGGGGCAGAAAAATTATCTTTTATTCTGGTGAATTTCATATTATTTTTACTATGACTGTGTTAATTATCAGGACCTCAACAAGTTGGAAGTTCAGATCAGTCAGTGTCCCCAGTATGTTTTCTTGTTTGGTTGTTTTTGATGGTGGTTTTATTTTGTAAAAACTAATAGGAATCATTCAAATCCCAGAAACAGAAGTGATAATTCAGTTGTATCACTCATTTAATGACTAGCACATTTTCATTCTGTGTCTCTGCTTGTTTCTTTTAGCTGTTTATATTTAAGAATCTCTGTGGCCTTGATAGAGCAATATGCGATCTTTCAAACAGATTTTGCATATGTTACAGCCACTGAATATTTTTGAATATTACATGTGTTTTTTTCTCTTTGACTATTCGCAGTTGTTTTTAACACCACTTGTTTGATTTGATTCTTTTATGTACAACAAAACTCTTTGCATTGGTAGTTACAAAACCACCAGTGCTATACATATCATTTAATTTTTGTCAGTGCTGTAGAGAGTCTGAGTTGAGCCATCGTTATTGTTTTTCACAATAGCAAATGTGTACTGTGAACTCTGTAGCATACTATTGATAATCTTGCAGTAAAATACATTTAATCTCTTAAGTACCTGTTTAAAATGTTGTGTTTAAGATAGCCAGCATTGTAAATCTGATAAACAAAACTGAAAACAACTAAATCCTTCAAGAATTTTATTTTAAGGCATTTGGTATATTTTGGGTGCAAATAAATATTTATATATATTATAAAATACTTAAGAATGCTCACCTGTTTGGAATTCTTGAATGATTAAACCTTTTCTCTTAATTTTTGTCTTTCCTCACAAACACACTTCCCATGCTCCTCCTTTGGTCTCCATTAAGAACCTCCTTCTTCTCTTAATCAAATCCAAAAGAACTGCATGTCAGCACCTGGTCTTTCTTATTAATAGGTTATTTTCCCAGTATTAGTTTGACTGCACCGCACCTGAAGTGGAGTTGTTGTTGTACAGGCTTGCCAGAGGAAGGGTAGCAGCGCTTTATGGGTGAGGGGAGGCAGGAGGTCAGAAGCTGGGAGTCAGCATGGGCGACACTGACTCATCCACTGGGAACATAAGTGCAGAAGACTTTAAAAAGGGCAGGTTTAAAAGCCCTTTCTCCATGCAGCAGGCAAGGCAACACCCATCCTCCCTCCCCTCAAGATGGCGAATATCAGATTGGATTTGACCTGCTCTGGGCTTTGCACTAGTTGCTCCTTTTTAGGGCAATTAGGAAAGTATTTTCCCTCATCACTTTATTCATTTAGGTGGAATGAGATTTTTTTGCCTTCCCTACAGCTGGTTTGAGGAAGTGCTTACTATGGTGAGGAGGAAAGGGGGTTAGTTGTTATGTCACAACTCATTTTGTAAGTTTTGGGTGGATATTCAGTGCAGGTACTTCATAGAGAAGGCATCTAATGGCTGGATAAATGGCCTGGTAAATGATGTAAAAAGGAGGTGCTGGTTAAAGGAATGGAATGAGGGAGCGCTGCTATAATTGGTATGGCAGGGAGCCACCCCCCCTTACTTATAGCTCATCTTACCCCTCCTAAGGGGAAGGAGAGGGTGGATGGTAAGGTCCCAGCCATGAGCTGGCTGGCAGACCTGGATGGAAAATGAAGTGGGGCAGGTGGAAGCCCCAGATAGTTATTTGAATGACCATGGATTTGTCTGCACTGTACATTTTTATCTGCTGGGTAGTCCCAAACATCTAATAATAAAGTTGTGGACTGATTAAATCCATATCAAGTGTCTCCTGTCCTTTCGGTATCGCTGGACAATGATTTTTCTGAAACTGGTTGGGCAACTGTTTTAATATCAACAACTGCTCTTGTTCACTATGGTTACAACAATCTCTCAAGTTTTGACTAGAGACAGAATTAGAGTTGCTATCTCTGAGGTGCTAAAAAAGGGACATCCAAGATGATTCTGAGCCCAGAAAACTACACAGCTGGCTGGCAGTGTGTACTCCACACCCATGTAGATTTTCCAGGACAACTTCATCAAAAAAAGAATGATCCTGGGAAAACATCAACAGGTAGCAACCTTAGATGGAACTCAGCCAAAATCCTGGATTTCTCTCCTCTGATCTGTGGGGATTTGAGATCAGGATTTGAATTTTTCAACTCAGGCTAGTCTCTAGTTTTTAACCTTAGCCTTAAACTTTTATAACAATGGATAATTAAATGGTCTTCCTTTGGCTAAATAATTATGGTAATACAGTAAATACACCTCTACTTCAATATAACGCTGTCCTTGAGGGCCAAAATATCTTACCGCATTATAGGTGAAACCGTGTTATATTGAACTTGCTTTGATCCAACCGGAGTGTGCAGCCCCGTGCCCGCCCCCCCTCGCCACTCCCCCCGGAGCACTGCTTTACCACATTATATCCAAATTTGTGTTATATCAAGTGGCGTTATATCGAGGTAGCGGTGTAGTTTTGGCATTTGAGTTGTCTCTTTTGATCCAAAAGTACAATAACCTCATTTACTTACATGCAGGGAGAGGTATGAGCTAAATACAGTGCATAATATTAAGGAAGTGAATTTTTGTTTTGAATTGATACTTGTGATTTGTGTTTTCAATGGTTGTCATACTGTATAATTTAACACGCAGAGAGGTTACATTTTTCAAACAGAAGTTAATTACCATTCATTGTAAACTCTTTAGCGCTGAGGTTCACTGTATTTTAAATCAAATTAGAAGTTCCTCGGTTCTAGTATTTTCAACTTCGACAGTGAAGCAAATTCACATTTTGCCTGCATTAAGAAGACAGGCAGATGAAGAGATTTTATTTTGTGGAGGTTGATTTGCTACATACAGTGGCCTTTTGCACTTTTGTGTATTTTATAAAATATTTGTTTTCCTTTTCTAACTTTCAAAGAATAGTTCCCATGAAATGCATTGCTTCATATTTATTCATTCTTGAGCAATGCAGCAGATCAGTTAAATCATGATGTGATTTTTCTACTGACTTGCATAAAAATCCTCATGAACACTTCACGAGTTTGAAGCTTAGTTTGGTTCCCTTCAGTTGAATAAATAACAACTATTGAGACAGTATAGCTCAGGTATTGAGAAGCTTTGTCACCCTTTCAGTCTCTCATTAGTCCCAATATATTTTTCCCCACAAGTTCTTAGAACCCAAAATTATTAACTCTGGAAAAAGTAGATGATCTGAATTGCTTTCATCAAGTGTTGGTTTTCCTCTTTCCCCTTCACAATTGCACTCCTTCCCATCTCCCTATTTATTTCTGCAGAGACTTATTGTGTGTGTTTTGCAACATGCCAACGTAATGATCCAAACTTTGCTTTGCTCTACCCACTGTGCTACTCTATGGGCTCTTGGTAGACATGTGATGTGTATGAGACAGCAAAAGTGGGACTAATGTATCTAATGATAAAACAGAAATTGACATTTGCGACAACTGAACATAGAATAAATTAGTTATAATACAGTATATAGTTCTGAAAAACTGTAGTGTTGGGTACTCTAGAATTCTACAGATACGTATAAAGATTCTCAGTTGGTAATGAAGTGTAATAAGATGCTTGTAATAGCCGGAAAGTAACAATCATTCTTGCCAACAGAGCGAGTTTATGTTAAAAAGAAAAGAGAAATTCAGGTTTTCAAATAGCTTTTCATGCTGTGAATCGGTAAATCTGGGCCATCAGCTTAAATGAAGCCACTGTAGTATAATGCTCATCTGGCTTCTCTGGGTGCCAAGTAAGTAAATTCTTTTGCAAGTAATTATGGGAAGCAATTTGATTCACTTACAGTATATAAACAGGTGTTTGCATGTACTTAACTTTCCCTATTAGTGGAAACGGTTCATTTTTATATGGTTCATAATAGTACTGAGTAGTCCTTTTTTTTCCCTTCTTCCTCTTCTTCTTCTTGAAATGGTGATAATTCAACTCCTTTTTAAGTCTGGTGCTTCCTATACTGTAGTTATAAGTGAATTAATATGTTTCCTTTGCCCATTGTAGGTACAAAAGTCCAGAAACAAGCAGTTACGTGAATTGTTTCCAGATGGATTTAGTATTCATCATGCAGGAATGCTGCGGCAAGACAGAAGTTTGGTTGAGAACTTGTTTTCTCATGGACATATCAAAGTACTGGTTTGTACAGCCACGTTAGCCTGGGGTGTCAATCTTCCTGCTCATGCTGTTATTATTAAGGTAAGTGGTTATCCTGCTCTGCAAGTGCATGTGTCTTAAAACAAACCCGTAAAAATGCATGAATAGCAAGATCTTCGTTGTGATTGGGGGGGGGGGTCTGATTGACTTGAAATGTTATTTATCTCTCGTTAAACTGATTCTCTCCAGTCAGAATCCAGTTTGTGTAGTACAGATTTAAATATATTGCAGATTATGAAAGGATTAGTTAAGGTACACTTTTGAGATCATGCTATATTTGCCTAATTTCAGTGTTCAGCTCATCAGGATTATATTCATGTGTGTTTATGGTAATTTTATTAACTTTTCCTCAACCAGGGAACACAAATATATGCTGCAAAAAGAGGCTCCTTTGTTGACCTTGGAATTTTAGATGTCATGCAGATATTTGGTCGAGCTGGACGGCCTCAGTTTGACAAATTTGGAGAAGGCATCATTATTACAACACATGATAAACTCAGCCATTACCTGACTCTGCTTACTCAGCAGAACCCAATTGAGAGCCAGTTTCTTGAAAGCCTTGCTGACAACTTAAATGCAGAGGTAACGTTTGACAAGTTGTTAAGAGAAACTATCTTAAGGTGACCAGTTTTAATCCCAAAAAAATGCAATATTCCTATATTCAAAATGTCTATAAACTAATAGAAACTCCACCCAATAAAGAGATTTTACAGGTATATATTTTGGATTTAAGAGAAATGAACAGTAAGTATCACAAGGCATTACAAGCACAGCAGAAAGTAATTATAGATATTGCAAGTCAAAATATGGAGAGTCAACACAGCAGATATAAGCCCCATCTACACAAGAACCTATAATCTTTTTTTATATTTTTATACAGAATTATTTTAGGAGAATCTGGATTTAATTAGCATAACTGGATTGTTCCAATGCTCTGTATAAAATTTATTAATACAGGCAAAGTATAAAAAGATTTCCTTTTACTTTTATACTGTTATACAGTTATATATATAAAACAAACAAGAAATTTTCTAAAAAATAATATTTTTTTGGAAAAGTTATCCTTTTTTTGTGAAAACTCTTAATATTTAATTTATTGAACCTGAGCTAGGAAATGTAACTCGTATTCTGGTTTGACCTGTTCTTTCTCTTTGATATTAGTTTTACAGTAGTAATTCAAACAGATTTGTTACAAACAGCAAGTCATTGGTTTGCTTAAATTAAAATCTCCAATTAATATCTATTTTCTTTGAAAATGTCATAGTTATTTGCAGACTACATTTTGCTTTAATCATAATAAAATATAACTTTTCAAAGGCTAGTCATTGTAGTAACCAATTAAAAAACATTTTTTCCGGGACATTCAGAAATCTAAATATGTATTCCAAATCAAGAAGAGTAAATCACTTTTCAAAAGCACTTATAACTTTGAATTTCATTACTTTTATTGGAAAAAAAGTTTATTTAACTTAAATGTCTTTCAGTAACTTATTGAAACCTTGAAAGCCTTAATGACTTCATTAATGGATCACATTTATGTCTTGATGTTTGGGTATATGTTTCATTCTTTTATCCATGTATTTCTTTGCTTTATTGTTTGTCACTACATTAGTCTTTTTTTTTCTTTTTTTTCTTTTTTTTTTTTGTAATTAGAGGGCCAAGTTATATAAAAAAGGAAAAAAATGTGAGTAATACCTAAAAACCAAACATAAAGCTAAAACAGATGTAATAGTTTCTGAAAAGTGCAGGTCTACTTCCTGGTACCCCTCTTCATAGAAGAGTGAGGGTCAGGGTGAGCAAATGGCCAGATTTGGTCTCTCTTAGTTTTTGATGTTTTGGGCTCTCTTGATTGAGACTCTTTTCATTCTCTGTTTGCAGGAAGAATCCCTGTCCAAGTAGATTTATATATCAGTACAGCCCAGGGGATGGGTGTATTTGGGGCTGCAGCACCTGCCTGAAAAGGCTTCAGCTACTTCAAAGAGCATTAGCCATAAAATACTATGGAAGGGTGGAAATGTTCACATGTGCTTCCCATCCCTCTCCCACACCACCATGCAATTTAAAAATGTCTGGAAATTTTGGAATGTAACAAGGGTTCTGGACAGGAGTATCTCCTAGTGGTGCCCCCCAAGGAACCTGGTGAGGTTTGGGGGCAAAAAGAGAGAGAATCCCCTCCTCCTACACACCCCAGAATAGGAGAGAGAGGGACAGGAGGGTTAGAAAAGGAAACACCTGTGACCATCTGCAATCCCTCTTTCCCCCCAAATGAGGCAGAGCAAAGGGAGAACAACACTGGAGGGAGCTTGGTAGATCAGCTACTGTCCTGAGCACTGAGTTCCGTAGGCCTGCTGCTACAGAGCTGACAGTAGCCCTGCTGTGCTCCTCCCCCAGTACACCTTTGATCTGCCTGTGGGAAGAAAAGAGATAAGGTCTGTGAATCTCCCACCATTTTTCGCCAGAGCAAGATTTCATAGAATCATAGAAGAATCGGGTTGGAAGAGACCTCAGGAGGTCATCTAGTCCAATTCCCTGCTCAAGGCAGAACCAACACCAACTAAATCATCCCAGCCAGGGCTTTGTCAAGCAGGGCCTTAAAAACCTCTAAGGATGCAGATTCCACCACCTCCCTAGGTAACCCATTCCAGTGCTTTCTCTCTGTCTCGATGAAAGACCAAGGTTAGTCATTAATATACTTTAATAAAAATTGAGGGTTAGGAAAAGAAAAGGGGGAAGTGAAGCTGTAAATCTAATAGCTGTGGTAAAATAGAAATGAAACTCTGAAAAGAAACTCAGTAGAATCTATCAAGTCTTTCTGCTGTGTTGGTAGATCAAGCATTTTTACTGATTATTTCTAACCCAGGCTTAAAGAGTACGTCAATACTCTATGTCCATGCAAAAGAATTTAAATGTATGCCTCAGCTAACTTACATTCCAATAAATTGGCCAGGTAACACAATATCCAAAATAAAAAATTCAAGAAATACTGTATCTGCAAATAGCAGACTTGAAGTAAACTGAGCCATTTTCTCAAGAACTTTGTACCAGAAACAGCCCCTTGATAGATTTCTAACATATGTCACTTTGTATTATTACCACATTTGTATATGTTTGGCATAACTAGGTTTGTTGTATTGAACACATCCTGTATGCATATCTGGAGGGATGTGTGCACAGTGAAGCAAAAATTCCAAAACTTAATGCAAATGAAGATCTTCTCTATACAGAATTGACTGGAAATCTGTCACCTGAGCACAGTTTGCAATGGAGTTTTTTCTTGACACCAGTTAATGAGTTGAGAAAACAGTACTTAGCAATTTGAGTTCTGTGCAAATAGATGTTCTCTATTTCTTTTGTATTCTGGGATAAAAATGTCAAGTAAGTGAAGCTACTGCTATGATCTAGGCATCATTATGATCCACTCAGTTAATACCTAAACTCAATGTGCAGGTTTGGTTAAACAGAGTATCCAAGATGCATAAGGGATGGTATGGAGAGCAATACATAAAAAAGTATAGTATAGTATTATAAAACTATATTAAAGATGCAGACTCATGAAATATTGTGAACAATACAGATCACTCAAAAAGGATATTGCAGAATTAGAGTGGGATTCAGAGAAGGCAAGGAGTATGATTAGGTGGGGAAAAACTCTCATATGAAGGCTGCAAAGATTGAGATTTTTTACCTTAGAAAGGAGATGAATAAGAGGAAACATGATAAAAATATATATCAGATGTTCTCCCTGTTTCATAATGCAAGAAAAAAGAGATAGTCAATGAAATTGAAAGATGGCAAACTAAAAACTTACAAAGGAAATACTTTTTCACACAACATGTATTTAGGCTGTGGAATTCATTGATGTCATTGAGGCCAAGAACTTATAAAGATTCAAAGAGGAATTGGACAAGTGTATGAATAACAAGACTTGCTGTTAATACTAATGAAAAGAACAATCGAAGGAAGATAAAATCTCGTGTTTCGGGTTTTAAACCAATCTCCGACTATTGGATCAAGATGAGACCTTAATCAATGGCAGATTGCCACATATCTGCTTCTTCTGCAGTTTCTTGTGCCTTCCTGTGAAGCATCTGGTACTATCCAGTGTCAGAGACGTGATAGTGAACTAAATGGACCACAGGTCTGATCCAGTATGGCAATTCTTATATCTCTGTGCATTTTGATAGACAATTTCTGTTAAAATATACCCTCAGTTGACTTTGAAACCTGCAGTTTAAACCTATACCTTAATCTTTGATTTAATATAGAAAATACAGAGACATGGAACACTTCATATCCATAAATTAAGGGGTTTGTGTGTCCCACAGCACACTAAGGTTTCAATGATTAAGCCGATTGGTAGTTGTGCAGAAAAGGCAAAATCCATGAAAGGAGACAGTCATGTTTTGTGCCTCTATCAGAAGGAAAACAGTGCAAAATTACATAGCTGTCGTATGGAACAGCAGATTGAGCCAACTAATAAAGGGCTTGAAAGTTTCCAACTCAAATACCCAGCTTTTGTGTCTGACTGCTGTCCTTTGAACAAAAGGAGAGGTAACTCCTTTCTGAGTTGAAGAAATCCTATCAATTAGCTGTCTTACCTTATGATACTGAATACTACATGCCAATAAAAAGTTCAGTTTAATAGGTATGGATAATCCTATGACTGAAAAACTAGGAGTTTAGCCAAGTTTTTTATATCTGTTAAGCATTTATTCATTTGTTTAACGATAAAACTTATTTTAATAACTAATTAAGCTACCCAGGGTCTTTTCTGGGGTAGAGATAATAATATTAAAATAACAAAACATAAATTATATATGATTGAGAGGTTGGAAAGAGAACTTGGAGAACTTCTGACAAAAACTTTTGGACGAGCCTTCTGATTTCTAGAAGAGTGATGGGTTCCCCCTAAGTGCTCTGTTTTCCTAGAAATTGCAGTAAATTACAAAATCAGAGTTACTGCAATTTTTTCTCATGAATGGTCTAAAAGCAGAGAAGTGTCCATCTTTATAATACTGTTTTAACACCAACATCGGGTCATAATGGTTATTGCGAAAATGACATTATCTGCATTTGGAAACATGCCACAAGTTATTGCCAAAACCACATCAAGTTTTCTTATGTAAGTGTTAGTGATAGGTTTCTACCTTTGTGATTTTTAAAGAAACAGACAATTGTATTGCCTGTTCTTAAGCAAGTTTTCTGGTATGGACTTATTGTAAAAGTAGCTGGTTGTGCATCTGTCTTTCTAATGTGTGGGAAGCTACGTTAATGTATTTTTCCTATCTTGAAGCATTATGCAAAGACTTTATTAATGAAGCTTTGCCGTTTTTCCACAACCAGCAATGGATGTAGTTTAATTAGGCCTCATCTCTCTTCATTTAACTTATCTGCTAATACTCGGTAAGAAATTGTACAGGGCTTTTCTCAATCATTTCCACTTATTTGCGAGGGCTGCTGTCAAGTCTCCCCTATTCTAACCTGGTCCAAGCCTGTTGCTGGGACCCGTCCATCCTCATCTCATGGGATGGTTAAGAGGAACTGGGGAAAAAGGGGGGGTGAGTTATCTCCCTGTTGTCTGACTTTAGGAGCTCCAACCTTCCTTTTCCCAGCTTCTTTAATGGATGACTTCCCCTAAATTCCCTTCCAACTGCTATGTATTAGGGAACTGTATCATCTCTGTAACAAGTACTGCACTGGACACCTGGTACCTGCTAAATTGTGGCGTCTTGGCTTAACCTCCTTACCTACCCCACTGAATCCCTGACCTGTGGGCAAGGCGAAAAGCCCACTCTACCTCAGTCAATTTGACAGTGAGGGAAAAATTCTTTCCCAGCCCTGAAAGAAAAACGATGACTAGTGCAATGCCCACAGCAGATCATAAAAACCACAGTCTTACTCTGATCCCATGGTTGGAGGGTGGGTGTTGCTGATCTATGATTAATGAGAAAGAGAGTTCCTTCCAGAGTGCATGGGATATAAATGCTTTCCTCTTGACAGTCCACTGTCTCTTTATTTGGTTCCACTCAGGTAAGTCCTGTGTAACTCAGATTTAGAAGAGACATTTAAAGGAGCCCTAAACTCTTTTCTTCCTCCTGGCCAGATGACTTTCAGTTGCAATGAGCACCTTTGAAAAACTTAGGTGTGGAATTGGCTTAAAAAACTCGTGTTTTCAAAAGCCTGTATGAGAAGTGATTTGAGAGGTCTTTGGCCCCGGGAGAAGTTCACAAAACTGTTACTTGGCATAGCACAACATATAGGATATGCCAGTTTAGCTCCTAATGCCAGGGTTAATATGACTGATGTCATGACTCATATATTCTAGTAGAGATAGTAATTACTGGTGGAGGTGAGAAAGAACGTAGAAGATTGTAAATCACATTGACAGATGCACGGTTCTTCCAGGAAAATCACTAATTAATGTATTGTACAGCTATGATATAAATCTTTAAATGTGATGGATATAGGAGGATCCTTTTGATGGAATCTAATGAAGATAATTGATAACAGCATGTAAGTCTCTCCCCATCTTATTTTCTAGAGATACTATTTTTAGTTGATATAATTGCATAAGATTATATAGGAATTTTGATTTAAATACATAACACACTATTGCTAATTAGCACTTGCGGAACAGAGCAATGTTAATTGTAGTTAGTTTTTTCCCTATTAAATCAAAGGATTATTTTTTTATTTTTGTTTTTTGACTATAAAGCAGGCAGAACTTGTCCAGCTGAACTTTAAAATCTTAGGTACATGCTGGCAATTTGGACTGTTGCAGAATGAATGGATGCCCTCCAACCCAGACTCCACACCCGCACGTTATATATTTATTTATCAAAACATAAAAATTAGAGCTCTAGCTGGTGATAAAGATTTTGGAATGCATGCAACCACCTCCAATGTGAAATAAAAACATATCCAGACATAGTAACTAAAATAATTCTTAGGCCGGTCAGTGGCTCTGATCCAGCAGTTCTCAAACTGTGGGTCAGGACCCCAAAGTGGGTCGTGACCCCATTTTAATGGGGTCGCTAGGGCTGGTGTTAGGCTTGCTGGGGCGGAGGCCGAAGCCATGCTCAGGCGTCAGCCCCCCACCGGGGATTGTGTAGTCATTTTTGTTGTCAGAAGGTGGTCACAGTGTAATGAAGTTTGAGAACAATAACATATTCACTGGTACCTGCTAGTGCTGACAACAGTAGAAGTTGCAAAATGATCTCTGTTATAATGCTGTTTTCACATTCATAACTTCCTAAATATTGGCTTTTTTAATGAAATTTTACATGTTTAGTCTTTGCTGTAATGGATTAATAATACAAGTTTAATTTAAAAAAATCTAGTTCTACTCTAGTAAATAGAGCTAATGAAGAAACAGTATGGGCCAGATCATCAACTGGTATGAAGAGAGCATTAGTGGCACCACTTGTCCCATTAAGTTTGAAACTTTGCTTCAACATAGTGTTCATTGGGGATTAGTGATTTTGCTTGGCAAGGGAAAACTTTTTTTTAACAATAATTTTTTGAATTGGAAAAATAATTACTTCTGAGCATCACTGTTTGCCATCTTATAAGATTTTTAGAAGAGCCCTAGCCCTGTTGTGACTTCTCTTCATGTTCTTGGGCTACTCAGAGGGCTTTGATTAACATTGGAGATGATGCTCATGACTCTGCTAGGACAATTTGTGTTAGGAATAGTGTACATATTTTCATTGGAAAAACATACATCAAAATCCTGAAAGATTTCATAGGAAAATATTGGGTTTATGCCTTTTATTTGTTTCTTATGCTGTAGGAAGAAGGCCTGAAAGGGCGATTTTAATTTTTTACTATTTTTTCCCCTTCCCCAAAAGTATTTATTTTTCCAATTTATTTTTATATTATAAATTCAGGTTTTCTCTGCCCTAAGACAAGTGGGGAACTAGTGAAATGATAGCATCCCAAGCATGTAGAATAATTCAGGAGGGGAGGGACTTTTAGTTAGAATGTCTAAAAATTTTGGGGTTTGTTTTTTTTCTTAATGTCTATTTAATTCCAGTGACTGACTAATATTGTGGAGAAGGAACATTTTATTAGAGAATCAACACCTTACTTCTTCAAATAAGGTGTAATGTGGTAAGATTATTGTGTTTTTTCAGCAAAACCAAAAACGATACGTGATGTTGATATTTCTATGGTTAAAACAGAGCAAGCAGAAAACATATCCTTTTTGAGGGAGAGGAGGATTAATTTTTGCAGGCCTTCTTTATAGGGTAAAGAAAAGAAGGGCAGAAGTCCAATTTTTTTTAAATTAATTTGCACTTTTAAAATCAGCTAGCTAAACATCTAACTTCATATCCAGTATCGGTAAACATCATTTTAGGGACATTCTCATTTTTCTTTGCTGTTTTGCTGCATTCTAGAATATTCTGCAAATTCACAGTTTCCATTTTAAATGTTTGTTTCATTCATTGCAAAGATGAAGCTAGTACCTGCCATTTATTATGATTTATTATATTCTAGCATAACAACACCCAGAGGCTCCAGTTAAATCAGGACTTCATTGTGCTACACATTGTACAAACACACAACAAATCAATGTACTGAGTTTCTGCTAACCCAGACTTGCTGCAGCTGTCTGTTGTTAAACAAATGGACCATTAGCATTGTTTTTGAACCCTAACTTTTGCATTTTCTCGCTTTGTGATTTTAACTGTGAGGCTTTAATGTAGCATTATTATTTGTTTTTCTTCCACTTAATAATAAATTATCTACATTTCATTAGCTTAGACACCATGAAACCAAACTAATTACAGAAGACTTGGAAAGGTAAATATCATTCCATAGTACCAGCTGAGCTGGTATGTATCCAAATGGGCAATTAATCCTCACGTAGAATAGTCACAAGGAAAAGGAGAAGGTAAAAGTAAGACAGATGAGGGAGAAAGTGCTCTGTAATGTTGGAATAGTACTCATCTGGAGTAACTGCTAGGCGTCAAAATATTTAAATTTTAAAAAATGGAGTGCAAGTATTTCATATTCCTAGTAAGACTACCATCCATAACAAAGTTAGCCTGTTTATGAAGAATTGTAAGCAATCTATAATATTGTGGCTGCAGATCTGTAACAGAGAAGAATATGATAATATTTTACTAAATTGGCATTAAAATGTTCAGTAGCATAATTTAATGTCCTCAAACATGAAGGAAATCCATCCTAGGCCCAAAGGTGGCCTCAATGGAAATTGAAATGATCTTAACAGTAACCGAATACCCAAATGGTATTCTGTAAAAATGCTACAGCTTTTTTACTCATTGCAAATATGATATCATAGATCACACGTTACCTTCAGTATGAAATGTAAAGCAATGCATTATAAAGTCAGAGAAGTTAATAACACGAGCAGGAGTTGGGCAGTAACTGAATCATATAATATATATACTTTAGTAGTTAGTAAGACTGACCAGATCACAAAAATTTTTTAGAGAATATGCAATATGCTAAAATATAGTCATTTTAATTTTTATTGCACTAAGTTAAAAACTGGGAGTGAGAGGAGAGAGAGAAAATTGGCAAACTAGTATGCAAATTCCCAAAATAATAAACAAGCATGACTGTCTTTTTGTTCTTTGTTGTACAGAACCTAGCACAATGTGGTCCTGGTCTAAGGCTGAGGCTCTTAGGTGCTACAATAATAGAAAGTAATAACGAATAATAAATAGTGTTAGGGCATGGCTACACTGGAGAGTTGCAGCGCTGGTGGTAGGTTTACAGCGCTGCAACTTACTCTGTGTCCACACTTGCAAGGCACAGCCAGCACTGCAACTCCGTGGCTGCTGTACATCTGGTCTGCTTGGGGTGTAACGATTGCAGCGCTGCTCGTCAAGTGTGGCCACCAAAAGCGCTATTATTGGCCTCCAGGGTATTAGGAGGTATTGCAGAATACCTTTTCAGCCAGTCTGCTCATCAGTTCGCACTCTACTGCCCTGGGCTCAGGTGGCCCGCCCTTTAAATGCCCCGGGAATGTTAAAAATCCCCTTCCTGTTTGCTCAGCCAGGTGTGGAGTGCAATCAATCAATCAGTAACCATGCCTCCACGCGCCAAACGAGCCCCAGCATGGAGCACTGGCGAGATGCAGGACCTCATCAGTGTTTAAGGTGAGGAAGCAGTGCAGTCACAGCTGCGCTCCAGCAGTAGGAATTATGATACTTATGGGCAGATATCAAAGTTCATGCTGGAAAGGAGCCATGAGCGGGACGCGGTGCAGTGCAGGGTTAAAGTAAAGGAGCTGCGGAAAGCCTATTGCAAAGCCCGTGAGGGAAACCGCTGCTCAGGTGCTGCCCCCACGACCTGCCGTTTTTACATGGAGCTGGACGCGATACTTGGGGGTGACCCCACTGCCAATCCGAGGACCACAATGGACAGTTCAGAGCAGGGAGAGGAGAGGGAGGGGGAGGAAACCGAGAGTGAGAGTACGGGGGTGGGGGGAGACACCCCAGAGTCCCAGGAGGCATGCAGCCAGGAGCTCTTCTCAAGCCAGGAGGAAGCTAGCCAGTTGCAGCAGCTGGAACTTTTGGTGAAGAAGAAGCAGAGGAGCATGTTCCCGGTAAGCAGCTTTTATTTTCAGGATGGAAATATTTCAGGAGAGGAGGGGAGGTTATGGCTGCATGCATGCATGCCTAGATGTGGAATAGCCCATTGATGCGGCGTATCACGTCTCGGTAATCGGCGTCTGTAATCTCTTCAAAAGTTTCTGCCAGAGCATGGGCAATGCGCTTGCGCAGGTTTATAGGGAGAGCTACTGTGGTCCTTGTCCCAGTCAGGCTAACGCGTCTGCGCCACTGTGCCGCGAGAGGTGGGGGGACCATTGCTGCACACAGGCAAGCTGCATAGGGACCAGGGCAGAATCTGCATTGCTGTAGAAGACCCTCCCACTCTTCCCAGGTAACCCGCACAGCGAGATATCTTGCAGGATTAACACCTGTGTAAAATGTAGGGATAGTGTTCAGTGCAGTTCCCCACATGCTGCTCTCTGTCTTCCCCAATGCACAGAAACCCCAGTGCAGCCCTGACCCAAGTGAGCCGCGGCAGGTGAGCCGCGGCAGTGAGAACACTCATTTCCCATTACTCACCATGTCTTTGCTGCTATGGCCTCTCTGTGCTATGCTTGCTATGTGTAAAGTATGGTACAATGAGACAAAAAACTCCTTCACTATGATTATACACAATGCAGCCTCTGTAATAAATGTTTCCATTTTTGTTTTTTTTCTAATGACAGTGTCCTTGACTAGTACTAGTAACATACCAGCCCTATCACAGACTGATGAAAAGCTACAAAACCTGAGGAGGAAACCAAGAAAAAGCAAAGAAGATTTGGTGAAAGCAGTTATGAATCAGTCTGCCAGAGAGAGACCTCGAGAAAAGCCAGAAAAAGCAAAGAAGACATGCTGAAAGCAGTTATGAGATCAGTCTGCCAGAGAGGTACAAGAGGCTGCAGACTGGAGAGGAGAAAGAGGAAGCACTGGAGGAAAGCAGAAAGCAGGAGAAAGGAATTGGCTAAGAAGAAAAGCACAAAAGCAGCTGATAAGCCTCCTGGCGCGCCAAGGCGGACTGTATCCAGTCACTCGTAGCCATCAGCAGGTAGCACTACCGTGCTGCCCAATGCCTCCCCCCCCATCCCAAAGCTCTCTCGCACTCCTTGTGCCCCAATGTCAGCTTCAAAACCCCTTTTCTCCCAGCATTTCCAGGTTCTTACCACCTTTCCAGCTGCCCCCAACACCTGTACGTTCACCTACCAGCCCTGAGAACTACGACCCTTACCCTCTGCACTCAACCCCATCACCATGCAGCATATAGGCATCATCCTGAAGTGCAGCAGTCATTGCACAGCACTCCAGGCAGGACAGGATTTTCAAACCTTCTGACTGTACAGTTCACCACCTACCCCTTTTAGCCCTTCTCTTTCTAGTGTCTGTCACTTATCGTTTTCAATAAATGATGATTCTTGGCCTTTCGAAAAACAGTTTTTCATTATTGCAGAGAAGTGCAAAGATACTCGTACCAAATACCCCAAGGAAGAAACAGGCATGCAATCATCTTGTAAATACAGATTGCCTACTAAATCACTCACGTGCACGCTCCCGGCAATGGCCCAACATTACTGTTGGCTTCTTCAGTTCTCAAATTCCTCCCTCAAGCATCCCATTAATCATTGTAGCCCGCTGTGCTGGGCCTCTCTAGTAGCCCTGCTCTCTGGCTGTGCAAATTCAGCCTCCAGGGTCTTGTTGAACCTCGGAGGCGTCCATGCCTGACTGAATGTTTCACCTTCCCTTCACAATATTATGGAGGGTACAAGCACGCGATATAACCGCAGGGATGCTGCTTTCCCCCAAGTCTAGCTTCCATAAAGAGAACTCCAGCGCCCTTTTTTAAATGGCAAAAGCACACTCACAGTCATTCCTGCACCGGCTCAGCTGTAGTTGAACGGTCCTTGCTCCTGTCCAAGCTTCCCTGTATACGGTTTCATGAGCCAAGGCATTAACGGGTAAGCGGGGTCTCCAAGGATCACAAATGGGCATTTCAACGTCCCCTACTGTGATCTTCCGTGGTCTGGGAAAAAAAGTCCCTGCCTGCAAGCTTCCCTGAACAGGCCACTGTTCCGAAAGATGCCCGTGCATCATGCACCTTTCCAGGCCAGCCTGTGTAAATGTCAATGAAAACGCCCACATGGTGATCACAAGGGGCGCCTGGGGAGAACCATAGAGAAATACCCCTCCTTTTTTTCCGGATTAATGTACTCGGATGCCAGGTGGGTTTGGTGCCAGAATAGGAATATGCGTCCCATCTATCGATATGTGCCCTCCGGGTGGATCAGTTGGCCTCTCCAGGGGAAACCATTTTGTGCAAAGCCATCCAGAATGTCCTGCACGTTCCCAGAGTCACGGTTCGTTCTTAGGTTCTTCTTAGCAGGATGCGATTAATGGCCCTGCAAACTTGCATCAACGCTATTCCAACGGTCGACTTTCCCACTCCAAACTGGTTCGCGACGGATCGGTAGCTGTCTGGAGTTGCCAGCTTCCAGATTGCAATAGCCACCCACTTCTCCACTGACAGGGCAGCTCTCAATCTCGTGTTCTTGCACTGCAGAGTGGGGGCGAGCTCCTCACACAAGTCCCATGAAAGTGGCTTTTCTCATCCGAAAGTTCTGCAGCCACTGCTCATCATCCCAGACTTGCAGGACGATGTGATCCCACCACTCAGTGTTTCCTGAGCCCAAAGGCGGCGTTCCACGGTGCTGAGCATGTCCGTTATTGCCACAAGCAATTTAGCGTCAGGCGACTCGATATCATCGTCGGAATCCTCACTGTCACTTTGGAGCTGAAGGAATAGCTCAACTGCCAAACGTGATGTGCTGGCGACATTCATCAGCAAAGTCCTCCGCAGCTCGGGCTCCATTTCCCATATAAATCGCACTGCACAGAGACTCACAATGGCGCCAAACTGCTGGGATGTGAAGCGATGCACCACGGGGCATTGGGACAGGAAGCGGAATGACCCACACCCTTCCATCCCCTAAGCGCCAAAATGGGACAAGGTGCTCTGTGGGATAGCTGCCCACAATGCACCATTCCCAACAGCGCTGCAAATGCTGCAAATGTGGCCACACTGCAGCGCTGGTAGCTGTCAGTGTGGCCACGCTGCAGCGCTGTCCCTACACAGCTGTACGAAGACAGCTGTAACTCCCAGCGCTGCACACCTCCAAGTGTAGCCATACCCTTACTTAAACAGTTAAAAAAAGCTAAGAAGTTGTGATATGCTGCAACACTAAACCGTTTAGAGAGTCTCTTAATTATTGATCCACCATATAAATAAGCAAAGAAATAGAATGAAATTCTGTAATTTTTAAAGTCTGATTATTTTTTTAAAAGACCAAATGTATTGTAATGTAATTGTAATATTGTACTTTAAGGGCCAGATCCCCAGATGGTGCATATTAATGAAATTCCACTGGCTTCAGTGCAGCTAAACCAGCTGAGAATCTGTTGAGAAGTGTGCTAGTGATTGTTTACGAACATTTTAGTGGAAGTAGCAATACTGTAAGTTTGCTGAAAAGCCAAAGTAAGGCATTGACAAGACCATGAAACACCAATTTTTTTATGGCCTCTGATGACAAGGCAGGAAAGATTGGTGTTTGCTTGATTACAGAAAATCAATAGTAAGTCAAACCAGTTACAGTAGTCTGTTGTTTTTCTGGATGGCATCCTGATCATTTATCTCTCTGAGTTCAGCAATAGTCATATACTGATTAGATCTTCACATGTATACTGATTAGATATAAGCTTGCAAAGTTGCAGGAATCATCATAAGTAGCAGAATATGTCTGCAATAGGCCAAAAACACTTTAGGGGGAAAAAATAAAATAAAATGCAAATGGGATACCATTACACTGAACAGTGGCACACCATCATCTGACGTAATGTATTCAGTTTTGATCACCTCACATAGGCTGTGTCTACACTGGCTTTTTTTCCCCCAGAATCACCCAACTATTGACTGTGGCAGAAACAATAGGAGTGGTTTTGGTTTTATAGAGCAGTCACCAGCATATTACCACCAGTTTTCAAATTCCCTTTAGTTCAAGTCTAGAAGATATGGTTTCTTGAAGTGCTGATGGCCACCAGCACCTTCTCTATAGAAGAGTCTCCCATATTGCTAACTCTGTAAAGCTGCATCCGTGCTAGCAAGATTCGCAATTTTTTTTTAGGGACAATGAGATGAGTGTAGACGAGCTATTTAGGAAGAATCTGACTGAGACAGAATAGGTCTAAAAAAGTTCAGCAGTAGTGGACCTTACATTTCAGAGGAAATGACCAAGCCTAAGATTATTTAGCATGGAAAAGTGAAGAATTAAAGAAAATTTGATTCTGATAGGATTTATTGAGCTTTTCTTTTTTAGCTCTAGCAAAGAGAATATGTTTAAAAGATAGCGAATTGATAGGTTGACTTTATTTGATCTTTGTACAGGGGCTTCAAAGAAATTATAAGAAAAATAGTTCTTACTATATGTACAAAATAAAAACCTACTATACTCCTGACCTTAAATAGAATACTTCTGTAGTTCAGATTTATTCAGTCAAATTAGCCCTCATCAGAGGCCATAAAAAAATTGGTGTTTCGTGGTCTTGTCAATGCCTTACTTTAGCTTTTCAGCATTTTCAGTTAACTTACAGTATTGCTTCTTCCACTAAAATGTTCGTAAACAATCACTAGCACACTTCTCAACAGATTCTCAGCTGGTTTAGCTGCACTGAAGCCAGTAGAATTTCATTAACTTGCACCATCTGGGGATCTGGCCCCAATTATGCCTTTTACTCAAGTTCTTTACCTTTACTGAAGAATGATACTGCTCCCTTCTCTTTATTGGGGTAGGACAGTTTCTCCTTTCAAATCTCAGAGTATTTCTGATTGGCCCTGAGGCTGATTTCTCTTTATAAATATGGCACAATCTGCTGAGTCCTGTGATTGTTAATTTATTTTTTTTAATTCTTAATTTAAACATAGTGGGTTAATGGTTGATGGGAAAGGAGGAGCTGGTCCTGTCATACCTATATGAGGTCATATACAGCGATATTCCTTTATCAGACAGTGATGGGAGGGTGTTCTATTGGTAAAATGCTTGTAGCTCTATTCAATTAACTAGCAAATTTTGCATAAAAATATAGTTCAGAAGTTTTTTAAACCTATTTTCTCTGAAGGTCTTTTATTATAGATGTACTCGAGAAGAAAGATCACTTCTGTAAAAATGTTTTTACATAAGTGAAAATTTACATAATTATGTAAAAACATGTTTACAGATGATGTACTGTTAAGAATAGTGACTTATTTAAAATAAAACTGGTAAATTAAGCTGTATTCTGAATTGCTGCTCACCTCGCTATTCTCCTTTGTGTAGGGCTTTTTAAAATTAAAGCTATACATTATTACTGTTATAATTTTTTTCATTCACAGTTGTACTGGTATAAACTCTTGACCGATTAGTTGAAAAAGTCCTACACTGTTGACATAAATAACCTTCATTTTCACTCTAATACGCATTGTGTGCTGGATTTTTAAAACCCAGCCTTTTGTTTTTCAGGCTCAGTTTGCAGTAACAATTATTTGTGTGAGCAATATAATTAATAGTTGTCTATCCATCAGATAAAAAGGTGCAATCAGCAGTTCAGTTTCAACATGATATGTATTTTGTAAGGACCAGTGTTTCTCCTTATAACAGCCAAGTAACTGTTTAAGGAGTTAAAAAAAACTGCTGTATTAAGACTATGTTAAATACAACAATTTCGAATTTTGTTTCTGACTTTGTTAAAGATGAAAACACCTTTATTAGTCTTTTCACTCCACTTACCAGTCCTAAATTTCCAAACTTATCAGAAGCTGCGCTCTCATTTTATAGACCATTTGTTTCATAATTACTCTGAAGGGTTTGCAGTAGAAGATACTTTGTTAGCTTATGTTGACTTTACCCAACAATCCACAGGAACTTGAGGTAGTCACTAGATGGCAGCAAATATTCAAAAGTAGCTGTCACTATTTTCTCCATATCGCATTCAGTCAGTACAGTCCTTAAAAAAATGATGAGCATTAATTTTGAAGCCTTACAAACATTTACAGATTTCATCTGCAACTCATCTATACTACACATTCTTACTATCTTCTTCCTTAGCTTTGCTTTTAACTTTGGAAATATTTAATTGTGAACAAATCTAAATGCAAAATGAGTAATTAAAATGAATGAGGCAAAAACAGTGGTTCGTTTTTGACTCATGTCAGACTTTGCTATCTTCCAGATAGATATAAGAGCGTTATACTTTGATTATTTTAAATTAGATATTTTCAGGAGGGGTGTTGTAATATTGAGAGATGTCATTATGCTACTTCAGGTTATGTACTGGAAAGGGGTTTTTTGAGTCATGGGGAGAAATCAAATGCACAAATTAGTTTGGGTAGCAAATTGATAATAAGCTTATGCACTAGATAAGATATCTTCCCTCCCTTTCAACTGAGTTAAAGTAGCTTAGGATAAGTGTGCATTCTTAACCCGTTCAATATCCCATGAATATATGCACTTATCAAAATATTACTTAGTTGGTGTCCATTTCTATCCTATTGCAAAACAAACCAATCTTATGAAGCATAGCGCTAGCTGAGATTTAAGTATGAACATTCATTATTGAAGTCAAAAGGGGTTACTCCAGATTTAAACTGGTTTAACTAACAGTGGATTTGGGTTTTCAGTAAGGTTGGGTTTTTTGTTTGTTTCCTATTTCATAATAATAAATTTCCCTATTATTAACATATAGATCTGTAGATCTGAGGATTTGAAATTGCTTACCATTGTGTGTGCTTTTTTTTTTTAAAGTAATTGAATGGATTTATGTGAGACAGACCATAAAAGCAAATTGCTCTTTTAACATTAGTCATTGTTAAAGAGTTTGCCAAACAATATGGAGAGAAACAAAGCAAAAGAGTATATTTTGTTTGAGTAGTATAATGGAAATCTTCAATTCTCACAGCCAAATAATATTAACATGTTAGAATAAAAACAAAAATAGTTGTTGCCTTTTGTGACTAGAACTAAAACTGAAGTTGCCTTTTTAAAATGTAAATATGTAATGTCAATACTGTACCACTAATTTACAAAAAGATTCCTGAGTGAGATGTTGTTTCAATATGGTTGCATTAGTAGTCTACAGAAATATAGAAAATCACCCACTCAACTTTCAGTTACATTCTGATACTACAGCTGTGTGCTAAAGGCAGGAGCAGCCCTAACCATTTTGTTGGCTAGAGTGAAAAATGTTTTTACAACCTCTATTCCCTCCATACTGGTGCCTGAGCCAAATAACTAAATAAATAAATAAGCTGGCCAATCAGCGGAGCAAAAAATAACAATAATAAAATAGGCTGGCCAGTCATAGTGAAGCAAAACAAAACACCCAGCGGTACAGCACCCCTGGAATTTACCACCTAAGGTGAGCACCTTGTTCACTTGCCCCTACAACTGGCCCTGGCGAGAGACCATGTGTATGTGAATCTTCAAAGATAAAAGGCAGGTGAAACCTATTTTTAAACTGATGACAATATATGGAGACATGGTAAAAATCCTGGGGTGCCAATGTTGTTTGATTTGAAAAATATATATAGTCATCTTATTTTCACAATTTCAGGACATTTTCCCTTATAATATGGCTTCTTAAACACACATGAGGATATAATTGAAACATTTTCAATTTAAGTCAGGTTGCAAACATCTCACTTAAACTCAGACGGGAAGGTAAGTTTACATGGTTTAAAATATGAATCTTGTTCATAGAAGAATTACAGGTTCCTTGTAGTAGAAGCCTGTATTGCGTGATCTTTTCTCCTGTTTATAATTTTTACATTAGAAGATCATTTAGGTGCTCAGGTATCTGAAATCTACTGTGAAAAAGGTATCATGGTTATTCATGCTTTAGAAATGCAGATATATAGGTGGTTCAGAAGAGATTGTTATATGATTATTATTTTAGTATATTTAAAATAGAAAGCTTCGGACACTTTCTCTAATCTAGTTCTAATGACTGAATTCAGTATATTATGAACTTAATGCTTGTGTTTTCCTCTAATAAGTAAGTTCAATTTTTGTCTCTCTTCCTACTTACAGGTTGCTCTTGGAACAGTAACTAATGTGGAGGAAGCGGTAAAGTGGATAAGTTACACTTATCTTTATGTACGGATGAGAGCAAATCCATTAGTATATGGCATCAGTCACAAGGCTTATCAGGTAGAAAATGCATTTTAAAAAAAAAATCTAACCTGCTTTCTGGTTCTGTAATCCTTTCCTGATGTGGAGATAAATATTTGCCATTTCTGCTTTACCTGACATCAGCAATTCTTTAAGTGTTTGAAAAGGGGAAGATATTTTCTAGAGCAGAGAGTTATTTTTTAAAAAAATAGTAAGTTAAAAGGTCCCTTCTGAGTTGTTCTGTCAAACAGTTTTACTCAGTGTCATACAAAATACGTTTTCAGTGGCCAAATTAGCCATCAACGCATAGCACTCGTTCTTATCAAAACAGCCGTCATGCTTTAGTCACCGTCAGCATTTCAGTAGTGAAAGTCACAGATGAGTTATACAGTCAAGGTTCTTGAAGCCTTAGCTCTGCCCTACGCACGGTTTTTCCTATGTCAAGTATTTGTTTTAGAAGATCTCACCACTTGCAGTATCATAAATTATTAGACAGCATATTTGTTAATTTAACAGGTTAATAAAATCAGTCATTCAATCAGATTTGAAATCTTTTTCTTGGGATCCAGTTTTATTCCTTTGTTTGATGTTGGTTTTAGATATTATTTTGTGTGTTGAAATAAATCAGAACATAGATATATTTTTTTCATAGTGGAATTCCTTATTTTTATTTTTTGGTGTGTTTCATAGTTTACAGGAAATGTAAATACCTATTTTTCTTAAAACACTGCTGTATATGCACTGCTAGAGCCTTCAACAATAGTAATTCGATAGGCAGGAGAAGAACATGAAGTGGTAGGAGGAAAAAACGAAGGAAATATTTCTCTGGAATTTTATTTATTTTTTTAATGGCAACTGTTTGTTTGAAACTGCTTAGAGGTTTTGGGGGTAGGCGTAATCCTGTTGGATATGGTTTAATGGCGAGAGTGCCGATAAGATGGTCAAAGGTTCATGATAAATGTAATTTGTTTCACACCTCCACAATTGGTTGCATGGCTTCATAGTTTTTTCACATGACTATCAACACCCAGGTTTTGAGTACCTACAACGTTCCTAGCAGTATGCCAGTGTCAGGTTTCAGGTCCAATATCTTTGTTCTTTGGAGCTGAAAGTGGGATTTAAACCATAGGGAAAGTGGGTAAGAATTCCATAGTTCTCAATACATTATAGTGAGATGTAATTTAAATATTTTATGGGCACACATTTAGAATGGCTTTGTGAGTTCAGTCATCTCAAATGCATATTAATAAATCACTTATACTGTATTATAATGTCTTTGTATATGGTTAGCCAAACTCACATAGCCAGGTAAATTAAAAACATAATCTAAGGTATCATCAAATACTAGATCTAGCTGGGGCTCAACAGTGAGAGTTTTGACATATCCTCGCTCTGTAGAATTCCTTCGCACTCAAAGACCCATGTCTCTGGCAAGCAGTACTGAGTTCTTCGGCAAATTGTTGATTGATTTAAGTATATTGGATAATTAATGTAAATATGTTTGGTAACACCAAATGATAACATTAAAACACAATTAATAGGAATAATTTTTAAAAAAAACTAACAAAAATATGTTTGTGACATTCTTCAGCCAAACAAGCAAGTGCCAGTCCTGAAGGTCCACCAGTTTTGTGCCATTACTACAGATATCTCCTTCGCTGCTGCATCCTGTACTGAATCATTTTGAAGTGGCCTTTGCTGTCTTGTGTTAAGATAGAAACAGGGTATACCTATTAGAGGTGGTGTTTATTAATGCCTTTGAATAGCAGAGAGCAAGTAGGCCTGCAGACATAGATATTCTCTTCTTTCTTGGAAGCATCTGATTTATGTTTTTATATTGCCGAGTTACGTTATACAGAGTGCAGGGCAGTTGTGCAGTTTCAGGTTCAGCACAACTATAGTTTTAAGAGTTATGCAATTCCTTTTCCTCCCAATCCAGTTGTAGGTGTTTAATTTTCATAATTGGTATACAGTTATTTCTTAATAATCATGTGATTTGCCAATTTATATATCCATATTGGCCAGCCAGTCTAGCCATTCAGAGTGCATTGATTTGCATAATTACTTTTGGTCAGATGGTCCCCAGATGTATAGTGGATGTGTATGCAAAAAAATCTTCTCTTTTCCCCCCTGCCCTTTTTGTCCTGTGTAAGAGCCACATAGCATTGCAGTCCCTGCTCCCATGAGCTCTCTCAGTACTACAAAAGGTGCAGGAAGGAGGTAAGGCGAGGCCAGGCTGCACAGCACCCCACCACACCAAGGAGCAGACCTTCCTCCCCAAAGGGGTGTAGCAGCTCTGGCTGTAAACCAGGAAGTCCAGAATGTCTCTCAGTGCTCTCCCTGGGGTAATGCTTTTCCATACCCAGCCTTACTTAGGGCTTTGCCAGATAGTCATGATCTAGACGTGTTCAGTCAATAACCATTCTGTAAATGTGTAAACCTCTCATCTTTGCTTCTCCAATCCCTCTGCTTTGATCACAACTTCTCTCAAAAATTCAGACTGTTTCCCAGTAGCAGTGATGATGTCTGAGCTTCTCCTTCCCTCTTGCTGAAGCAGAAAGACTCAAAAAATTACATTAAAGAGAGTAGGAAGGCAGCAAAGAAAATTAGGTTGTCATACCGCTGAAAGAAAAATACTTTTTTGTTGTTTTTTGTTTTGTTTGAAGGGATTTTTTTAAGGTAAACCCTTTGACATTTTCCTTCCTTTCAATCCCTCTCCTCTACCATCTTTCACCCCTTGCTTGTCCTTCTGTGGGTCAACAAAGCTTTTTGTCCTCATAACTTCTACATGATGGTGTTTATAATGCTTTGAAATCTTGGAGAATCCCAGTCTCTTCACTTTTGAGTCAGCTTAGGAAAACTAAATTAAAATGTATATCAGTTATTGTGAAGTAAAGACCTTGCTTCTTAGGAATATGAGGAAATAAAGAAGAGGATGAATTATATAATGAATTAAAGAGTTTCTAAAATAACATCCTTTTCAACAGTTTAACAGCCTGTGTTTGGACTTTGTGATTTTTTTCCTCTTTCATTTCAGTTTTGAATATTTCATTAAAAATATCAATATAAGAAGAAACTGAGCTTTCTTCTGATTAGGGCCTTGATCCTGTAAACTTACACACATGCTTAACTTTACGTACACGAATAGTCTAAACCTATTTAGTCTCTTGTAGCGGTATCTGAGCTGCTGTTGCAGTTGAAGGTGCTTGGGAGCTGAAATTGTCTGGTTTGTAAGGGCCATTCTAGGCAGGATCTCTGTTGTTGAAGTCCTTCAGGATTCCTAACTATAGAGACATAGCCATGAGGACTCTGCAGAGGCACAGCAGGCAGGGACAGCCAGGGCCGCCCGGGAGGGGGCAAGTGGGGCCCTGCAAGCCCTGGCCAAGAATCCCTTCCCTGGCTAGAGACATCTTTTTAGTTTTTACTCATCCGGGGGCAGTCCAGGTCTTCGGCGGCACTTCAGCGGCGGGTCCTTCAGTGCTGCTGAAGAAGTGGAGCGAGTGAAGGACCCACCACCGCCGCAGACTCGGAGCGCCACCCGGTGAGTACAAGGGCCGCAGCAAGTGGCGCCTTTTTTTTTTATGTCCGGTCCCCGCTTTGCCCCAGGCCCCCTGAATCCTCTGGGCAGCCCTGGGGACAACCAGTGCTGTATACCCAGCTATGGGCCAGCAAGTCAGCCAGAGCTATATTTTAGCAACTTCATCATTAGTCTTTCACTGCTATAATTATCTGGGGTCAAGTAACTTCCTGATTTTTTTTTTTGTTGAAATATAGTATAATTTGAGGATGGACCAGTACATAGGCTGCATCTTCTCATTGATATTCATGTTTGGTATGTGTAGCAACTTTTTGTGGACCTAGTGTCAGTATAACTGGTATTAATGAGGACTGAACTAATTCTTGGTGTGATGATCATGGCCTTATTTTATTTGTTTTGCAACTGCATTTTGTTTCTGACTTCTAGAAAACCTGAATTATCTCGGTGAACTGCCTCATTTGTCACTTTTTTGTATTTTGTGCATGGTCTCTAGATGGATCCAGGGTTAGAGAAGCACAGAGAACAACTGGTGATTGAAGTTGGCAGAAAGCTAGACAAAGCCCGCATGATTCGTTTTGAAGAAAGAACTGGATTTTTTTCTTCAACAGATTTAGGCAGAATTGCCAGCCACTATTATATTAAGTATAATACTATTGAGGTACAATAACTTGTTCTACTTCTGGTATACTTCTCTCTTTTTGACCCTTTATAGAAAATGGTCATGAAAAGATTTTATAGGACATATAGCCAATTTAACATTGATATCTTTTGGAAATCATGGTCACTAAAAGAAACTAAGCATATGGCAATAGTGAAAGCATTGTTTTGGTCAGATTTGGTTTTGGATGATGATTTCTACATTCTCTCCCCCTTCCTAAGACTTAAGATATCTGTCACCTGTATATCCATGTGCAGGAAATAGAACTTGCTTGCACAGAGCCCACTAACAGAAATGTTTCTGTGGGTGAAAATGCTATCACCTTGTCATTCAGGTGATAGAATTTATCAGTGCAGCACAGGCAAGAGTTAGTGCACTGAAGCGTGTGTAGGTGTGCATATCTGCCCAAAACTGTTCCTGCTCCATTGGAGGCTGGGAGCAGAAAATCTGTCACATCATCCTTTAATTGGACATATTAACGTACACATTCAAACATAGTGTGGACAAGATTTTCAGAAGTGACTATGGATTTTGGTTGCCTTCATTTTTGGGTCCCCAACTTGAGACATCTTAAAAGCAGCTGTTTTTTAGAAAGTGCAGAAAAGGCCCTCTGAACGTTTGGTCCTCTTTAAGTTGTCTGAAGCTAGGTATCCAATAACTGAGGTACCTGCTTACTTTTAAAAATCTTAGAGACTCTTTTCTTTGAGTTATTACTGAGAGCAGAATTGTCTTTAATTTTAAGTTGGTAGGTCAAAACATTGTTTTTATATTTTTATTTTTAACAGTAACTCAAATCATTTTATTTTTGATAGACTTTCAATGAACATTTTGATGCTCACAAAACAGAAGGTGATATTCTTGCTATAGTATCTAAGGCAGAAGAATTTGAACAGATCAAGGTAAGATGCATCACTTCATCCAGAAGGACACTTTTAATGGAAGTAGATCCCAATCCACAGCATCAGGTCCATAAAATGCATGACCAGTGGTTGGAGAACGAGTAGGACTTTTAACCCTACTCTCTGAGTCCTCTGGATGTCAGGTAGTCAGGGCCCGATGGAAATGGTCCCCAACTGATTCCCTGAAGGGGCCAAACATTTATCCTCTTTAAATAAATTTTAGACTGAGACTGTCAATCTCAGTAGATTTATGGTATGTTTTTCATTCTCATCAGTGAGTATGTAAAATGCTATGCATTATTCAAACTGTAGATATGAATATTTCTTTACTTGTATTAAGACTTAATCTTATTAACAGTGAAAACTCTAATATCATGAATCATAGTACTTTACAGTTTTGAGCTAAGAATATATTATGCCACATGCAAACTGTATGACTATAATGAATGCATTTAATGTTAATTCAAATTTGCCCTAATCCAGATGGACAGAGGTTTTACTCTGGTCAAATAAAAAATGAAATCTCATCAGACGGAGGATGGTAGGGTCAGAAGATTCAATTTTTGTGGCATAACAAATTTTTGTGTGTCAATGGCAACCTTAATAGATGGTGATGAATAATAAAATGTAATTGTGTCACTATTAAGATAGTTTCAATTAAGTTCTATTAGCTACAGTCTGGAAGACTTGTTTTTTTATTATTATTTTGTGTAAAACTAGACTCCATTTAAAATAATGTTTCTAAGAGATAATGGAAATTTAATGTGAAAGTTTTTACCAAGTTACTCCAACCTCTTCAAACATATTAATTGTGTTTTAGGTAAGAGAAGAAGAAATAGAGGAACTGGATGTCTTACTGAACAATTTCTGTGAACTTTCTGCTCCTGGAGGTGTGGAGAACAGTTATGGGAAGATAAATATCCTCCTTCAAACATATATTAGCCGAGGAGAGATTGATAGTTTCTCCCTTATTTCAGACTCTGCATATGTTGCACAGGTAAAAACAAAAACAAAAAAAAAACTATAAAATCTATTTGTTTGTCTTTCTTCACATCTTTCATTTACCCAGATGTATGGATAGTTATGTGGGCCCAGATTTTCAAATCGCATGTGCATATATGATTTGAAAATCTGAGCACTAGCTTTTAAGATTTCAGCACAGAATATTTTTGATTTAGTGAAGAATAATTTCTAAGTGCTAATTTAGGAGGCCAGGTTGTACTTTTTTAGTTCAGTTTGAATTAGTTTTCCAGTATAGTAGCCATTAACTGTTGTTTATTCATCTTTCATAGTTTAAACCAGGGCTACCCAGAGGATTCAAGGGGGCTGGGGCAAAGCAATTTCGGGGGCCCTTTCCATAAAAGAAAGTTGCAATACTATAGAATACTATTTTCTCGTGGGGGCCCCTGTGAGGCCTGGGGCAAATTGTGCCACTTTCCTCCCCCTCTGGGCAGCCCTGGTTTAAATTACGATTGCATACAAGATGTTAGCCTTAAACCTCAGTGTTTCCTAAATTTGCAAAAAAGTTTAAATGTATTTAACTTTTTTGCTTTCTAATTTTATATGTTTGTTTTGCAAATCATTATAAAATTGGTTTACACCAGAATATGTGCTATTAATATGGGTCTTACAAATCTTAAGTAGGCTGCGTGGGGTGTAGACCAGAATACAGATGCTCTCCCAGTTACGCAAACCCGACTTACGCAAATCCGCACTTACGGAAAAAGTTCTGCACGTTCTGTAAGCTTTTTTTTCTTTTTTGCATAATTGCCAGGTATACGTTCCCAACTTAGGCAAAATTCAACTTACGCAAGGCATACACGCTGGTCGGAACTGGCTTTACGTTTACACTACATACCATTAAACAGCTAGATTGGCCCTAGAAGTTCACCAGTCATATACAGATTGACATTTGCTTAATTTGAACATTCGCTTATTTGAAAGGGACTAGCCTGAATGATCTTGCAGAGTGTGAAAACATAACTTCAATGTGCATTGTGATTGGTAGTGTTTGGACTTAAAATTTAAGAAACCTGAAAGACGAGACCAAACTTTATGGAAAACTTCTCCACAGTTGAGGGACTACACTAGGTTGACACCCACACAGTAATGGCAGACTAGTTCATGCTCTTGATTGATGGCTCAGTTTACACCCCAAGCAGTCATCAGCTTGATAGGATGTTTAGTCATCGCATGCTACAACAGCACTGGAAATCTATGGAATATTGCTGCTTCTTCACAAGTCTAGGGTGCATCCCAAAAAGTCAGGGGGCCACTTGAAATTCCCCTTAAGAAGGCATCTGTTTTCTGGCTTGAGGACCTTAAAAGAGGTAAATGACATAATGCACAGCTTATTATAATTCTATATGTCGAGCAATATTAAATGTATGTAGTGGGTTATAAGGTTGTGGTTTTTGGGACCATTTAGGGGTATTTCTGTCTCTTCATTAATAAGCAGTAGCATAGTATGTTCTGATATTGCGCTGTCACATCCTGTCAAACCATTTTAAGAAGAAATAATAGAAATTGTATTTAAATGATATTAAGGATGAGAGTGAAACATTTAAAAGCATAGATACTCTGAGTTAAGATCATCATGCCATCTTAGCTTGTTTCCTTGTGTTCAGGTTTTATAGCGCACGTGGACTTGCTGAGATCATTATACATATAAAGATTGTAATAAGTGCACAACAAGATCATTTTAAGAGAGGTCTCTCAATTTCAGTTTATAGCTTTTATTTGTCTTTCTCAACTGTAACATTTTAAAACAGGTGGTGTGGTCCCATACTCAGGTGCTCAATTTATAAATGTGTGTGATAATTTACATGGGGACATGAGTGGTAGTGCTTAGAATCACAATTTTTAAATTGCAGTTCTACTCCAAAAGGTGACTATTTTAAAAAAAAAATTGTTCCTTTTACCTCAGTAGAAGAGTTGTAGCTGCGTTCTTTAGTGACTAAATATTTTTAGTATCTTTTTCTTTTACTCCTGTTAGCATTGCAGAGCCAGCACAGAATGAATGCTGTTCTGCTCAGTGAATCATCAACAGAACTGATAGCTAATTTCTCACTATAAAGTCAGATTCTTCCCTCAGTTACATCTAGGCAATCCCACTGAAAACAATGGGCTTGCATGGGTATGTAATTGAGCAGAGATGGGCCGGCAGAATATTTGTCATTGCCGTGTTAAATGAATATGGGATGAATAAATTATTTTTTATGTAAAGTCTATGAAGAATTAATCTTGATGTTCAGATTCTAAGTTAAATTTCAAGGAATTTAAATAAGAAGAAAGCAAACATTTTTGTAAACTAAGTAAATGTGATTGAGAAGTCATTGAGAGACAATGAGCAGAACCCCTAAGTGCTGGTGTAACTATGATCAAAACCAAGGACAGGAATCCTGCAGCAGACCTAGCAGTTGAACCTACTTCTCCTGATTACCAGACTTGGGCTTTAACCACAAGACCATGTTCCCCCTCAGCATGAATATCCAATTTTAAATTTTTGAGCACGGTCAGGGTTCTTGTAACAAGAAAAAGTATTACACCTCTACCCCGATATAACGCTGTCCTTGGGAGCCAAAAAATATTACCGCGTTTTAAGTTTGTTATATCGAACTTGCTTTGATCTGCCGGAGCATGCAGCCCCACCCCCCCGGAGCACTGCTTTACTGCGTTACATCCGAATTCGTGTTATATCAGGTCACGTTGTATTGAGGTAGAGATGTACTATCAAAAATTGTTTCTGTTCACTACAACAGTATAGCTTTAATAATTGTTTAATTTGTGTTTACTGTCATCATCTCATTAAGTACTGATGAAGCAATTTTAAAAGATGCAATTAATCATTAGGTAGAAACTGAAAAATAATTTTCTCAAGAATATTTTAGCTAAAACTTAACAATAAAAATATATTTTGGGGGGAGTCTGTTAGGAAAAAATATACATGCTGTATCCAATAAGAAATGTTTGATTTGAATCTAATATTTTTCTTCATCTTGATGTTTCCCTCTGTAGAATGCAGCTCGTATTGTTCGAGCCCTTTTTGAGGTTGCGCTTAGGAAACGATGGCCTGCAATGACGTACCGGCTACTGAACCTCAGCAAAGTCATTGACAAGCGGCTGTGGGGCTGGGCCAACCCTTTGCGACAGTTCTCGGTGCTGCCACCATCGGTCCTCACAAAGCTGGAGGAGAAGAATCTCTCTGTAGATAAGATGAAGGACATGAGGAAAGATGAAATAGGTAAAAAAAACATAATAGCAATGTTCTGTTTAAACATTAGGCTCTATATTCTCCTCTTTACATTGAGTAAGAACTTGCTGTTAATCGCATTGATTTTTGACAGTTGACAACTCAGGTCCTTCATTACTTTCAACTTGAATACTGTTTATGTGAAAAAGAATGAAAGTGGGGAATTATAACAAAGGACACCACCAATAAGTGGGTCATGCCTCCTTCTGAATGATTAAATTCATTTTCATTTAACCTGAGGAGTTCATTGCCACAACATTATCATTCCAGCCAAGAGCTTAGTGGAGTTTAATAAAGGATTTGATATATATCAGTAATGAGGACATCCACAATTTCATTTATAGTAATAAAAACAAAATTAGAAGGTGAATATAAACACTTATGCATTAGCTAACCACCAACTGATGGGGTAGAGGGAGAAAGTTAAGAAGAAATCTTCTTTATTTTGAATACTTTTTAACTTGTTTCCCCTACTTTGGAGGGATGTTTTAGATCCTGGACTTCAGTCTGCATTTTCAGGCCTCTGATCCAAGGTGATACTTTTCACAGCATTTTTGTTATACAGTAACTAGGGCTGGGCCACTTTCAACTCTGTCTGTCTGTCTTACAAAAAAGTAGACTGGAATTTTCAATTAGTTCCCAAACATACAGTGAAAATAGACATTCAGCATCTTTTCAGTCTTGGACTGGCTTAACTCAACAACCAGAGATGACCTGCATACCTGACTTGGCAGCAATCTGCAAGTGTTCAGATCACTTCCAAGATAAGGCTCCAGTCCCACAAATACATAACGGCGCTTGACTCATGTGAGTAGTCCCAAAGTTAAGCACCATACATAAGTGTATGCAAGATATGAGCCTATGCTTTTATTTTCAAAGTTAAATCAGGTGCTTAAAAGAAATCTCCAAAGGTTTTGTATCATCACTAAACATACTACCTATGTATGTGGGTGTATTCTGTGGCTTTTCAGATCAGCATCTGTACCTTATGTATTATTATAAATCAATTTGTGCTTTCATGGTATTATGTCAATGCTTAATACTAGTATAATATGGCAGTGAATGGCCCTGTGCCTTTTTTTTTTTTTTTTTTAAAGAAAGCTGCCCTATGATTTTTCTGGAACATATAAGATGTTGGATTAAAAGACATGGAAAGAGTTTCACTTTCCTCAATTTCAGTGTGAATGCCACTTACCATTGCATTCTGAATTTAGATGTGTTTCTACATGTATATAGAATATGCATAGTTACATTTTAAATGGACTACTTTTCATGTGTAAGCAGATGGAGTCTAGTATTTGACCATGGAAATCGATTATTAGTGATTAGATACTGTCATAATGGGTGTCCGATAGCCCTATAAATGCAAAGTGCATCCCTGAGAGCTGTTACTTGTTTAATGTCCTTCTCCCAATCTGCTTTCTTTCTATCTGTCTCCCTTCCTCCCTCCCTCCAAGACACGAGAGAGAGGGAAAGCGTCTGCTGGCACCTAGAGGATAATAGGGTAATAAGAGAGAGACAGCATAGATTTGTCAAGAACAAATCATGACAGTCCAACCTTATTTCCTTTGATAGGATTATTGTGAGGAAGCTGTAGACGTGATGGATTTTGATGCAAACTAAGGAAACGTGGTCTAGATGAAATTACTTCACGTTGGATGCACAACTGGTTGAAAGACCATATTCAAAGAATAGTTTTCTATGGTTCATTGTCAAACTAGGTGAATGTATCTAGTGGGATCCTGCAGGGATCATGTCTGGGTCCAGTACTATTCAATATTTTCATTAATGCCCATATTTAGTCTTGAGAGAAGAAAATGAATGGGGACCTGATAAGCCCTCAAATATGTCAGGATCTGCTATAAAGAGGACAGTGATCAGTTGTTCTTTATGTCCACTGAAGGTAGGAAAGATAAGAAGTAATAGGGTCAAGGGAGATTTAGGGAGATTTAGGTTAGATAATAGGAAAATTAAGTGTCTTCCCCTGGAAATTGATGGAAAGATTTTTTTACAGTTCAAGTGATTGTCGTGTTCTCTGAAAAAGTATGTTAAGTCTTTGTGGAATCAAGTAAGTTTTATACTTCTTTTAGTTAAAAATGCCTGTTTTTAAGCAGCTAGTTCCTTGGGTTAGAGGATTATATGATTCTGACATTTTCAGAAGTCACAGATATTTCTTTTAACATTCTCTTGATGTAACTCTAAAATAATCACCAGCACCACCAGAGCAGATAGGCCCTGATTCTGCATTGACATGTTCATGCAGATCCCCTGTACAGACCCACATAGGGTCTTCACACAGGCTCAAGATTTCACCCACATGCATTGCATTGTAGAATTGATCTGCCCGTATAGCCTTATTGAGCTAACTGAACCGTAGGAACACCAATATTTTATATGCCTTCGGAAGTTTTGCTTTTGTCTGTAAAAAAAAAAAAAAAAAAAAAAAATAGTGACATTATAAGTAGAATAAGGGCATTTCTGGACTGGAGAAATTGCACCCATTTAAAGAAATTGATTTGAAATCAATCTAGTTAAAATGGTGTGTGCATACTCTTAATGTAGATGCGCTTAATTTACAGATGTAAGCTAACTGATTTAAGCAAGGGTTAAACCTGCATGTGTCTTTGCGAGGAATGTGCCTTGCTTTAACTAGATCAATTTTAAATTGAGCAAGGCCTAGTCTACGTGATAACGTTATACAGTTTTAAGTAAATCCATTTATATATTGCTTTAGTTAAATCAGTGCAACCTCCATGCATAGGTATCAGTTTAAGTGTCTCATATCAATGCCAATTACATAGTCAAGAATCAACTTAAACAAAATCATATCACCTCATGCGTTAGTATTTATGTGTATAGAAGAGACAATATGTTTTTCTAACTAGCAGGTCAAAAAGTCATTAGAAGAAAAAGGAAACTGCCTTGAAAGAGTAGCTTATTCAGCATGAATTCTTAATAGTTATTTTGACCCATTGGTAAAAGCCAGCAGAGGAGTTAATAATGTCTTTTTCTGAGCTGTAAATTTGCTAATTCAAATGAAGTATTACAAAATATTCCAACATACCAGGTCAAGAGAGTCATTTACACACCAAACAACAAAACAAGCAAGCAATAACATCCCTTTCTGAACCCCTATTTAAAAGTCTGATTTGCATTATTTTTCCTGTAAATGCACATTTGTTTCACCTGGTGTTTTCTTTGTAGGTCACATGCTGCGTCATGTGCATATTGGGTTAAAGGTCAAACAGTGTGTCCATCAAATTCCCTCCATTACAATGGAAGCAGCTATTCAGCCAATTACACGTACTGTACTCCGTGTTAGGCTGAACATCACTCCTGACTTCAAGTGGAACGATCAGGTAAAAATTAAGAAGGGACTGGGGAAAAGCACTTTCCAGCTTTCAGTAATTAAGGTGAAGATTATCATGAGAATTTAGCTATTTGGATAATGTAAAAAGGTGATTTTAACTATTTATAAAGACAATGTGATCTACAGAGATGCATTAATTTTGCGGTGCCTATGGAAGAATATATCTAAAGAAAGTATCCTTTTTTCATTCAAGTTAATTTAAATAAGACTGCACTCTTTCGTAACTTCATAAAAAATAGTTTAGAGAACAGATGTTAATAGTGGGAAAAAATGTACTTTTACATTTGTAAACTGCTCCAATGTATAAGGACTTGTCTACATCGGAAAATTATATAGCTATTAGCTGAAGCTTGTATTCACAGGCAATCTAACAAGGTGAGAATTTAAACTAATATTTTTATACCTGTATGATTCCCCCATTCACCACCATCGCCCTCAAAGTGAACACTTTTATTCCATTTAGCTTATGTCACTTGGGAAGGATTTAAAGCTAAACCAAAAAAGACAGCCTTACAATGGAATAAGAGTGCCCACATGGAGCCATTATATGGGCATACGTTAAACTCTTCCATATAGAAAAGGCCTTGGGCACAAACAGGCTTTTTTTCTCCATTTGGCACATATCTCTTATTTTCTTCCACTTTTAGGAGATTGGAGAGGTTGTACTTCTGAAAACTAGCAATCCTGTTCTTGGATTAAGGTTCAGGTTCTAAAACTCCATTTTCAAAGCCTACCCCTTTTTTAAGCAAAAAAGTGCACATATCAAATTGATCTTGCCCACAAAGTGAATGTAATAGACTTTTGTTCTAAAAATAGATTTACACCCTTTTTTAAAAATTGTTTTCTCTGGTCATAAGGGCTTTTACTTTTTCTTTTGGAAAGCTTTTCTGTCTTAGATTGTGAATAGAAGGAGTGGTGATCAAAATACATGCAGTTTCTTTCTAATCACTTCCTTGACTGATTATAAAAATATCTTTGAATGAACTCCTAACCTAATCTTGCACCAACTAATTTTGGTGACTTAATTTTGTACATGTACTGTTTTATATTACAAAAGGAGATAATTTGAAAAATTTAGTTGAGTCTCTATCTTGCATCAGTATTACTAATACAAAGTTCAGTACTGATGAGCTAATATATCGTTAAGGACAAAACAGTTCAACACTTGTTCTTTAACTAGAATCCATTTACAGCAGTGCCTTCCGAAGGCAAACCATAAAGTATACCAAAGAGGTCTGTACTTGGAAAGAGGAAGCATTGGGGAAAATAGATTTTTGCCCAGGCTTATTACTGTGACCTTCAACACAGCATGGTCTTAATGGTTGCTTTGGAAACATTGCAAACCTTGTGTCAGTTTGTACTATGGAGCTCTTAAAATGTGAATACATATATTTGTATTAATCAAATCCTGAAAATGTTACTGCCTTTTTTGTTTTGCTCTGACTGTTTGTATCCGGTAAGCTTATTATTAATTACAAAAGAATCTTTATTATAGTAAATAACTACAATGATTTTTAATTATCATTAAAAATTAATCATTATCATTTTAAATTTAACAGTTGACAAACTATTAAAGAATTGCTTTCCCATCAGCATGCTACTATTATGCTGGTAAACTGCCCAGAAGACCACAGTGGCAGCTGTCGTCAGCACAAAAACTGACTGCAAGGGAAGTCCACCTGTAATAAGACTAGAAATGCACCAGCAAAATCAGAATTGTAAAAACCCATGTACTTAATTGAAATGCCTAGCCTAGCTAAACATTTCTAGTGCATGCACCATGACAGCATCTAGGTGCCAAACAAAACAAAATAATACAAAACTGGAATTGACATAGTTTGATCGTATTTCTGGGATTGTTCTAGAGGGTAGGTGAAGAAACAATCTTGCTGTTCATTTTGTACTTTACTTTATCGGGGGAAAGCCTGTGCAAAGGAAATATTTTACATTGTGTTCTAGAAAAGGTGACACATGAGTTTGTTCTTATCTTTAATTACAGCAATTACCAAAGTTAAGAGCCCTTTAGTTCAGCTAAAGTCTATGAGCCAGATCCTTGGCTATGAAATTTTCCCTTTACCCTACTCCAGCAGAGCAAGGGACCATGAGTATTATTCCATTACAAAGGAATGGAAGGGTAATGCAAAGCCACACAAGGAGTATGGGAATCCCTGGGTGTTGTAGCACTGGCTTAAGTCTTGTGCCACAGAATATGGCTGTGGAGTAGGGTGTGCCCAGAGCACTGTTACACTCTAGCAATCCCCAGTGGTCTCTAGGGGTTGTTACTGCCAGCACTAGTTAAAACAGCCTTGAGTCACCTTTGCCCCTCTTACACTATGGCTGGGCAGCTGGAGCGGCGGCTGCTGGCCAGGAGCCCAGCTCTGAAGGCAGAGCCACTGCCAGCATCATCGGAGAAGTAAGGATGGCATGGTATGGTATTAACACCCTTATTACTCTAGTGCTGCCTGCAGGCTGAGCCCTCAATTAGCAGCCGCCATTCTCCAGCTACCCAGATCTGATCGCAGCAGTGCAGAAGTAAGGGTGGCATGATATGGTATTGCCACCCTTCTGTGCTGCTGCTGGCAAAGCACTGCCTTCAGAGCTGGGTGCCCAGCCAACAGCTGCTGCTCTCCAGCTGCCCAGTTCTGAAAGCAGCAAAGAAGTAAGATGCCAATACCTTGCCCAGGGAATGGAAAATTCCTTCCTGACCCAAAATATGGCAGTTGGATAAACTTAATGCATAGCTGTGAAGACTTCCAGAGCCCTAACGCTCAACACGATAAAGTGGCAAGACGAGAAGCATACTACAAGCCAAATGGGAGGGTGGGAAAAAGAATTGTTCCCCGATGCCAAAACATGGAAATTATCCCTGGCCAGGTGTCAAGCCCTGTTAATACTCTTTCCTCCCACCCAATCCAGAACCAGTTACTGACAGCTTATCAACACACCATCTAATGAAAGGCCCAAAGATGTTGGTAGTCATAGATGTTCTTGCCTGAAAGATTAGTGGGGTTCAATAAAAACAGTTTCCACCGGAGAAACCTGCATGGAATTTGGAGGGAGGATCACAAGTTGCAAGAGGAAAGAGTTTTTGGAAAAGTCTGTCCGTGTGCACATGGCTTGAATGCTGGCTGCAGTTGCAGCACCTGAAAATAGTTCTCTTAATAAAAAGACAAGTTAGTCTAGAAATATGGAGTCCTCTTATGTTATTACCCACTATATGATATTTGAAATACCCACAGAGACAGAACATTCACTCCTGCTTATATAATATATAATGTGTCAAACTGGTACAATTATAGATGACAAATTTCAGGTGGAAGGGTTTCATCAAAAGTTTTACATTGCTCCCTGATTTTGTCATATTTTCTTTGTAAAAAGTAAACCCACATTGTACTGAAATATATCCCCAAATATCTGGTGTATTCTGAGAGGTCTAAGAGGTACTTGTAACGGGGGAACCTTTTCCCTTCTTTTAGGTGCATGGCACAGTTGGAGAGCCCTGGTGGATCTGGGTGGAAGACCCCACTAATGATCACATTTATCATTCAGAGTATTTCGTCATTCAAAAAAAGCAGGTAACTATGTCCTTATGCAGAATTTCAAAGCATGTAAGAAAAAAAAAGCTGGCAGATAGTTTGGAAATAATTATTATAAACCTCTGTGTTGTCCTAACCCTGAAATGTATACAGTAACGTCACCAAATTTTCAAAATCCGTTGTCTGCCTTTCAGTTCTTAACATCTGCTAAAATTGGTCTTTGACGTGGATGTTCACTAATATTGTTACAAAAATGAAATCCATTAAAGGATTTGGCTCTTTCTCTGAGGGACAGTTGCTTCAGATGAAAAATCAAATCTATAATGCTTGTTTTTATTAAGATTGTAAATACATGTTACTCACTGCTCTTCCATCCCAACAAATAAATAAAATAACTTAATGACCAAGAGCCTTATCCTGTCCCTTTTGAAGCCAATGGAAGCAGAATCTTCTCCTGAAGTTGAAAAAGGAGGGATCATCTACCTGTTATCTGTGCTTTCTACACACATACATGAACATACTGTACTTCATGTTGTGCATGCACTTTTTTCCTTGTGTTGCCTGTGCTTGTGAGAATATGGCAAGCTGTTTTAGCGGTTCTAAAATGATTCTCTATTCTTCGTTTACATCAGGTCATTGCTAAAGAAGCTCAGCAGCTGGTGTTCACAATCCCTATTTTTGAACCTTTGCCTTCCCAATATTACATTCGAGCTGTATCTGATAGATGGTTAGGAGCAGAGGCTGTTTGTATCATAAATTTTCAGCATCTGATTCTACCAGAGAGACATCCACCTCACACAGGTAACGTTATAACTGGAAACCTTATTGTTTTGTTTCTTTGAAGATTTGTTTCAAATGGTCTTGTTAATACAGATTTTCATTATTTCTGTGCAGTAATAGAAATCCAACTCCTTTAGTTTTACTCAAAAAAGTGTGTGCAGGGAAAGGTTCATTTTTTGTCATGCATTTGTTTGTATTTTTGAGGCTAACAACCCTATTGCTAACTTTAAAAATGTTTGTCTTCACTATCAAGAAGCTTCATTTTTCTTAATATATTCCTGCTCTTTAGTCACTCTATGCTCAACGTCAAGAGCAGGAGAAGTATTATTTTATCATATAAAATAAGCCAAATTGTGCATTCTCATTTTTCTTAAATTGAGATTATATTTTCCATATGAGACTGCAAAATTATAATCTTATATTTTAATGTTTCTCTAAAATTAAGTGTATTTTATGGATCCCCATTCCTCTAACATTTGGCAGAGGAGAGCAGTTTATGCTGAACTTCTTTATAAACTAATTTCGTTGGATATACTATGCCTGTCTCAATGTTTATTTATAGGCCCACCTGTTCACTCAGCAAACAGTTCCTTTTCTCCTTGACTGTCTGCGGAGCTGAACTATCTATTGTGTTAAATACTGGCTTGTCAGTTCTGTTCTGTTTCACATAATAGATAATGGTTTTAAATGGTAGCTCAAACTTTCATACAAGGCTTAAGAAATATTTGGTGAAGTATTGGATTATTTATTTTTCAATTTTTCTTATGCTCCTTTAGTACAGTAGATCTCTGAAATATTTTAGCGTCATCAAAAGATGATCATTATTGTATTGATGCATATTTTCAGGCAGCATGGTCTCATCGCACTTATTACATAGTCACGTTGATGAGTCCCTCATATACTCTGTGTTCATTCCATGGCCACGTCTGCATTTACGACGATATGTAGAGTACAAGTCCCCACACACCCTAGCATGAGTATAAATAGCAGTGTACATAGTGAGGCACTGCTTAGTGAGTAAAGAAAAGACACGCCCTACACGGATGTCTACATGCCCAAGGAGTACTTTTCACGTCTACTGTACTATTTTTAGCAGTGTAGTGTCCCACTGCCTTCCTGCTGCCAGAATCTTTCCCACCACAGGGAAAGCTCCAGCAGTGGGGAAAGGCTCTAGCAGGAGGAAGATCCTCGCTGCCGGTCTTTCCTTGCTGCAGGGAGTTGCCTCAGCTTTTCCCCACTGCCTCTCCACTGCCAGAGCCTTTCACACCACAGTGTGGATGCCAGCCTACTTTTCGCTGCAGCATGTAGCTATGCATACCCTACATGCCACCACAAGTGTAGACAAGGCATATAACCAATTATCTTAACCTTAGTGAATGATTCATACTAAAGTGAATGTAATTTCAAACTCCAGAGAGGACAGGGACCTGAATATAAGCATAAATACTCTATATAATACAATTTATTTTGGAAAAATGAAAAGTTAATATCTCCAAGGGAAATTAATTTAAAACACAATGAGGAAGAGTAAGCTGAAAAACAATATACTGAAAGAAACTTAATGTATGTCTATACAGCAGTGTGAGCTTTGGGTTAGTGTGACTCGGGTCAACTGACCCAAGTAAAGAAACTCTGGGCTTGAGCGTCTGCATTGCATTTTAAACCTAGGTTAAGGATTTTCTGACCCATGATCAAACCTAGGGCTCTGACATCCATACTGCAGTGCACAGACCTGAGTCAAAGTAACCCTATCTCAGAGTGCATAGCGCCCTGCTCCTGTGTTGACACTGTAGCCCTCTGAATGTGTTGCACTGTGGGAAAACTCTACTACCCACCTTGTCTCCTGTGACAATGCGATTGGTGGGACTTGGGTGCCCATATGGAGCACATGATACATAAACTGCATAATTAGCTTCTTTGGTGGCTGTTTCAATAGAATGACAGCAATTTGAGAAGGCTTTAAACTGAACTACTATCTAATCTGTGCATCAGGCTCTCCGCCTCTTGGATAAGTCACCCTGGTGGGAAAATGCCCAGGTGGACCTGGTCTGAGGCTAATTAGGACATCAGTCTCCAAGGCTATCAAACCAGTAAAATTAAACTTGGCAATTCTTAATTTTTGAAATGGGCTGTTCAATAAAGATGTTTGTTTGTTTTGTTTGTTTGTTTTTGTCTTGTCTGTTTTGAAGTTTGACATAAAATGTAGGTTTCAGCAGAAAAACACACCAGCCTGGCTGCTGCCATCTGTGAAGTGGTGAAGTGCTTCCCCAGGGACTGGGGTGCAGTGTTCTAGCACCTCCCAGGGGTCCCTGCAAGGCTGTGGGGAAGTTTTGGGGCTGTCTCCCACTCACTGCCCACATACTGTGTGCTGCATGGGTTCTTCTGCACACACAGCCCCAGGGAAAGGGGGGCCCAGGAACAAGGGACAGATAGCAGACTGGGATCCCAGCAGGGAGGATGAGTGGCTGGGGTATTGAGGTTTATCCTCTTCCAGCCATGTTGAGCCAGGCACTCTGCCACTCCCCCTCCCTGCAGGGCAGCTGCTTAATCCCTACTCCATTGTCTGGCCGTTGCTCCTGACCCCAACCCCCACCCTCCTTGGGGCTGCATGTGCCACCCTAGTCAGCTCTCTTTGCAAAAGCTTCTTGTTTCGTCTCTATTGAGAACCCTGCAGGCTCTCTGATAATGTGCTTACCAGACCAGTGTGTAGGGTGACCAGATGTTCCCATTTTATAGGGACAGTCCTGATTTTTGAGTCTTTTTCTTATATAGGCTCCTATTACCTCCCACCCCCGTCCTGATTTTTCACATTTGCTGTCTGGACACCCTACCAGTGGGCAGCAGGCAATGGGTTAAAGCTGACTGTAGCTGCCGCTGTTTGCAAAGGGAGGTGTGGCTTCCATTTGGAATAGAATGCAATTGACTGCACCACAGATTGTCAGTATAGAGAGGACTAAGGAAGTTACCCCAAGGAACTCTGGGATACATCCGAAAGACTTCTGGGACCCGAGTCAAGTTGGTACTATGTGCACAAGAAACAGGTCCTGTTTTAACACAGACTTGGGCCCTCCAGCCCTTTGGGGGCCCTAGATTCGAGCCTTGGGTTAACACAATTGGTATGTGGATGCAAGGGGGGTTAGGCTTGAGCTCAGGCTTATATTGCTGTGTAGACATACCCTGAGTAGTGAGAGTGGGCAGTAAATTAGACATGAACTTGTACTGTGATATTGCAACAAGGAGGACACTGAAATTGTAGGCTGCATAAACAAAGACATTACATCTGTGTGTCTCTGTTGTGGTCATATTTTATGTTCAGTTCTAGCCACCTAAATCTGGAGAGAGAAAAATAACAAAAAAGATCAGGAAGCTAGAAGAATTTTTGGAAGAGACAGGTTCTGCCCCCTTACTTAAGCTCAGTGTGGGTTAGAAAGGAATAATTATAAATGATTGGGTGCCAAGTAATTTTATGTTAAAAATTACTAAAAATATTTTGTTTAGAGAAGCAAATGGTAGGCCAACTCTTATGAATTGTTTCTCTTACTTCCAACTCAGGAGTGTGACTCCTACTGTTTTAGCTACAGGGGTTCTGTTGCACACTCTGATTGACACTATGATTGAAATAAAGCAAAATCACAATTATTAACCGTTATTATTTTATTAGTAAAGAGGAAAAAATAAACATCAGCACAACACAAATGTCAGAACACAAAGTTATTTGCTGTCATCTTTCTGTTGACATGCTGTTGAAGATTGGCTTAGATGACACCTTCAGCTTCTGAATAGGCAGTCTGACATGAATATACAACATTTCTAATTACCTTTGCATTACTGATGGGAAAATCTCAAATAAGCTCTTAAAGTTTAAGTTTAACTTTTTTTCTTTTTATTCAGTTCCTTTTTGAAATATTCCTTCAATTTTATTAGAGTTCAACAGGACATGAAATTCTGTTTTCAAAAAGTCTAATAGTCCTGTTCTTTATATACAAGCTTTCACTTTTTTAAAAGCCTTTTTGAATTAAATCATTCTTAAAGAGAGTCTTTAGCTTAAAGAGTTGTTAAAGAAGTTATTAATTCTACATGACAATTTTAGGAAAGATTAATCTTCTTGTCTTCCAGAGTTGGGTTGTGAGAATTTCTGGAGCACTGCCAGTAATTAATTAGTTTCCCACAAATATAAATATTTTATACTTAAATAACTTCTTATTTCAGTAATTAGTTTAGCAAGGGTATGAGATTCCATGCTGGTGTGTAAAGCATTTTATCATTTACATAGCAATGATGTTAGGAGCTTTACATTTAGCTAACATATTTGCAAATATGCATTTCACAAAGATGTTTGCCATTTCAACACTTGCAAAATAAATAAAAGGTTTTAAATATTTCCAGCTGCACATGTTTTTCCTATAAGCTTTAAGTTTTTAGAGTAATTTATAAAATTCATGTCAACAAGGTTATTTCTAGACTTCTTTGTGTGGGTTTACTCAGAATTTTTCTTGGAAGGATGAAAAATCCCATGCTTACCTCTAGATCTATTGTTCTGATAACACAACCCTACATTCCTTTTTTCATAACGGGGTCTTACCCTAAAACATGAATGTTTTACATGGTTTATTTTCTTGAGATAAGGATTACATTTGTACAAAACTGGTATCTTATACAAAAGGAGAAATCCTAGTCTAGATAAGACACTCTTAGGGGTTTGTTGACCACAGCTTCTTAGAGTTACAAACTGTTTATTATAGCAGTTAAACGTCTCTTAAATAGCTTGTACAAAAGTACAAATTTCAATAACCAATGCATCTTTTAAACATGTCACAAAATAATATAATAAAAAGTTAAAGCAAAGTAAAGTTTAAATTGCAGCTTTTTAAAAAACTCTTTGAGGTAATAAACATGGTTTTATGGCTAAGGAGGGATTATCTTCTTTACATTGGCTTGTCCTTTGGTCTCAGAAGCCTCCTAGGATTTCTCTGATTAGCCTGAACATTTGTCACATAATCAGCTAAACAAAATGTATTTAGTTGTGTTTTCAAGCATTCTGGCTATAACATACTTCTCGTTATATCTTAATATTCAATAGAGATACAGAGAAGTTTGTAATTACCTAATATCAAAAGAAAATAATAGTTTTATTAATACCATTTTTGTATCAATATTGAGGTCTGTCCATTACATCAGTAATACCTTATCAGTTCCCGTTGGAAAAGGTGGGCGTATTCATCAAATTAGGTACTACTTGATTGGAGTAAGAATCTGTCTCTTAATCTTGTCTCGTATATTCCAAAATTGCACTGACATATTAAATAGTACCTTTCTGTCTGAGTTGTCCAATTGAAAGATATGGAAGTATTCACAAAGTAAAGTGCTACTGGGTGTGAATAAGAATGTCAGATTGTGGCTCTAAGACAGTTAAATGTGGCAAGGAAGTGATTACAGGGGGGTGAGATAATATTTTACCTACTGAGGAGAAGTTCAGAAACCAAAGAAGTAAACAATTATTTAGAGAGATGCTATACAAAGGGATTTAGCTATGAATAATGAAATGAAATTAAACAGAAAATTGAAGATGTACTGATAAGAGTTGTCAGGTGGTGAAATGGTTAACCCTAAGGAAGCAGAGGAACTCCCATTGCTTAGGACATGAAAACTAGACTTGACAAAACATCGGTAAATGTGCAACAATCCTATGTTGCCATGAAAGAGCAACCTTATGTCTTTTCTAATTCTGACTTATGAGATTCTTTATTTCTGAGGAGACCTTCGGGGGAGATTTACATATGTATGAAATGATTCATCTTCTTGTTACCTTGATGAAAGAAGTTCAGTTGTTTATAACAGAAGTCTAGTCAGTTTCCAGGCATTTATTCTTGAGCACAGAAAGCACGGGAATATGCCTTGGAAACTAGGTTTTCGGTCCTCAGCTTCATCAAAACCTAATTCCCGTAAGCAAAGCATAGGTGTAAACAAATTGAGGATATGTAGGCTTGATCATATTTTTCAGAGGATGCCTTTGGGACTTAAAGTATTTTTAGCATTAGTCTTTCACAGCTGGAAATTTAACCTGGTTGTAATTTTTTTTTACCAAAAAACCTCCAAAAGCCAAATAAATAAATTTTTAAAAATTGAATTTTTTCTTGAAAAATATCTTGTTGAAAATTGGAAACATTTTGACCAGCTCTACTAAAAGTGTATATATTATAGCAGAGAGATCTCTTACAGCATCATGCATCCAATTTCAACCTCAGCATTCGTGATTGAGTCGTGTTTTTTGGCACAGAAGTATGTGTTTGTTTTTTTCTGGATACTTAAAATGCCTAATACATTCAATGTGCCTGACGTCATTGTAAAGCCCTTCCACTGTAATCACATTTGGCTCATTTAGAAGTCTGTGAAGTGGGAGCATTCAGAAATATTCACTTCCAGTACAGTGTTTTCTTTTGGCATGCATAAACTCACATGTGTTTGTGAAGTGTTCAGCTATTGTTATAGTGTACCTGTACTGTCTGTAAAGGCACGTGTAACCTTTTTACCTAAATGACCATAGACTACTATTCAGAAAAAATGGTAAGATATTTCTACATCACCGGTTATGGAGCCCTTAGGATTTATGGTAATTGATTTCAATTCCCATCTGGTTCCCACTCAGCAGTGAAGTACGTAGAGGCCCTGTTGAGGGGGGCCGGGGGGGGGGGGGACCTTTTCTCCTCTCAACAGACCCCAAGAAATTACAGATTTAGTGGGAATGATAAAACAGACATAAGGTATCAGTGAAAAGCATATTAAGAATATTAGGCGTCACAACCTCAGCAGATTTTATAACTCCTATGGCATACCTTAATGTGGGGCACCCTGAAAAGACAATGAGCTCTCCAACCACAAAAAAAAACTTCAAAGAAACCATCTGCATAACAGAATCATTCCAAGTCTCTTTAATTTTGGTAGGAAACTAAATCTAACCTGGTTATATGTAGCTTCCAAATTCCACAATCTCTAATTGTTTGGATAGCGAATGTCTCCAAGATATGTCAAGAGTCATATATTGAAGGGATATTTGGGTTTTGTATGTTTATTTATATCTCCTTATCTATCTCTCTCTCATTTTAAATAACTATATGTAAAACATATATGTATCCCTCGTTCATATTATTTCATCAGCTGTGGAAGTCCTTAGAGGATCCTTACTGTGCCTCGTAAAAAAACAGAGAAATGTATTCCTTGTAAATGGATTTTAGGGACCGTGGTGTCTTCCATAAATCATTTTCACTTACCTTTGTCCTCATAAGAATTGGGATATGTTTTCATTGGTATAGTAGCTTTAGATCTAATTGGGTATAGTAATAAAAAAAAAAAAAGCTTTTGATGAACAGATGAATCTATGTAAATTACAGACTTCGATGCTCACAGAATGCTTAACAGTGGTACCTTGAGAGGAAATGTCAAACAGCAAACCAATTCTTCATTATTTCTCTCTGCAGTCCTTATGATCCCAAATTAGAGCCCCATATAGTGTAAGAAATTACCTATAAAGAGTGCAAAAATAAGTTCTTTCCCATGAAAGCACAAGTTCATACCTAACCTCTGATTACTTTAGTCTTATAATACGATATTTTACAAGGCTGCATATTTTGACATGTACTAATGATTACTCCATAATTTTAGAACTACTGGATCTTCAGCCTTTGCCTATCACAGCTTTGGGATATCGAGAGTATGAAGCCCTCTACAAATTCACCCATTTCAACCCTATCCAGACGCAGATATTTCATACGCTCTACCATACAGACTGTAATGTTCTTCTTGGAGCCCCCACAGGCTCTGGAAAGACTGTCGCAGCTGAGTTAGCCATCTTCAGAATTTTCAACAAGTATCCCACGTCTAAGGTTTGTGAAATGTGTACTAGAAATATGCAATATCTGTATACTTCTTTCAGCAATCCAAAACTTTACAAAAATGAGTATTATTGTGCTATATAAATAGCATATTCTACCATGCTTTAAATGCATATTGAGATTCTTTTTTCCGGGGAGTCCTCTGCATCCATGATGAATTTCTTAGTGGCTCTTTGTATATCCTTTCATCTCCTTCCATCAGCAAGGTTTTGCTTCCCAGCTATCACATCCTTCCAAGTGAGGATAGCTGGCCAGATCTCTTCCTTATATGAACAGATGAGTTTCAGAAGCAGTAATTCAAGCTGATTCTCTGTCTTTTCAATCTGATTTTCAGTTCTTCTTAGAATATGCGAGCTTCAGTGCTTAACAATCAGATGAACGTGACTTTGTGTGTGAAATTCACCTCTCATGCATAAACTAGGGGTGAAGGTCCCAATTTGTGCACCCAGACGTGGACTTGACCATTGTGTCTTAGGCATCAAAGTTGGAAAGTTGGGTTCTCTGGCTGAAATTTTTTAAGATGCAGCTCCTGTAAGGTGGGTGCATAAGTGCTTGGAAAACCATTCCCAGAGAGTTATCAGTGGTTCACAGTCAAGCTGGAAGAGTGTATCAAGTGGACTCCTGCAGGGATCAGTCCTTTGTCTGGTTTTGTTCAGTATCTTCATCAGTGATTTAGAGAGTACACTTCTAAGTGTACTCTCTATGCAAATCAGTGAATTGCATAGAGAGTACACTTATAAAGTTTGTGGACAATACCAGGCTGGGAGGGCTTGCAAGTGTTTTGGAAGATAAAATTAATATTCAAAATTATCTGGACAAATGGGAGAAATGATCTGAAGTAAATAGGATGAAATTCAGTCAAAAAAAATGCAAAGTACTCCACTTAAGAAGGAACAGTCAGTTGCACACATACAAAATGGGAAATGACTGCATAGTAAGGAGTACTGCAGAAAAGGGATCTGGGGGCCATAGTGGATCACAAGCTAAATATGAGTAAACAGCATAACACTGTTTCAAAAAAGCAAACATCTTTCTGGGATGTATTAGCAGGAGTGTTGTAAGCACGACAGGAGAAGTAATTCTTTCACTCTACGCTGCACTGATTGGGCCTCAACTGGAGTATCATGTTCAGTTCTCGATGCCACATTTCAGGAAAGAGGTGGACAAACTGGAGGAAGTCCAGAGGGAGAGCAACAAAAATGATTAAAGGTCTAGAAAACATGACCTATGAGGAAAGATTAAAAAATATTGGTTTGTTTAGTTTAGATAAGAGACAACTGAGGGGACATAACAGTTTTCAAGTACATGAAAGGTTGTTACAAGGAGGAGGGCGAAAAATTGTTTTTGTTAACCTCTTGGAATAGGAGCAATGGGCTTAAATTGCAGCAAGGGAGATTTAGGTTGGATATTAAGAAAAACTTCCTGGCAGAGTGGTTAAGTACTGGAATAAATTGCCTGGGGAGGTTGTGGAATCACCATCATTGGAGGTTTTTAAGAGCGGGTTAGACAAACGCCTGTCAGGGATGGCCTAGATAATACTTAGTCCTGCCTTGAGTTCCGAGGACTGGACTAGAAGACCTCTTGAGGTCCCTTCTAGACTTATGATTTTATGGAAGTCAATTAGATGATTTAGCCACAAAATTCCCACTGAAATTTGCTTTGGAAATCTCAACCTGTATGTATAAACTTGTTAGTAATAGTTGAGGTGGACAAAGAGAGAATTGTAAAATACTGAAAAAAATATAAGACTTGAGCGCATCCTTAGTTTATCACAGGGATCGGCAACCTTTGGCACGTGGTCTGCCAGGGTAAGCACCTGGCCGCTCCAGGCCAATGGGGGCTGTAGGAAGCAGTGGCCAGCACATCCCTTGGATGCAGCAGGTAAACAAACCGGCCCAGCCCACCTAGGTGCTTGGCTTACCCAGAGTGCTTACCTTGGCAGGCCGCATGCCAAAGGTTGCCGATATTGGATCTTCATACCACAATAAACAGCTATTAAAGGAATGTTAAGAAATCTTGCTTAATAAATCAGTCTTCAGAATTTATAGGCCAGATTATCTAAAGTGCATCTGAACTTTTCGCACACTCAGTACATGTGTATCAGTTTTCACACATTCAAATGTATACTCATGCTTTAAAAAACCTGACTCTAAACCTTTAAATGAATACTGTAAAAGCTATACTCATGTACTTCAGCACACAGAAAGTACTTCTCTGGGGAAGTCTTGTGAGGTTCTTTAAAAGTAGAAAATTTTAAAAATAATTTTAAATTATTTTAGTGATAAAATTAAAAAGGTGGAAATCATTTAAGATGATATACTAGGAATTCTGGTTATTTTTCGTTTGGATTTGGTGCATTAATTTCAAAATCTTAGTTTTCAGGTTTTATGTTCTCAGCAATAAATGATAATACTTTATGTAGGTCATTTTATAATGACACATTTGTTTTCTTTTTAAAGATGTAATGATAGTGTTACAATTTTATAAATTACTTTTTTTATTAACATATATATGAATGTTATGGGCTCAAGGAACAAAAGAATTTTTGCAAGTATTAAGTCTATCTTAATTAGAATCCTGTTGTAAGTTACTAAATGTAATTTTAAGAATTATGTCTCAATCATTTATACTTAATAAGTTAATTATAAGTCCTTAGAGGCATAAAAGAAAATAATTCTATGTAAATTAAAATTTTACACAGCTTTTTCTTGTTTAATTCTGCTTTTGTGTGTGTGTGTTTGCAGGCAGTATACATTGCTCCCTTAAAAGCACTGGTACGAGAGAGAATTGAAGATTGGAAAGTCAGGATTGAAGAAAAACTTGGTAAAAAGTACGTTTCTCCCAGAAGAACAGTCCTGCAAGTGTGGAGAAACTCTGTTGAATATTTTGTAGTATCTAGCTATTTAGTCAAATTGTACGAAAGCTCCCCATAAAAAGCCTGAATGTATCATAGCAAACACACACTACATAGAAAAAAATAGATGACACAAAAATGGAAGGTAGTTGAATACATTGCTGATTTTCCTTGTTTTTTCTAGTTGGACAAGCTAACAAATAAGTTCAGTTTCCCTTTCTATTATCTTTGTCTTTTTGAAGTTGCAGTTCAGAATTAACCTTCCTTCAAAGATTTATTTCCAGGATCTCTTATAAATTGCATATACATGTCCATAACAGTGTGCATGTATGACTTTCCGTTCTTGCATTCCTCCGTTTTTGCATTTTTTGTGCACCTATAATTACCATTGGCATCATCGGGAGTTTAGTATGTTCAGGAAGTGCAGGCTTGCCATCTGACACAAAGCGTATGTGAGTTTTAGTCCTTTCTAAAATTATCAACAACTTCCAAGTGTGGATTATTTATGGCCAGATTTTGTGATCCTTACTCATACTGATTAATAATTTACTCCTCATGGAGTTTAATGGATTTAAATAGAACTACTCCTAGGAGAAGGTACTGCTCTGTGTGTAAATATGTCAGAATACGGCCTTTACTAAAAGGCAGTTATTTCATTATATTTTCTTTGTGGTTTCTTTTAATGGGGTATGTGAATAAATTAATTTTCCTGATGATTTCAAAAGTTTTTTTTTTAATCTCAAGGAATTATTTTCTTTGTGAAATTAGCCCCATAGCTGGTGATGTAAACATTGATTTGGGAAGATAAATTTTACTACCTGGAATTTTTAGGAAGTTTGAAATTAGGCAGTAGAACTGGCAAAGAAGTTGCCATAAAAATGTCAAAATAAAAGGATAACATTCAGTCTAAAAAAACCAACTGTTTCAAGGTTAGCCTGACCTAAGTCAGTAAACTGGCATAGAAGAAATGGGATAAGCATCAAACCAATGAAATGGCAAGCTAAACCCCAACAGCAAGATTTGTCTCCAAAGTAGTGCCAAAAATGCAGAAAAAGAAAAGGAGTGGCAGATTTCAGAAAGAAGAGAGGAGACCAAAACTTGGTTAGAAATAGAGAAACAAATAAATGACATTTTCAATGGTAACCATCAAAAAAGAGTGAGTTGCAAAGCCAAGAACTGTCAGGACTACCTTGACTGTCCCTGCTGCAGAGTCCTAATGGAACCTAACAATTGAGAGCAGAGGTGCTGCTACCTAACCTCTCACAGTTAGTCATCACTGCAAGGCAGGTTGTACAGGGCAATGTACAGCCACTAGAAGATCTATAGGAAAGGTTGTGAAAGGCTGTTTTGATTGCAATTAATATCCATGGTAATATTCATTTATCATCTTTTTTGCATCAGTCTCTGTCTTACAAAGTCACAAATAGTTTTGGACATCCAAGTAAACTTTTCTTTCTCTATGATATTGCTAAGAAAAGTAAAATAATTAGAAGGTAAAGAAGATTAAAGGCATATTTACTTAGATTTTTTTAAAATTTGTTTTTGTTTGCCAGCGCCATTCAGCCAGAAATGCCAATATTATTTTTTATTGTTGTTTAAGGGTTAATATTGGGACACACCTAACCCAAGAGGTTAGAAAGCTTCGTTGGTTTAAAAATTGAGTTTTATCCAGTCACAATGATCATTTCACTCAATTACAGGATAGTAGAATTGACTGGGGATGTGACTCCTGATATGAGAGCTATTGCCCAAGCTGACCTTATTGTAACTACACCGGAGAAGTGGGATGGGGTCAGCAGAAGTTGGCAAAACAGGAGCTATGTTCAGAAAGTTGCCATTCTCATCATAGATGAGATCCATCTGCTAGGTAAGCATAGTTTTTTATCACAGTTGTTGCTGAATTTGAAAGTGTGTGCTGAGAATAGACTTGCATGGAATTCTAAACATTTGAACTTATTACATTTTAATGCATTTTTCTCTTATTACCCAGGGGATGAGAGAGGCCCAGTATTGGAAGTTATTGTGTCTCGAACTAACTTCATCTCATCTCACACAGAAAAGCCTGTAAGAGTAGTTGGTTTGTCCACAGCATTAGCGAATGCAAGAGACCTTGCTGACTGGCTAAATATTAATCAGGTATGTGGAAAATTTCTGAAGAAGACATTTGTACATATCTGTGCTGTACATAGTAATATTTCCAAAATAATTTAAGCTTCAACTAAAAGTGTTTATATTTTCACTGTAGATGGGTCTGTTCAACTTCCGACCATCTGTACGTCCAGTTCCATTGGAAGTACACATTCAGGGCTTCCCTGGCCAGCATTACTGTCCTCGCATGGCTAGTATGAATAAACCTGCATTTCAAGGTAAAAACCAAGACATTTCATACATTCAGTTAAAAAAGCTTGGGGGAGGGGAAGGAGTGGGATTCTAACTATTTTTACATAGGCCATTTGAGACACATTTAGAACATGTGCTACTATATGTTTTCTTGGGGTGTTCAGGGGAGATCTGTTTCTCTTGATGACCCAAAAACTATTTATCTCAAACATCAGGTATGGTGTTAATGCAGCATACATCAGAGGAATGTAAACATATTTGGAACAGAATCAGTAAACTTTGTGATTATGAAGACAGATGTTCTAAAATGAAAATGTATTTTCTCTTAGGGTTCAGCACTGGAAAAACACATTTTTGTAAAAGTATTTGAGATTTAGAAAGTAGTAAAACTATTCACAGTATTAATCTGATTCGGTATTTTCTTACAGATCCCTGTGTGTAAGATTAAAAAAAAATTGTGAACAGAAGTTACAAGTCAAGCTAACCTCACATAATTCTAATTTCAAGGCAATAGCCATAAAATTCAGAACTTTCCATTCGTCTAGATATGCTTCTGTTCTCAATTTTTTATTCTTAACAAAGCTGGCAGGCAAGACAAATCTCAGAAAAACCCTCATTTTATTGAAATATGTTTTGTTTTGGTTACATGAGGAATATTTATTATATCAATTAAAAATAACCTCCAAAATAAATTTTGTAATGTGAACTGCTGTTGATTGTGAGGTGACAGTTGTGAGGTAACTTTTTAGCTGCTCTAATTAGCCTTATGACAGAAGCAAAGTATTGATTGTGGACTAGAGACCAATTTTGGCAGTTGATATTATTTACACCTCCACAGGAGTATTGTACAAAAACACTAATGAACAATAAATCTGTCTTGGACTTTTCAGCCACACCTGTTCCTGAAGCAACAAAAATCCATTAGATGTCGAGCTTTTTTAAAAATATATATATATATATATATCAGCATCCATAATTGTAAGACATACAAGTTGTGTTTATATATTTATATAATCTTACAATGATATACATAGATGTATGTAGATGCATACACATACACACAGAGAGAATATTACCAGAAAATTGAGAGAGAATATGTTATGGTGGGTAGTATAGCGCACTTGTTTTTCATATATTAGGGATGAATGTGTAGTACTAATTGGTAGACTGAAGCATTATATAGGAAATAAATCATGCATAAATATCTCAAACATACGTATAACATCATAGAGAGAGTATCTGAAGCTGTACATATAAGCTGTTTGTTTACTTCTAGTAGCTCATGTTATTCGAAGACCTATAGAAATTTGATTTATTAAGGATTTGCTTTTCCAACTTGTTTGACAGAGTATTGTCATGGCTGTATCAGCATTTCCATTATTATCCCCATTTCTAAGGTCATAAAAATGTACTGTAATCTGAAAATTGTCAAACGTAGATGTTTCTTTAAAAAAAAGAAAAAAAACATGGTTGGTTTAAGTAATTCGAATTAGTTATTCAAGTGCAGAACTAATGCTCTTTTACTCCACTGTGGCTAGGTTTTGTAGCAGCTATGCAAACGTTACTTTCCGGATTAGAATTCTTGTCAATGCATAGGCACAAAATGTAAATGAAGGATGGATTTAAATCCTCAACACTTCTAGTTGCAATGCTAGCAATAGATGCTGAATTGGGAAATTCAAGTATCTGGCATGGATGGATTCACCCTGATTTTTTTCTTTTCTAACAGCTATTAGGAGCCATTCTCCAGCCAAGCCTGTTCTTGTGTTTGTTTCATCCAGACGTCAGACTAGACTCACTGCCCTAGAGTTGATTGCTTTCCTGGCTACTGAGGATGATCCAAAGCAATGGCTGAAAATGGATGAAAGAGAGGTACATAAATATAATGAGTCTTAGTTGTGTGTGTTTATTTCATTTTTTCAGTATCAATTTGAAAGGAAAGTAAACCTAAAACACAGTAGTTTTCCTTGACTTTTTTTTAAGGCCCAATCTTGAAAACAGTTGCACATATGCTTAATTTTAAGCATGTGACCATCCCACAGACTTTAGCATTAAGCACATGCATAAATCTTTGCAGGATCAGGGCCTTATGTTGTAAGCCCTTTTATTTTTTTTTATTTTATGTTAGCAGTAGTACAGTTGAGATCAGGACCTCATCATGCTAGGCATTATAAATACATATGAATTTAATTCCACCCTTGAAATTGAATTTGCTGGTGACATTCTATCAAAGCAAACTCTGTGAAATTCAATACTTTGCCATTTACACTGTTGTGAATTTTCTAAAAAAATAAATAGTGATTTACACAATGCCTCAATTATTATATTTAATTTTCATTATTATCCTTAGTTACGTGTTCCACGGGACCCCTGCCTCATTCAGTGCACAGGATGGATGATGATCAGTTAATGAGTAGCCAGTCAATATTTTGTTTTATTCTCATTGTTCAGTGAATGGCCGCACACCTTAATTACTACACACTATTCAAATCCAGTTCTGAAAACAGAATTATTAATTTCCTCATGGGCTTTTCTATGGCACTTGTCATTATAGCATCCGAGTGCTTCACAAGCAAACCTTAATTTAATTTATCTTCACAACATACATGTGAAACAAGGGAGTGGTATTATCCCCATTTTACAAATGGGAACTGAGGCATAGAAAAATTAATGTAATTAATTTTGAGTGCCCAATTTGAGATGCCATGGGGCTGATTTTCAGAGTACTTAGCATTATATACACCTCTACCCCGATATAACGCTGTCCTCGGGAGCCAAAAAATCTTACCGCCTTATAGGTGAAACTGCATTATATCAGACTTGCTTTGATCTGCCGGAGTGCGAAGCCCCACCCCCTTGGAGCACTGCTTTACCACTTTATATCTGAATTCATGTTATATCATGTCGTGTTATATCGAGGTAGAGATGTAGAATTTTTTATATTCAAAGCACAGTGCCCATTGACTTAAATTATATCTGTGAGTCTCAGCACTTCTGCAAATCAGACCCAGGGTCTCAATGTGGCACCCGGAAAATGAGGAACATACAATTAGTTGTGCCACCTGTGAAAATTTGATTTAAGTGACTTACCTAATATCATATAGGAACTCTTTGACAGAGACAGGGATAGAATCCCATTCTCCAGGGCAGCGTTCAACAGCCTTAGCCATGAGACAATTCTCTCTCTTTCTGAATCCCCTGCCTACTTCATTCACTACACTTCTGCCAATTTTTGCAACAAACGAGGAAGGGTCCTGCAAACAACTGCCTCCTTCAGTACACAAACCTGATTCACTCCCCTGAGAAGGGTCCTATGGAAAAAATAGCATGTGATCATGTATTTTCTACTCCATGCATCTGGTGAAGTGGATTCTAGCCCACGAAAGCTTATGCTCAGATAAATTTGTTAGTCTCTAAGTTGCCACAAGGACTTGTCGTTGTTTTTGCTGATACAGACTAACATGGCTACCAGATGCACAGTTGAGGAGAAGGTAAAATTAAGGTGCTTGATCATAAAACCTGAATGTTCATTTAATGTAATTTTTGTGTCCAATTTCCCTGGTTTTTAAAAAACAGAAATTTCATCATGCAGCATCATATGGATACCTTCCTGCATCATCAGCAGAATTGGAACTTTTCAGTACACTACCCAGACCTCTGCCAGTTGAGCTAACAGAATCAATGATAGCAATAACAGGCTGGCACCTTCTGTGTACAAAACATGAAGCATTACATTTCTAGGTCACCAGTTCAAATCCATCCCATGTTCGTAGTGACAAAGAGTTACTAGTATCTGGTAGCAACTCTGTGCAATATTGCCTCCACGTCAGAAAAGCTACCACAGTTGGCATTTGCACCCTTGTAAAATAGTCTTTGCAGTGAGGCCATGGTTTGTGAATGCTGGTGATCCCTCTATATTCAGTTTGAAACCCATTTAAGTCAGTCATTTGCTGGGGAACCTTGTGGACTGGCACTTCTCATACAGTACCTGTTGTCCCAGGGGAATAAAGAGCTATCATGGCTCATTTCGATGGTACTAAATCCTTGTTGTTGAAGCTCTGCAGCGGAAGAGGTTAGAGCAGGCGACTGACCACTCTCCACAGCATCATCCCTGCTGACCCCATAAATAACCAAGCAGTCATCCAAATGGGTGTTCATGCTGTTTAAAACAGTATTTAACTCACCCCAAGACCTCTGTGCTTACTATTGATCAGCCACAGCAGAACTCAGCCTGTGGCAACACAGGGATAGGGGGAATAAATGAGGCAGACATTCTTGTGGGATGGCTTCTGCCACCACAAACCTCTTCTCATGGTTCTTGGAGATTCATGGGGTTAGGAGATCACACCATCCAGAAGCTCTGTACAACCTCAAACTCCTGTCCCTTAAAGAAGCACTAAGTAGGAGACTCAGCAATGAGAGCCATAAAAAGATTTCCTAGTTCTTTGGCTGCTTTTATGTTTGTTTGTTTTGTTGTTGTTGTTCTGTTTGTTTTTTTTCCTTTGGGAAGGAGCAATATGGCCATTGTAATTACCTGAATTACCACTTGTACTGGATGCTGGGAAACTTCCATCCAAAACACAGTTACCCACAAATCCCTGTTATATCTGCTTCTGTTCTTTGCAACCAACCAGGCATAAATCACAGGCAAATACTAATGACTTAGACAATATACATTTCTTCGTATTTTGTGTTTAGGCTAAAACGATTTCAAAAATTACCAAAACGTCGGGTTTGCTAATCCTAAACTCCGGTAAATTTAAATGACTAATGAGAGAGCCCCCTCACATAGGAGTTCACGCCATAATCACTGGAATCAAGTTCTGCCAATCTTCACCAATTGCTCAAAATGTAATTTGGACGGAAAAATATTGTTTCCTGCACGTGGGAATAATTTGGTTCTGCCTGTACTGGGCAGAAAATACAAGACAGAGGGTGCCATGTACATTTCACTCCTTGGATATAATGGGAAATGGGAATCTTAACTGCCTCCTAATAAAGTAATATCTAAAACACATCTACTTTTGATACTGCTTTTCTGCAGCTGATGACTAACTCACTGAAGTGCAACTTTTGTAAGGTTTGTATTACAACCTTAACTTTAGTTTAGACCAGCATAACCATTTCACTAGAAGACAATGAGCAAAACAGCAACACAAAAGGCTTAGCTCAGTGCTCCTGCACTATTTGTGCCAGCTTCCTGCCCTTTCAGGAAGTTTTGAGATTACCTGCAGTTTGCACAAGAGAAAGAAGAACAAAGAAGAAATTCACTCACAAGTAGAATATGCTATTGGCCCTAAATGGTTGGTACTAATTACCTTTATATGCTCCCTTTGAGTGCAGTTGGAGTCACCGAAGGCACTTGCATTAAAACATTCTCTTTCATAAACAAGAGGGACCTTGCTGGAGGATTATCTAAGAAGTATCTTTGAAACTTGCTCCTGACCCATTGGCCTATGAGGTCCAAAATTTCTTTTCATGCTGTGCAAAGCCATCTCCTTGACTTTTAAATAAGGAGTGGATGGGAGACTGGCAGAGCTTGGGTCTAGCTCAGTGGTTCCCAAACTTGTTCTGCCACTTATGCAGGGAAAGCCCCTGGTGGGCCGGGCCAGTTTGTGTACCTGTCGCGTCCACCGGTTCAGCCAATTACGGCTCCCAGTGGCCGCGGTTCGCTTCTCCAGGCCAATGGGAGCTGCTGGAAGCCACAGAACAAGTTAATAAATATTGTGAATGACTGGGCTAGCCCTGTATTTTTACATCTCAGCACCAGAACACAGAAGGCAAGAGTTGTGTGTTATATGTTACAAAGAAGATTTTGCAAAGTGTCTTGACATTGGTTATGTTCTTAAATGAGAGCAAAAATGCAAACAAGCTCTGTTGTGATTTATTTTTTGTAATGTTGGATCAAAATATATTTTTTGAAATTGAGGAAGATTAATCTGTAGTTTTGGTCTGGTAAGAAGACATGCTGGGTTAGTCTAAAACTAAGGCTTGGAGCAAAACAAATCCATCTTGTAGTATTTTTTTTTTAACTCAATTTTTGTGGGGTTTGTTTTTTTGCTTGAAAATTCTAACAACTTCAAATTTAGACTGAAAACAAACCCAGAGTATTAAACAAAGCTAAAACTGGCAGATGCCTTAGCTAAGCCTTCCTCAAGTGTTTCACAAGTCCACCTATCAGAACAGACTACATAAAAAAAGAAATTGTTGTCCACTGTCTGAAAGGCTGTCAATTTTTCATGTTTAGACATAGGCTTGGAAGAATTCGATTTTTATTGGTAATGGTTGTAAACAACAATTTCACTTCACACCCACAAACTGCCAAAAAAATGTTTTCATCAATAATGATGAAAATTTATAGATAGGCAAAGTAAGAAAAATGCTGCGTGAAACTTATTACAGTTTGATTTAAGAGTATTTACTTTGTATATTTTAAAATGTGATTCTGACAATTTGTCTTTTAATGATTGTAAAGCTTTAACATTTTGAATCTGTCTGTCATTAAATAATTATTGTATAACCCGCCCTAACTTCCCGCAACTATGAAAACTTAAATTGATAAATAATGCTTAAAATCCATCATTTTGCATAACTGAAAATATAAATTGATAGAGAAAATGCTTCAAAATAAACCTTGATAGTCTCTGCCAATGTTTTTTTTAAATTGTATTCTGCCAAGCCTATTTATGCATTGCAAATCATTGTTTCTGTAGTAGCTGCTTGCCATCTAATGGCTTTATTTTCAATGAATTTGCAGTTGGTACAAGTGAAGTATCTTGTGAGATTTAACAGGAGAGTATTAAGTAGGGAAAATGTAAACTACCCATTTATGTAAACAATTGACATCTTCAAGCTTTACTCTAGACTTTAGTGGTTTTCTTTTGCCTTCAGCTGGATAGAAAATCTTATTTGTATAATATTTACTTCAAAAAATACAACAGCACTCTCAGAAAACTCCTGGATTAGTTTTGTTTACTGATATCATTGGTGCTGCTACATCAGATCTAAATACTGGGCTCTATTTGCCAGTCAATAAACCCCATAAGACTGCTTAAACTGGCTCCACAGCAGTCTGACCAGTTGCAGGGCTCTCTTGCCTGGAATGCAAGGGAGACAGTGAGAATCCATGCCTGTTCCCTGGACAGGAAGCAGTGGGAGCCTCACATCCATTACCAGCTGATGCCCCTCTGTTCACCTAACAATGGGTCCACAGAAATTGACTACACTCACTCTGGCAAGCTTCTTTTGAATGGAGAAGGCGGGGCATCGGGATCGGGTACTTCATCTTTGTGAGGCAGAGAGAAATACACATTTGTTTTCTGGATCTATGGCTGCAACACGCTGTGTAAGAGCTGGGTATTATTAATTGCTGGTGATGAGTGGGTAGGCCAGAATGGCCCACTGGGAGATCAAAGCCTCCTTCTCACTCTGCCCTCCTTGGGATGATACACTGCCTAGCAGCAGCTAACAGCTCTGGTTTGTAGCTGTCAGCCAGGAGTAAATTGTTCAAGCTGATGGCTCATTCACTCCTTTTAATTGCGTAAGCGGCAACCCCACCTTTAAAAAGAACAGGAGTACTTGTGGCACCTTAGAGACTAACAAATTTATTTGAGCATAAGCTTTTGTGGGCTACAGCTCACTTCATCGGATGCTCTGAAACCCCATCTTTGAGATTTTGAAAGAGATGCTGCCACCTTAAGGTCCCAATTTATCATATACAGCAGTAGGACTGGGCAGCACCATGGATTGTTACCCAAACAGGAGGTGGGGTTAGGCAACTGCCTGGGGGATGGAGGGAAGGCATGGGGAAAGGACCAATCCTTTCCCTCTCCTCCAAATTGTACTCACCTCTGTGGAGGTATGGCTGTGGAATGAAGCAGTGCTGCTGTTTCCATACAGCAGAAATTAATAGAATCAATTTGTATCCCTTAATTTTGTTACTTCTTCTTTTCTTTTCCTTTTCTGTCATGTTTGTATTGCTTTTTGTCTTAAGGACAAAATAGAAAATTAAAACTAATTAAGAAAGTGGCACATGTTATTGAGCTACGATATAATTAGATAGTACTTACCCAGCAAAAGAAAGTGAACTTAATATTTTCTACGATTTAATCCTCCCTCCCCTTTTTTTTTGAATTTTGAATTTCTTCTCATATTTAAACATAATGGGGGAACAAGCCAACTACCAATTTACACCATTAGAACTACAACTACAATAATTTTCTCGTAATGTTTTCATCATTTTAATGTCTTGCATTTTCTTAAGATTATTCATTATGAAGCCTCTATATAAAACTAGGTTCCCAAACACAAACATACCTTCTGTAAGTCATGATCTTTAATAATATTCATATAGGGCCACCTCCAACTCCCACTTAGGTCAGTAGAAAGACTGTTCCTGTTGATTTCACTGGAAATTCGATCAGCCTGATTATGACCTCTGAATTCCTAAAGAGAGAAACTGTGTGAGAAAGAGAGAATTGTATGTATATGTATATGGCGTGTGTGAGATAATTATGTGTATGTATATTTTTGGGGGAACACAATATATATAAATATATATGTGAAAAAAAATTAGGAGAGAGAAAAGGGCATTTGTCTTTTCTACCTCTCACCCTTAAATCAATAAACCCATTGCCTCCTCATAAACTCATAGATGTTAAGGTCAAAAGGGATCATCGTAATCATCTAGTCTGACCTCCTGCACATTGCAAGCCCCAGAACTTCATCCACCCACTCCTGTGACAGACCCCTAACCTCTGGCTGAGTTATTGAAACCCTCAAATTATGGTTTAAGGACTCCAAGTTACAAAGAATCTACCATTTACACTAGTTTAAACCTGCAAGTGACCTATGCCTCATGCTGCAGAGGATGACAAAAAACCTCCTGTGTTATTGTTTTGAAATAATGTATGCTATAAAATGGGTAGAGAAATCTTGGACGAGCATATCGCTCCCTTTTAAATATTTTAGTGCTAAATGTGTAATTTTATTAATGTTTCTCAATTGTGGTAAATTCATATACTTGAAAGCACTTTCCCTGGTTAATCTTGTCTGGGTTTTTTGGTGGTGGTCAGGGGGAGTTTTTATTTATTTTGGGGGGGGAGGCTGTTTCTGTTTTGGAAAACCAGCACATATGAATACCTGGTCCAAAATAATAATAAGGGAACTTGATTGTGTGTCTTCAGCAATTATCAAGAATGATCTCTAAATGTTTCTTTCGTTATTGAAGTTTAACTTCCTTCTACAAGATGTTGTCTTTATGACACAAAAGTGTGTCATAAAAAATTAACATTTAGGTATAACAAGGAGATGTTTTTATTTCATTTAACATCTGTAGCAGATGTGAAATATGTAATTATTTTTGTAAAAGACTTCATAACTTTCACAATTCTTTTGTTTGGCATATCTTTCTTTTACTGGGCATTTTAGGCAATTGATAAGCTTTATTCAGTGGCATATGGTCTGAGTCTGACGTGCTTTGAAAAGAGTACAGAGTACTAATAATGAGGATTCTGTGAAAATGGGAAAACCAGCACAACAGATATGCTTTGAGAAAGTATGGGTTTTTAGCATCTTGAAACAATATATCACACTCAAAGGGACAGAATTGGTCTGCACAATCTGTTAGCTCATTCTTGTCCAATCTGGTCTCCTCCTTTCTTTTGGAGCCAACATTGTCATCAACTTGCTGAATTATACTCTGACTGGAATGTATTTCAGGCACAGAGTAATGTATCTACTTTAAATGGAATCTTATCTTTCTACAAAAGCTTTTTAAGTATAATAAATTTTAAAATATAAAAAAACAGTTCTATTAACTTAAAGTAAATGGTTCAACAGTTTACATATGTGCAGGCACAAAGAAAATGAGTACTTACTAGTTTCAAAAAAATCTAGCATGTCTAGAGAAAAGTTTATTTCTGCCATTTATAATTTCTTTTTTTTTTTTTTATAATTAATATTTTGCAATGATTACAGACCCCGGTTCAGATTTCAGGTGTTTATTAACAGCTAGCTTCTTAATCAAGCTATGGTATGGGGAAGAATGGGAGGGGTTTTGTTCATATTTCAAAAATCTGTGCAAGTTAGCCTAGGCTACCCAGCATCAGCCCAATTCTGCTCTCATTGGAATCCAGAGGAAAATTCCCCTTGATTTCAGTTGGGGCAGGTTTGAGCCCTAAATTAGTTTAATATTAATGTATTTTACTGTGTATATATACACAGACCCTAATGTCAATAAAATTTACAGTTTCTTATAGCCATGTTGCTGTATTTAGAATGTTCCTTTTTCTATATCAGAGTTTAAGAAGAAATGTATTACTTTTAAAAACTTTTTAAGAAGGATGATTACATTTATGTTCAAATATATTAAAATATATAGTAAAATGTAGAACGATATAGATACTTTGCGTCTTACAGTATGTCACATTGGTGTTAGTGTGTTTTTTCTGACTCTGTAAAAACTATTAAATTTACCTAATATTTATCTTATTATGTAGAGATATTTAATACTTACGCAATAAATAGGCATAGGGAAAGGAGTTCTGCTTTAAAATAAATTGTCATCAGAATTTTAAGCCCCGAATTGTGCCTATGGGTAGAAATAGTTTTGTTTATTGTATTGATTTATGTAAAAGTAAGGGGGTCAGCTAGAAGTGACTAGGATTCCCTGCTGCTAGAATGACAGGATAGTAGTGCATGTGCCAGCTCTCCTGCTAAGGTTTCTTTAGTTTTCCTGTGGTAAATTACACTGCTTTGCAGGTATGACTAACATCACCACAGGATACTGCTGTAATACAAGTCAGGAGAAGAAAAAAAATAACCACCGCAGATTGCAAAAATCAAGAACAACAGCTCTGAATAAATTCCCAGCAGTGTGAATTTGGGCTATTTTATGCTGGGAAGTACATGACCAAAAGGAATAGCACACGTTCTCAGCTGAAAATAACTAACATTGCAAAACTGTTCTTGTTGAAGAAGTGTTCTAATTGGGTGTAGACATTATAATCAGCCAATTGAATCCCTGTTCTTCATGGAAGAAAAAGATGCCCAGATTCTTTATTAACCTGGTATCATAATATAATGTTCATATTAACTATGGAATATATGTTATTAGACTAATCAAAGAAAGGAAATCAGTCCAAAGCACAGAGTTATCATGAGATCATTGGTACTAGGAACCAAAATTTTAATGACATTTTAGTACATTTTGGATTCTTTATTACTTCCATCATTGCTAAAGTAACTAACACTTCAACCAAAACTCCTTTAACATTATTTAAAATGCTTTGCTCTGCTTCCCAAACTAGATTGTCTAAGTAGGTAAAATTTATCAATATTCCTAAAGTGTATTTTTATTCTTAAACCTTTATAAAACTTTTTTTTTAAAGTGTTGTGTTTTCTATCACATTAGGAGAAGTCTGTGGAACTGTATTTTATGTGTTTGCTAGATATCCAAATAATTTTGATCTACCTTAAGAATATAATAAAGATAAATCCCAGAAAGTAGCTTTCAAAAAAATTAATGTTCTGAGTGTCAGAAACAGAACATTTGAAAGGCTTTGCAGCAGTGATTATTAAAGTAACTAATGAATGGCTGCTATTGTCAAAATTTCACCTCAGTATTTTAAATGATGTGGTTTTTTATTAATTTTCTCAATCTTGTATTGTATTGTTTCATTGATCCTTTGTTTATAGAGATAGACACTAACTGGCTGTGCCAGTTAATGTTTACGATTAACAATGTTACCGTGATTTGTGGTATAAATTGTCGATGGTACTCACGGGAGCATCAAGAAACCATTGATGAGTGACTAGGTTTAAAAGCCACTAGCTGTAATTGTATTAAAACAACATGAAACAATAAATAGCATTAGCAATAAAATAATGGAACAAATATTTAGAGACAAATCAATAAGCATTTTGGACCAGAATGTGAAGTCTTTGATTATACTGATGAGCTGTTACTCATAGGAGTAATCCCAGTGAAGTAAGTGGGATCATTCATGTATGTAATTAGTCATCTAGGCAAGTAAGGGGTTCACATTCTAGCCTGAGAGGTTAATGGAATCATGACAAGTAAGCAGCATGAATTTGTATGCAATAAATCTGTCCAGAGAAATCTGATCACTTTTTTTCCCCCAAAATTGCAAAATCGTTGAATAAAAGAAAAGTAGTAGTTGCAGTGTGTTTGGATTTACTGTAGGATTTGGTACTATAAACTACAAAATCATATTTGAAATATTAGTTGAATTGGATTGGATAGGAACATATGAATTGGAAATTGACAATTTAAAATGGCTGATATAGCTAAATAAATGGTGTAAATAATTTATTGAGTTGAGGGAACATGTCTAAGTGGGTTACTTAGAATCTGGGTTAGACCCAGTTTTATTTTCATCATAATTAATGCTCTGGAAGACGAAGTAAGCAGTACCCCTCAGTACAGGGCTTGAACAGTTGTCTTTCTGATACTGGCACTTATAATTGAAAAATGTGCCAGGCAGACAGGGCACATACCAGGCAGACAGGGCACATACCAGGGCACATACCAGGCAGACACTCAAAATGCCCCATGCTCGGTTCCCCCCAGCTTACTATTTATCTAATTTAAAAAATGAAATTAATTATGTATATATTATAGTAATAAAATGGCTATAAAACACTATTAACTTCAATTATTTCTCTCTCCCGTCCTTCATATGTTGCTTGTTTTTTTAGACTGTAAACTGTTCAGGGCAGGAACTGTGTCTCTCTGTGAATATAGACAATGCATAGCACATTGTGGTTGCAGATAGAGAACAGATAACTTATTAATAACAGGAACCCTAAAATGTTAAAAACTTCTCAGAAGAATATTTAGTACTGTTCTAAATCATGTAACCATCCTCTGTTGCAGATGAACGATGTTATAGTAACAGTAAGAGATTCTAATCTGAAGCTGACTCTTGCATTTGGAATAGGCATGCACCATGCTGGGTTACATGAAAGAGACAGAAAAACTGTGGAAGAACTATTTGTGAATTGCAAAATCCAGGTTAATTTTTGCTTTTAGTAATACCAAAAATGAGATTTATATGCAATTTTAAAAGTTATCTCTTTGTTACATTAATTTTTCTTTCTGTTTTAGGTTCTTATTGCCACAAGCACATTAGCCTGGGGTGTAAATTTTCCAGCTCATTTAGTAATTGTTAAGGGAACAGAATTTTACGATGGAAAAACAAGACGTTATGTGGATTATCCCATTACAGGTATTCACGTTAATCTTTCAAATACTTAGTTGCTGAAATGAATTTCAAGCATATGCAAATATGAACCTGAATAATTTATAGTTTTAGGAACTGAACCTTTAAAAATCTATAATAGACACATGTTGGGATAGATTATTTGTTATGTAAATGTGACTCATGAGAGAACTATTAAATGGTTTTCATATATTCATTTTTCCTTTTTTAGAAACTTTTCTCTTGCAAAACTACTGAGCTGATATCATCCTAACAGGCCATTTAAAAAAAAAAAAAACTAAAACCAAAAGATAGTTTGAACACATACGGTACATTTTGAAGGGATGCTGTAAAAAATCAAATATGGCCCGCAAATAAATTTTATGAAATAAGGTCTTTAAAAAACATGTGAAAAGTAAATTGCTTCCGTAAGTTTATTTTGTTATTATCCACTAGAAAAAGGTTTTTAAACAACTATACATTCCTCTACAGTGTTTGCAGTCGAAACATTGCAGCACTCTTAATGGATGAGACTTTGAAATTCCAATTGACTAATCTTGACTATAAAAAAACTAATATAATTTTATTGGCCAAACTGAGTGAAGCTAAACAATAAAGAAAAGCATAAATAGTGAAAGCTGAATAAACTGTATTTTAACTTCAGTGTGATATAGAAATTCTAATTTTATTTTATGTCTGCCTCCAATCCAAATTTTGATAAACTGTATTGCAACCATTTTAGAAAACTCCAGAGAAGTAAGACAGGAACAACTTTGAAAAGTTGAAACAAGGGAAAATATTAATTTGAATTGTAGTAAGCTTGGAGAGCCAGGACTAGCTAAAATTATTACAGGTTTCCTGGTCCATTTTATCTGTTACACTAAAGAAAGATAGTTTGATTTTAGACTATCTGAAGCTTGGCCAGAAAAAATGTATTCCTAGGAATAATCTGAATGTTATTTGTAACATAGGTAGAGATTGATTCCTTTTAACCAAGCAGCGTCCGTTTGATAGAACACAGTTGGAACTCAATACATTATAGAAGATGCCCATCCAACTAGTCCATCATAGAGCTTAATTTAGTGTGAATGCTCTACACTCTTCTGCAGGTTTCAGAGTGGCAGCCGTTAGTCTGTATCTGCAAAAAGAACAAGAGTACTTGTGGCACCTTAGAGATTAACAAATGTATTTAAGCATAAGCTTTTGTGGGCTACAGCCCACTTCATTGGATGCATGTAGTGGAAAATACATTAGGAAGATGTATGTATACACAGAGAACATGAAACAATGGATGTTACCATACACACTATAAGGAGAGCAATCAGTTAAGGTGAACTATTATGAACAGGAGAAAAAAAGAACTGTTTGTAGTGGTAATGAAAATGGCCCATTTCCAGCAATTGACAAGGAGATGTAAGGAACTGGGGCGGGGGGGGGGGGGGGGGGGCATGGGGAAATAGTTTTACTTTGTGTAATGGCCCATCCACTCCCAGTCTTTATTCAAGCCTAGTTTGAAGGTGTCCAATTTGCAAATTCATTCCAATTCAGCAGTCTCTCATTGGAGTCTGTTTTTGAAGGTTTTTTGTTGTAATATTGGGGACAATGTGGACCTTCAAATCAGCGGCACTGCTATGTGTATCTGCATGGCCCCACAGTATGCCAACATTTTTATGGCCGACTTAGAACAGTGCTTCCTCAGCTCTCGTCCTCTTAACCCCTACTCTACTTGCGCTACATTGATGACATCTTCATCATCTGGCCCATGGAAAAGAAGTCCTTGAAGAATTCCATCATGATTTCAACAATTTCCACCCCACCAACAACCTCAGCCTGGACCAGTCCACACAAGAGATCCACTTCCTGGACACTACATTGCTAATAAATGATGGCCACATAAACACCACCCTATACTGGAAACCTACTGGCCGCTATTCTTACCTACATGCCTCCAGCTTTCATCCAGACCACACCACTCAATCCATTGTCTACAGCCTAGCTCTACGATACAATCGCATTTGCTCCAACCCCTCAGACAGAGACAAACACCTACAAGATCTCTATCAAGCATTCTTACAACTACAGTACTCACCTGCTGAAGTGAAGGAACAGACTGACAGAGCCAGAAGAATACACAGAAGTCACCTACTATAGGACAGGCCCAACAAAGAAAGTAACAGAATGCCACTAGCCGTCACCTTCAGCCCCCAAATAAAACCTCTCAAGGATCTACAACTTATTATGAAGGACAATCCATCAATCTCACAGATCTTGGGAGACAGGCCAGTCCTTGCTTACAGACAACCCCCAAACCTGAAGCAAATACTCACCAGCAACCACACACCCAGGAACCTATCCGTGCAACAAAGCCCACTGCCAACTCTGTCCACATATCTATTCAGGGAATACCATCATAGGACCTAATCACATCAGCCACATCATCAGGGGCTCATTCACCTGCACATCTACCAATGTGATATATGCCATCATGTACCAGCAATGCCCTTCTGCCATGTACATTGGCCAAACCGGACAGTCTTTGCGTAAAAGAGTAAATGGACACAAATCAGATGTCAAGAATTATAACATTCAAAAACCAGTTGGAGAACACTTCAATCTCCCTGGCCTCTCGATTACAGACCTAAAAGTCACAATATTAACACAAAAAAACTTCAAAAACAGACTTCAGTGAGAGACTGCTGAATTGGAATGAATTTGCAAATTGGACATCATCAAACTAGGCTTGAATAAAGACTGGGAGTGGATGGGCCATTACACAAAGTAAAACTATTTCCCCATGCTTATCCCTTCCCCCCCGCCCCCAATTCCTTACATCTCCTTGTCAATTGCTGGAAATGGGCCATTTTCATTACCACTACAAACAGTTTTTTTTTCTCCTGTTCATAATAGCTCACCTTAACTGCTCACTCTCCTGATAGTGTGTATGGTAACACCCATTGTTTCATGTTCTCTGTGTGTATATATATATCTTCCTACTGTATTTTCCGCTACATGCATCAGATGAAGTGGGGAGTAGCCTACGGAAACTTATGCTCAAATACATTTGTTAGTCTCTAAGGTGCCACAAGTACTCCTGTTCTTATTACTCTTATGCAGGAAACATTGGATCAATTTCCAGGCCAAGTCTCTTGCTTCTGAATTCTGGCATGACCTGGGAGTATTGCCATCGCAACATGCTTAACACTTTTGAGAGTGCTATGTATAGTTCTTTGGCTGCTCTAACGATAATACTAACTATCTCTGTATAAGGACACATCTAGCTTTCCTCAGTTGTAAGAATAGTGATACCTGTCTTTAATACTAATTGTGAAGAATGAGAAGGAAAGAACTCAATTTGTCTTTCAGATCCCTGGCTGAATCTGCAGGACTGAAAGTTAGAAAACCCTTTTTTAAAAGTAAATAAATAAATTGAACAAAATCAATACGAAATCAGTGAGGCACAATAAACACAGAGCCCCACTATGCCTTTTTTATAGACTTGCCTTTCAGAGTATAGCTGCACACTTAAGTGTATTGTGATGGATTCTCGAATAGGCTTTGGGTATTGTGGATCTGTTGATCCTTGAATGAGCTTTCAAGGGACATGCCACATTCTGTACAGTAGCATTTTCCCCTTATTTTTGTAGATATCATTTTGCTGTCTGTAATTTCACAGAAAATTATGGTATGGGAAAAGGCTAGTTTTAAATAGGTCTAAAAATGCTTTCAGGTGTTCTGGTTTGAAAAGGTTTCTTGTTGTGGTTTTAACTTTCTATAAAATAGTGTTTAGGGTATTTGAGAGTTGTAGGAAAAAGAGATTTTAGTTTTGCAGATCAGCAGTTTGTTCTTTTTGCACTTAACGCAAATTATCATATGTCCCTGGTCTTGTCTGCAATAGAGTTTGTCTACACTGCAATAGAGTTTGTCTTAGAGCCCAGGTCGATTGACTCAGACTCACAGGGCTTGGGCTGCAGGGATAAAAATAACAGTGTAGATGTTCGGGATCAGTTTGGAGCCTGGACTTTAAGACCCTCCTCCTTTGCTGGCTTTCAGAGCATTGGCTCCCACCCAAGTCTGAACGGCGGTACTACTATTTTTAGCCCCATAGCCTAAGCCCTGTGAGCCCAACTCAGTTGACCTTTTCCTCTGAGACTTGGTGCAGTGGGTTTTGTCTTTTCATTATAGACATATCCACAGAGCCTTTGCTGGCATAGCTTTGCCAGCAGCTCCTCCTAAGAAGATTGAGTGTATTCTGTCAGAAGGAGGTTTTTTTAACCAGCATAGCAACACCACCTCCATCCATTACATTATGTACGCAGACAAAAGCACTCTGATGTCTGCATAGTTGCCTCTACACCAGCAGCTATGTCGGCTGAGTCCACATTCCTACCCAGCCGCTATAGTTATACCAGCAAAACTTTGTAGTGTAGACCAACCCCCTGTCTCGCTTTCAGTTCTGCCCTTAGGTTTTCCTGTTTAACTTCTGTTTAAAATCTAATAGGAGCGTAGCACAAATTCAGATATGGTATAAACTGATTCATCTCCATTAAAGTTACCTGCCTGTTCTAGGACTGAATTTGGTGCCTAGTGTACAAGTCAGGGCAGAATGAGGTCCTTCAATTACTTGCACTTAGGCCAGGAGTTTGAAAATAATAGCAGCGCCTAAGTTCATATCTGAATTTAAGCTTGGTTGGAGAGAGTACAAATCAGAGGTTTTGGGGTGGGCCAATTTCTGACACAAGTCTTTCACTCAGCCAGTTGGATTGCTTTTGGCATTTCAGTAGTTTAATCCATCAGTTAAGAACAATCCAGGCAGTGTGTAGTCAGCAAAGAAAATGTTGGGTTTGGCTAGCTGTACGTTTCCTGACGCCTTTTGGTAAATCCATTTCATATGGATTATCGTACACTATTTTACTGCACTATCAAATAGCAGGAAATAGTTCATCATTCTCCCTTGTAGGCATCTATTCATAAATACCATTTAGGGATCTATTTCATTTTATAGTTGAACATCAGTCTTAATTTAACAATGAACAAACTGCATAAAGATTATTGTTGTTGTTTATGTAGCTCATAGAGAATACAGAACAGAAAATATAAAAAAGTTAAAAGGTAAACAGTAATTCATGCCTGAAAACTATTTTCTGGTTTCATTTATATTACTCATATTGAGGTAGAAGCTAGAGGCCCAAATAAAGCTCAGGGCTCTATTGGGTGTGGTGTAATACCACTCAGTAAAACGAACTCAGTGCCTGCTCTTGAGAACTCTCAATCTTAGCTAGAAAGGCAACATAAACAAATGGATAAACAGACATACAGAGGAGGATGGGGGACCAGGTAACAACAAAGACATGTGCGTTTGTATAATTTGGTAACCTTAATGCTCATAGTAGTCACAACTGGGTACCAGTCCAATCTGTATCCAATAGTGTGCTTTATAAATATCACAATAGAAGTGGATTTTAAGGAGAGATTTGTGTCTTTTCATTTGCATGTTACTGTACTTGCTTGAATTCTTATCATGGGGGGGCTAGTTGTGACCCCTATATTTAGGTTGTCTAATACTTTCCATTATGAAGGATTCATGTGACTTTTTCTTTAAGAAGCAGTAACATCTCTATTGCTTGCAGCTCTTTGATACTTCTCAGGGAGAAATGCCTCAGAAGTTGCCTTTTCTATTCCTGTGAAATTCCATTCAGATCTAGCTGAATTGTAAAGTGTTAAAAATCACAATGTCCCTTCTCTCAGTTGCATTCCTCAGAACATTTTTGGCAGCCTGACAAAACTACTGAATGTTCTAAAAATCCCACCACTTGCCAGCACCAACACACCAGCAGTAGGAGAAGACACTGCACTGGCAATGCGGGGGCAAGTGAAAGCCAGAATGGGTTTTCCTGACAGCCTCTTCCCCCCCCCCCCCCCCATCTAGCATATTTCCCCAGTGTTCTATTTCCCAGCATGAGGTCAGGTATTCCTCCAACTTCCAGGATGAGGACAGAGAGTGAGTGAGCATTGAACTGGGCTCCCCTATAAGAACCAGGGATCCACTGTCATAGCCCACGCACACACATACCTTTGGACATGGGGCAAGAGCAACCTCCACTCCTGGGGAGAGAAGAGAAGCAAGAGAGAGAACAAAAACAGGCTCTCTTCCATAATGTCCCCCACCATGCCTAGTATTTAGCCCCAGCACCTCATCTATCCTGTGAGGCCCCACAAGAGGCAGGAGGAAGAGAGAGATCTACCCAGGTACTTATCTGGCCCCATACATTATCATAATCTCATAGAGATTCACAATCTTTAATATGTTTATCCATACAACACCCCTGTGAGGTTGGGAAGTGCTTTTATCTCTGTCTTACAGATGGGTAACTGAGGCACAAAGAAGCTAAGTGACTTGGCCCAGGTCACACAGAGAGTCTGCAGCAGAGCAGGGAATTAAACCCAGATGTACCTAGGCCCAAGCTAGCACCCTAGCCACTGACCTTCACTATGTGTGGGAGGCTCCTCTGAGCACCCTTTAGACCAATATGTGGTACCATTCTTCTATTCTGTCATGCTAATGTAGCTAGTCCTGAAGATCAAATGATAGAAGTCTGTAGTTGTTCCCACAACTCTGGAAAATTATATTAAAAATATGTTAACAAAACATTTGCAAAGTCAAACACTGGAAAATTAGGAGCTGCTAAATCTGTGGTTGCCCATGAGTCCTTAATTGAGCCCTCTTGTACAAATGCATTATGGTCTTTGCATCTGATGAAGTGGGTTTTAGCCCACGAAAGCTTATGTCCAAATAAATTGGTTAGTCTCTAAGGTGCCACAAGGACTCCTTGTTATTCTTTACCATAGTTTTTCATGTGTCATTATTATTTGTATTTGAGGCCCCAGTAAGGTTTGGGATTGCATTGTGGTTGGTGCAGTGCAAATACTTAGGAACACATAGTTCCACAATGAATTTTCAATCTGATTTTAGACAAGATTTAGCCATTGGGAGTAACAAACAAGGAAGGATAAATGAGGTTACAGAGAAACAATATATTCTATACTGTACATTATTTTGAAATAAATGCATTTATTATCTGTTTTCTAGATGTACTTCAGATGATGGGACGCGCTGGTAGACCACAGTTTGATGACCAAGGCAAAGCTGTGATTTTAGTCCATGATATTAAGAAAGACTTCTACAAAAAGTTTCTTTATGAGCCTTTTCCAGTAGAATCAAGGTAAAGTTTGACAGGAAAGAAAACAGATAAAAGTGCATACAGCAAATGTGAAGTAGATGAAGGTGAAGTGGGACATAGATGCACCAAAATATTGGGACCTCCAAAGACAGAAGTCCTTCCAAGTGTTTAGTGCATCCCTAGATAAATGTTACTCTGCTTCTGGGTGCTTTCTCAGGTGAAAGCTGTTCCGGGTGCTTTCTCGGGCTGTTTTGAAAGAGAACGTAGAATAATTATTTATGCTCCAAACAACGCCAACAGAAAATTTGATCACAAAAGTACTTAGTAGGGAGAAAAAATCAGATAAAACTCAAGTACTTTTCACATGGGATTTTCATACCATTCTAGACCTGTTAAAAGATATAGAGATATAAAGCTCAAGGGGAGATGTATCTTATAAACAATTGCTAATACTTCCTTCAAAGTGGGAGCTGCAAGATTTTTGAAAAATTGGAAAACAAAGAAATATTTCAGATTCTCTCCTAATCGCACTAGTTAATCCGTGATCTATCATTTGTTAGTCAGTTCAATGCAAGTACATATAATGGTAGCTAATATAATCCCCACTATCATAGACAATCATGTACGCTTTTTTTCTTAAGGAACAACTAGAGTTTATAAACCTTTAACCAATCAGATGTTACCTGCAGATATGCTTTGTTTCAAAAACTTATGCGCAGTGTTTGACATACTAAGAAAAATGTGTAGAAAAGTATAATATCAGTAGAAACAAAAAGAAACTGAAGGAAATCTTCACTATGATGTATCAGAGGGGTAGCCGTATTAGTCTGGATCTGTAAAAAGTGACAAAGGGTCCTGTGGCACCTTATAGACTAACAGATGTTTTGGAGCATAAGCTTTTGTGGGTGAATACTCCTCCCTGATTGAACTAACCTCGTTATCTCTAGACTGATGCTTGCCTACATATTTATACCTGCCTTTGGAAATTTCCACTACGTGCATCTGATGAAGTGAGTATTCACCCACGAAAGCTCGAGCTCCAATATGTTTTTTAGTCTATAAGGTGCCACAGTTGTCGCTTCAGTATCATGTAATTCTAGACAAAAAACAGGGTATTAAAATGGGAAGTGTTTTACCCAGACCATATTATTTTGACAATAAACCAGGCAGCCTTTTTATCTGATTCCTAAGTAGTATCTCTTAAAATAGAAACATTCTCTTAATCAAATACACAAATGATAATCCTCATTTTTTCATTGAAATATTATAAATGTTCTTCATTATGTTGTTTAATATACATAGATAATATGCTGATAGATTTCCAAAGACTTAGATGTTGACCTTAATCTTATAAATCTCTAATTAGTTGAGACACATCTTGGTCTCTGGTTATGATCATCAAAGGCTTTTGAGCTAGAGGCGCTCTGATTTAAAAGAGAGGTTGCCATTGACGTGTATTTTTTTTTCTGAAGGTTCCTTAGCTTTGGAACTCATTCCCTCCTTTTCTATACCAAAAAGCAAATTTATTAACCTTATATGTTATTCCCTTTTGGCTTCATTTACCGTTACATTTTCAGTAAATATTTTTAAAATAAATTGATATTTCCATGCCACAATTACAGGAATAGCTGTACTTCTGTCCCCTGTCTGGTCTCTCTAAGCACTCCTCCTCAGGTGTCATGCTTTGTCTTGACCTCTTCTAAGTTGGAATTCCAAGCCAGCTGTCCCTATTAGATTGGGCCCTATGCTATAGTACTCAATAGGAGTGTCTACACTGCACTGCAAATCTGGGCCCGTGGAATACAGGTGTGTGGACTTGGTGTTTCCAAGCCCATGACTGAGCATCCATACTGCACTGTACACCTGGGTTTACAGTTGCTGGACCTGGGTTTCACAGTTGTGCTAACATGTCCATGCTGCACTATGCAGACTTTCTGACTTGGGCCTGCAGCCTTGATCTGCATCCACATGCAAAATAATAGGGCTTAAGCCTGAGTGACAGTGGGACTCTGGCTCTGATCCATCCACTTAGCAGGGTCCTAGGATCTGGGTCCTGAGTGCTTGCTGGCCTAACTCAGACTGATTTTTGTGGGGACCTGAGCTCAACCTGAGTGAGAGCTTGGGCTTAGCATGCAGTGTAGACATACCCAGTGTATCAGCCACGTTTATCCAACAGATCCAACTGAGTTCAGAGATCTGTGGTTCTTCCCTTTGGGAGTCTATAGTCAGTGATGTACAGTTACAAAACAGCCTTTATAAAACTGAAGTATTGTTTATTTTAACTGTAGGAACAAAATATTTAGAGGAAAAGAATTTTAAATCAGCAAACAGATTACAAACATCTATCTCACCTAAAGGTTTACTATCCCCCAATGGTAACATAGGCAGGCCTAACTTCTTCAGACCCCAGAATCAAGTGCCTGTGTTTCTGGCTGGCTACCCCCAAACAACTCCTCCCTCACTTAAGACAGAGAGAGAGAATGCCATCCCATTTAAACTGCCAACGTTCTTTTGTTCTGCTACATTCCTAGGCTTTATTCCTTCAGACCAAAACTAGTTTTGCAGGTTGGCTGCAGAGAAAGTAAAATCTTCAAACCTTAACATTTGGGCATTGCCTCTTAACAATCCTCAAGTGTTTGCTTCAGGGATTGCATCTCTTGAGCCATTATTTCCATGTCTGCTTGTTTTTCCTTACTGCCTGCTATTAAACTAAACCAGTATATTCATACAGTAAACATCCCAACAACAAGGTAAACATGCAGTATCCATAAATGTTTCCAGACAGCTACAATTCCATCCCGTTCCAAACATGTCCTAAGAGTACTGCGTTGTGGATTTAATTGTCAACTAATTGAGTTACAGCCCTTTAGCATGCACAAGTTGCTTCCTGTTAGGATGAGATGGTTGCTCTAACCTGTAATGATGATTGTGACATTGCAAGAACATTTCCCACCCCACACCCATGGGGAAAAAAATATTTTTAGATTAAAAATTTTAAACTCTTTTTAAAAAGGTGGTTTTGCTTTTTATAGACAAGGGTTGTGTGTGTTGGTTATGTAGAACTCCACAAAATACAATTTTTGTCCTTTGTAAAGTTAACATGCCTTTTTCCATCATGTTCGTTAGTTTGTTGGAAGTGCTCTCTGATCATTTGAATGCTGAAATTGCTGCTGGAACTATTACTTCCAAGCAGGATGCTATGGATTACATCACCTGGACTTACTTCTTCCGTCGTCTTATCATGAACCCTAGGTGAGTGTAAAATTAAAAAGTAATGTAACTAAGTTCCCATTGTTTATAATTAGAGTCCAGAATACTCAACATCTCTGACAATCAGGCTAATACCGACTCAGTCCTAGGAAAGAAAGGCATGTGCAAATGGTTCACAACATTTCTCTAAATATGAAAATATCTGTTGGTAGATAACTTAGACTTTGTTTCAGTAACAATTAAAAAGTCATACACAGTATCCCTAAATTAAAAGCCCAGATGGTCAAATTACTGTATATATTTCTCTTCAGTATTTTAATATTGTTTTTAGTGCTTACAGTGACATGCTATGCACAGCTTCCTATCGGCAATGTATCGTCAGCTGAGTTGCTTAGTCATAGATGGAATAGCTGTCAGCTGTCTTAATTTAACAATGGACAAACTGCATATCAGCTGTTTCTACGAGATGTTTACCTTCTTCAGAGGAGATTGGGAAAGATGTAGTTGACCGTTATTGTCATCTTTCCTTGCTTCAGCTGGTATGTAAACCATTGTGAGCTGTTCTAACGAAGTAACTCCACCTTCGCTTCACCATTGTTTTGAGTATATGTTCACCGACCAAAATATTTTAGAGAACAAAAAGTTTTCCATTTCCTAAATACCATCAGACTTACGCAGGATCATAATACTCACATAACCACATAACAAATTCCATAATACTTGGCAGCATTTTTAATTTGAGTTCCTTACAAGCAGTTGTGAGTGCTGTGTTCACAAGTGGAAATAGTCAAATAACAAGTTGCCTTAACTCCAAGTTTAGTCCTTCATTAGTTCTATATTCTCCATCTAGGCCTTCACTCTTAATCTTTCTTAAGCAACCTTCGCAAGTGCATTTTGAAAATGGAAAATACAGAAAGTCTGAGTTTGTTTTTGTGCTTATTAAGGCTACTGAGATAAACCATGTTATGGATTTGCTTGCACGAATGCTAATTCAGTGTAGTGAGTAGTCATAGGAGAACTTTATAAAGAAATGAATTCTAATACTGTATTTTCATGTTTAAATGATTTAATTAGTGGATCTAATTTGGTAAGTTTTCTGTCCAGCAGTCTCAAGCTCCAATGTAAATCTCCTTTGTAGAGAGGTTTCTTGAATACAAAATAGATTACATAGGTAGATGTAGATACATTAGAGTTATTATTTGACTGATGTGTAAACTGTCTAGATTATACAAAATGTTCCTTACCTGGGGTCAATAATTACTGCTACCCCTTACTTCTGAAGCATTTTTCTAATGATGGTACATAATATGAAAACTTACATTTCAAGTTATAACTCAACATTAATTTTTAGGGACAAATTTTTGCTTTGAGCCAGAATCCCTGAATAATCTCGGCCAGGAGAGCAGCGTATGTGATAAATGGAATGCAAAGTTTTCTCAACAGGTGCTGAGGGAGAAGGTGATTAAATCTGACCTGGAGTTCTCCGTGTGTAGTGGTGGTGTGGGTGGGAGACAGTCAAGTGGATGCAGAAGTGGGAGGGATAGGAGTACTTACAGAATGAGTTTGTGGGGGAGATTAGGATCTGATTGTAAGGGGTAGGGGGATACAGAATGATGTGGAGATGTGAGGCAGATAGTCCAGAGTCTTAAAAGGGTAGATCCGCTGAACTGGTGGGCGCCACTTCAGAGTGGAGTCTGGTAGGCATTGCTAATGTGGTTGAAGGGACAGCAGACTTGTGAAACAGGAGTCCTGCATCAGTTTGTGAGAGTGCCACACATGGAACAATACAGATACAAGTTGAAGCCATCAACAGCCTGCTTCCTATTTCCTCCCTTCTCCACCTGCATTTATGCCCACAGTGTTCTTTCTAGATTCAGAGAGGCCTCAGAGAAGGGGCAGGAAAGGGCTACGGTGTTCAGTTTTGTGCGATTAGAAAGTTGGCAACCCTAGGCAGGCCTGCTCAGTATTTCATTGAGAAGCACCTAAGGAAAACTCAGGTGCTTCAGGAGGTGGAGTCCAGATTCATTCAAAACCACGCTTTTCCTTCTAAGCTAATTCCCAGTATAGTAATGGAGAGTACTGTGCCATAGAGGAGCTTCATTTTTTGAATGTCATAAAACCAAGGTCCTAACCACTTGTAGTCCTTAAGGATCTAATGTCACTTTTCACACTAGTAGAAATGTTCTGGCTACATTCCAGTTTTGATGCTTACACTTTGTCCACAGTGTCTCTATTCCCCCTGCAGTTTCACTTGGCTATATTCTTCACTTCTGACCCTAAGCTGTTTTGTAACCTTCCTCTCCACTGTGAAACAGCTAATGCTTTTCATCCAACATGTGTTTGCATGGTGGTGAGTGAAGTAATTCCTGCATGCGTGATTTGTAGAGTGCTTTGTGATTGTTTGGGTTGAAAGGTGGTATATAAATGCACAGTGATGTCATGTTTCCAAATGAAGAGACTTAGATAGCATGTAATAGACTTAAATTCTCACTTATTTTACCTATTATGTGTTACCGCTGTGTAAACAAATTTAGTATCCATCGAACTACACCTGCAAAGTCCAATAATAAAAAGTCATTAGACTTATTGAAAACTCATGACTATTTAAACCATATTAATTTGATTTTTACCTTTTCTGAGAGAGAAATTAAGATCAAAACAAGTTTTCATTTTAAGTATCCAGGTATCTGATATAGTTTAACCTCTTTCTTTCCATTGCTGAATAGCAATAAAAAGTTTGTCACTATATTCAAAATGTTAAAATAAATCCCCAAAAGTAAACTAAGAACTTTTCATTCTTCTTCGAGTGATTGCTCATATCCATTCCAGTAGGTGTACGTGCCGCGCATGCACGTTCGTCGGAAGACTTTTACCCTAGCAACTCCAGCGGGCCGGCAGGTCGCCCCCTAGAGTGGCGCCGCCATGGCGGGTAATATATACCCCTGCCGGCCCGCCCGCTCCTCAGTTCCTTCTT